>NC_064626.1:907113292-907454792 GCF_023864275.1 Schistocerca cancellata | reverse complement strand
AGCTAGAAAATCAAAAAAGGGAATTGCAGAGGCTCAAACTAGATGCTGTGGGTTCAGTGTAGTGAAATGAAAAAGACAAGGATTTGTGAACAAAGGATTTCTGGACAGACGAGTAAAGGGTAATATCAACAACAGCAGAAAGTGGTATAATAGAAGTAGGATTCATTACAAGAAGGAAGGTAGGGCTGAGAATGGTTACTGTGAACCGTTCAGTGATAGGGTTGTTTTCATAAGAAAGGGTAGTAAACCAATACCGGAAAAAGGTAGTTTAGGGATACATGCCGACGTCGCAAGTGGAGGATGAAGGGACAGACAAGGTATCTGAGGAAAATGACCAGGTATTTTAGTACACAAAGGTAGATGAAAATCAAATAGTCATGGAGAATTGGAATTCGGTTTTAGGGGAGGGAGTAAAAGAAAGGGTTCTAGGTAATACGTGCTTAGTAGTAGGAACGAGAGTGGAGATAGAGTAACTACAATCAATTTCATTTGGTAAGGAAGAATCTGTTCACAAATCACAAGAGAAGGAGGTATACTCGGAAACGGCTGGAAGATACGGGCAGATTTAAGTTACATTACGTCATGATCAGGTAGAGATTTCGAAATCAAATAATGGATTGTAAAGGCATACCCAGGAGCAGATATATACTCATATCAGAATTTGATAGTGATGAAAATTAGACTGAAGCTTAAGAAACTAGTCAGGAAGAATCAACGTGCAAAGAAACAGGATACAGAGTTACTAAGGAATGAAGAGATACGCTTGAAGTGGTCTGAGGCTATAGATACTGTGATAATGAACAACTTAAGAGGCAGTTCACTTCAAGAGGAATAGACATCGCTAAAAAAGACTAGCGGCAGAAGCTGGAAAGAGAAACCTAGGTACAAGGAATGTAACTGCGAAGAAACCATGAATAAGAGAAGAAATACTTCAGTTGATCGACGAAAGAAGGAAGTACAAAATCTTGCAGAATAATTCAGGAATACAGAAATACAAGTACTTGGGAACAAAATAAATGGGAAGTGCAGGGAAGCAAAGGCGGAATGACTGCATGAAAAATGTGAACAAATCGAAAAACAAATGACTGTCGGAAGGACTGACTCAGAATATGGAAAAGTCAAAACAGCCTTCGGTGAAATTAAAAGTAAGGGTGGTAACATTACGAGTGCAATAGGAAGTCCTGTGTTAAGTGGAGAGGAGAGAGCGAGTAGGTGCAAACAATATATTTAAGGACTTAATGAGGGGGAGGACCTGTCTGATGATGTGATAGAAGAAGAAACAGAAAACGACAGGGAAGAGATAGAGTATCCAGTACTAAAATCAGAATTTAAATAAGCTTTGGACGACTTAAGATCAAATGAGGCAGAAGGGCTAAATAAAATTCCATCGGAATTCCTAAGATCATTGGGGAAAGTGGCGATAAAATGAATATTCACGTTGGCGTGTAGAATGTGTGGTACTGGCGATATACCATCAAACTTTCGAAAAAAACGTCATCTACACAATTCCAAACATGGCAAGTGCGAGAATTATCACACAGTCAGCTTAAAGCTGATGAAGCCAAGTTGCTGACATAAATAATATACAGAAGAGCTGAAAAGAAAATTGCAGATCTGTTAGATGATGATCGGTTTGGCTTTAAGAAACGCAAAGGCTCCAGAGAGGCAGTTCTGACGTTGAAGCTGATAATGGTAGCAAGACTGAAGAAAAATCAAGACACGATTATAGTATTTGTCGACCTGAAAAAAAGCATTGACAAGGATAAATGGTGCAAGATATTGGAAATTCTGAGGAAAATAGGGGTAAACTATATGGAAAGACGGGTAATGTACAATTTGTACAAGAACAAAGAGGGAACAAGAAGAATGGAAGAACAAGAACGAAGTGCTGGGATTAAATAGGGCGTAAGACAGGGCTGTAGTATTTCGCCTCTACTGTTCAATCGATACATGAAGATGCAATGATGGAAATGGAAGAAATATTCAAGACTGGGATTAAAATTCAAGGTGAAAGGATATCAATGATAATACTCGCTGATGAGATTGCCATTCTGAGTGAAAGTGAAGAAAAATTACGGGATGTATTGCATGGAGTCGTGTAATGAGTATATTATATGGATTGAAAAAATCGAAGAGGACGAAATTAATGAAAGCCTGCGTAAATTAGAACAGCGAGATACTCGACATCAGAATTGGTAATCACGAAGCAGAGGAAGTTAAGGAATTCTGCCACCTAGGCAGCAAAATAACTCATGCCGAATGGAGCAAGGACGACAAAAAGCATACTAGCACTGGCGAAAAAGGCATTCCTGGACAAGACAAGTCCACTAGTATCAAATATAGGCTTAATATGGGGAAGAAATTTCTGAGAATGTGCGTTTGGAGCAGAGCATTGTATGGTTGTGAAACATGTACTTTTGGAAAACTGGAACAGAGGAGAGTCAAAGCATTTGAGATGTGGTACTACAGAAGAAGGTTGACTAATAAGGTAAGGAATGAGGAAGTGGCCCGGTGAGGAAAGGATTCTACGGAAATCGCTGACAAGAAGAAAGATCAGGACGACAGGACATCTGTTAAGATATCAGGGAGTAACCTCAATGGTACAAGAGGGAGCTGGAGAGGGTAAAAACTGCAGAGGAAGGCAGATTGGAATACATCCAGCTAACAACTGAGGACGTAGGTCGCAATTGCTACTCTGAGGTGGAAAGGTTGGCACAGGAGAGAAATTCATAGCGGGTTTCTATGTTAAAGATACTGTGATGGCGCTTAAATTATTCGACCACACCGATACCATCGTACACGTGAATGGGAAGGAAAAGATCTCATGGATGCGTCGAATCTTTAAGTTTGCTACTATTCTAGACCTGGAATTCTACGGGTGTCCTCTCCATTGACTCAAGAACAAGTATGAAAAAGTGTTGCTTTATCTGCTTATGAAAATGTAAAACTACTTTTAAGTTGGATGAATTTTTACCTCACAACCTCTGTGTTCTTCTTTCCCAATCCTGTTCCCACTGTGACAATGTACAGTTTTATAATCACATGTTACGTCTGTGGTTTTCTTCAAGCACAGGAGATATAATTTTAGACATGTCTGCTATATATCTTTGGAAGCGAACATGGTCACATGCCTCCTGCTCCCATAACCCAATTCGTGCTCCATGATAGGCGTAATTTCATGTAACCATTCTATATATTTTGTTATCTTCCATGTTAAACTTCACCTCCTTAATAGCACTCATCTTCAGAAAACCTAACGTCATTTGAGATATGCACAGCCTATTTATATACAGGGTGTTTATAAATGAGTATCAGGGTTTTAACGCTTTACAGTACTTATTATATTAAAATTACAGTTATAAATGATATGACAAATGAAAGAGCAACTCAAACAGTTTTACCAGGAACCTAATAAATGTTCAATGTGAGCACCATTTGTCACACGGAACACATCAAGTCTATAGCCGAGTTCTTCCGAAACGTTGACAAGTCTGTCTTCAGTGATTGTAGCAACAGCTGCTTCAATCTGGTTTCTTAATGCAGTGAGGTCTGCTGGTAGCGGAGGCACGTACACACAATCCTTGGATGAAGCCCCAAAGGAAAAAATCTCATGGCGTTAGGTCGGGCGAACGTGGAGGCCATGCAAAGCAAGCCCTGTCACTGAACCCCTTGCGGCCTATCCAGCGCTTGGATACAGTGAAGTTCAACGAATCGCAATGGTGACAAATGGTGCTCAAATTGAACATATGTAAGGTTCTTGGTAAAACTGTTTAAATTGCTCTTTCATTTGACATATCATTTATAACTAGAAGTTTAATATAATAAATATTATAAAGCGCTAAAACCCCGATATTCATTTCTAAATACCCTGTATATAAACATGCATAATGCAATAGGGGATATGGTTTATTTTTGTAAATAACAACAAAGATGTATGCTGACTAATTTTTTCTTGCTTTATTCAGTTCTCACAAATACAACATACTCTCCTGGAAATTGAAATAAGAACACCGTGAATTCATTGTCCCAGGAAGGGGAAACTTTATTGACACATTCCTGGGGTCAGATACATCACATGATCACACTGACAGAACCACAGGCACATAGACACAGGCAACAGAGCATGCACAATGTCGGCACTAGTATAGTGTATATCCACCTTTCGCAGCAATGCAGGCTGCTATTCTCCCATGGAGACGATCGTAGAGATGCTGGATGTAGTCCTGTGGAACGACTTGCCATGCCATTTCCACCTGGCGCCTCAGTTGGACCAGCGTTAGTGCTGGACGTGCAGACCGCGTGAGACGACGCTTCATCCAGTCCCAAACATGCTCAATGGGGGACAGATCCGGAGATCTTGCTGGCCAGGGTAGTTGACTTACACCTTCTAGAGCACGTTGGGTGGCACGGGATACATGCGGACGTGCATTGTCCTGTTGGAACAGCAAGTTCCCTTGCCGGTCTAGGAATGGTAGAACGATGGGTTCGATGACGGTTTGGATGTACCGTGCACTATTCAGTGTCCCCTCGACGATCACCAGTGGTGTACGGCCAGTGTAGGAGATCGCTCCCCACACCATGACGCCGGGTGTTGGCCCTGTGTGCCTCGGTCGTATGCAGTCCTGATTGTGGCGCTCACCTGCATGGCGCCAAACACGCATACGACCATCATTGGCACCAAGGCAGAAGCGACTCTCATCGCTGAAGACGACAAGTCTCCATTCGTCCCTCCATTCACGCCTGTCGCGACACCACTGGAGGCGGGCTGCACGATGTTGGGGCGTGAGCGGAAGACGGCCTAACGGTGTGCGGGACCGTAGCCCAGCTTCATGGAGACGGTTGCGAATGGTCCTCGCCGATACCCCAAGAGCAACAGTGTCCCTAATTTGTTGAGAAGTGGCGGTGCGGTCCCCTACGGCACTGCGTAGAATCCTACGGTCTTGGCGTGCATCCGTGCGTCGCTGCGGTCCGGTCCCAGGTCGACGGGCACGTGCACCTTCCGCCGACCACTGGCGACAACATCGATGTACTGTGGAGACCTCACGCCCCACGTGTTGAGCAATTCGGCGGTACGTCCACCCGGCCTCCCGCATGCCCACTATACGCCCTCGCTCAAAGTCCGTCAACTGCACATACGGTTCACGTCCACGCTGTCGCGGCATGCTACTAGTGTTAAAGACTACGATGGAGCTCCGTATGCCACGGCAAACTGGCTGACACTGACGGCGGCGGTGCACAAATGCTGCGCAGCTAGCGCCATTCGACGACCAACACCGCGGTTCCTGGCGTGTCCGCTGTGCCGTGCGTGTGATCATTGCTTGTACAGCCCTCTCGCAGTGTCCGGAGCAAGTATGGTGGGTCTGACACACCGGTGTCAATGTGTTCTTTTTTCCATTTCCAGGAGTGTAGTTATTAAGGTACAATATAATTCTTGAGGTACAGTATAGTATTCTTGAAGTACAAATTGTCTCTACCATTCCAATGCAGAAATATTTTTAACTTACACGCTACAACAGTAACACTGGTACGATATTTTCTTTTCATAAAACTATGCTAATAACTAATGCAGAAATACTTTCTTTACTACTACAACTAAATTCCACAGCCCCAGTAGCATAGCTTTTACAATAATTCTGGTGAAATGTGCAGGCTTAGAATCTAATTTCAAGAGTCCACAATAGCAAAGGTTTTTACAATAACAATTCTGATGGACAGTGAGCTGTATGTACACTTAAAAACTATTCCAACTTGGATGGCTAGCAGTAGGTAAAAAGCTTAAAAGCTATTTTATTTACAACACTCAATGGTATTTACAGGCTACACAGACATTGCGTATGAACAAATAAATCAATATTTAATTTTTTTTCTCTTTTTGGCTTTTATAATATTTTTTTGTTTATGCTTTTTCTTTCTTTCACACATATGTTGTGTATATATAAACATAATTTCCTTCTTTTTTTCGTTTTTTATCCATTCTTTTCCATACATTCTCTCTCTATGCATGTATACTCGCATGTACATAGTACACAAAAATATTTACATGACATACCCACCCACCCAACCTCCCACACACACACACACACACACACACACACACACACACACACACAAAATTACTGACACTATGATAAAATGGTCATACTACTACCCTGCAGACTCTCTCTCTCTCCCTCTCTCTCTCTCTCTTTCGCTCTCTTTCTCTCTCTGTCACTATCACTCAGAGTCCCCTGCCCCTGAGTAGTGTGAGTATGGCCGAGTTTCGATCCTGTCATCACAAATGACGCTTTTATTGTCATGAGGCGACAGACCAATTTTAGACTGTAGCACACTGTACACCTCATGTCCTCTCGGTAGAATACTGGTCTGCCATACCATATGTGGTGGTTGCAGTGCAGCACCATGAACACCACTACACATGCCCCGCAAATGGTCCTCGATAGAGAGGGCTCTCGCTGCCATGCAACACACACCTTTATCCCGCCTCTGGGTGGCACCTTCCAATGTGCGATACACATACATTTTTGATGGTAGACCTACAAACTCAACAATCGACAGGTCATTCGCCTCGTCCTTCATAAGACCAATAACCTTCTTGTTCTGTGGAACAATACCATAAGGATTATTGGCCGTGTATGAGGATGTGTCGAATTCATTACCGTGGCACCCAGTAAAATCATATGGATCGTAGTTCTTCACTCAATAGATGAAGCTACCTGTATCCATATAAAGTAATTTAGGATCAGCCTAATGAGTTTTTGCAAACTCATAATGAAAGCGGTACATGTGGGGTTTGGATAGGTCTCCTATGCATGTCCCCACATAAATAGGTTTGGTAAACTATACTGCAATCTTCGCCATCTTCACAGCAACAAAGTTCGTATTTAATTTGGTGACCTGCTTAAAATTTGGTCTGGCAATGCATTTTCTTACGCCATAGCGCCCAGCCCATTCAATTGTAATCAAAATTTCACGCCGTCCCCTCAAATTTTCCATTTTTTACCGAAAATTGAATTATTCATTAATTTATAAAAATCTTTCTAAAAATCACATGTCGTGGAAGCTCTCTGTCTCATATTCAAATCAATATACTCCTTCAACCAAGGGGACTGCTTGAAGCAGATTGCCCAGGTGATTCTAACCAGTTGCATATCCAAGCTGAGGCATTGCTGGAGGTTACGATAGTGAATAATGTATCTCCACTTATCCCCCAGTGTTTTCATCAGTTTTGGTGTGGAGCCTCCTCGCGGAACTAGTTGCTCTGGACACAGCGGCAAATCAGTATGCACATTATGCAAACTAATAGGGTATGTGAGTTCTGCCTCCACCACATACAGCAGAATCAGCTGCCATACCCTCCCCCCCCCCCCCCCATAACTTTTCCACCTAATCCCTTGCATTCATGTTCGTGCACCCATCGAAACTCACTAATCGGCAGTGATTGCTGCATGGCGTGCCCGCATAAGTTATTCACATTGAGGTATATTATAAAACTCGAATCAATGGATGCGTTGAACCTGTCACCCATTTGCAGATTATTTGCCTTCGCATGCCTATGGACACACTGGCATAGTCCCCCCCAGATCCCTCGCTCAAAGAAAAAAAGCATGTCAGCATCGGTCAATAATTCAATGCTGCAGTTCGTTTTCTTGAGCATTGCGTCCCAAGACAACCCAGGTACCGTGTAATGAAAGGCTGGATCCAGAGAATGTGTGGTCATACATAGACCCAAAATTTCTCGAAAACGTCTGCAGGCAAGTGCACATCTGTGTCCGTGTAAAGCTGTGCGTACTCTCCCAAAGTCGAAATAATGAATTCCTGCCAGACAGTCAGGGCATGCTGATACTCTGCATCCATTATGGCATCGCCTGTAAGGTTGCTGGAGAATGAAGTTGTGTGGGGTAGCCCGGTTTCGTTGAGTTTCACCACACTATAGATACACTCATCATGAAGGAGAGAGAGATATGATCGATTTTGTTGGTCCTCACCTAGAACAACAACAACAAACAAGATATATAAGCCGACTTGTTAGAGAAAAAAAAGTTTTATACTGCTACTACTACTAGCACTACTATTAGAGATAGGTATTTTTTTTTAAACTTACAAGTATGCTGCTTGGCCATCTCATTATTTGCTGGAGGCTGTTCCTGCATGTGCTGATGAACGGCCTCCAGCTGCCTGTCCAGCAAATCCAAGTCGTGTAGAGCTATTCCTGTAACATAATTTTATTTATTTTGAATGCCGAGTTACACTGAAATATCACACATGCATATTTTTCTCTATACTTATGTAGGTACTGTTGTCAGTTATCTACAGCCGGGAGCAGAAAACAGTTATCTACTGCAGCAGCAGCAACGATATGTGGAACTTTGCTTTGCCTCCAACTGAATTTGAATTTGCTTCAGGTGATCTAGGAAAAAAAAAGTATGAAATAAGAAAAAATTTCGAATCGCTAATATAGAAGAAGAAGAAGAAGAAGAAGAAGAAATTAAAATGAAAATTATACTCACAAGGCAATTCCGACTGTGCACCAAACACAGGAGGCTGTACTTCCAGAAACTGTTGCGGTCCGGCCAGCTCCTCTCTCTCCTCACACTTGAGGACAAAATCCATGAGTTTTATTATAACAAGGAGACATGATTAATAAGGCGAATTTAACACAAACATGAAAATTTAAACTGAAAATAGAAACTATTTACTCACTTGGCAATCCCGTATCGTGGACTCTAACGCTCTTCCCATTACACTCCCTGAGGTGTTGCCAGAGTTAGCTCTCTTCATCTTGTGCCAATAAAAAAACTAGTGAAGACAGAGACACACACACGAATGAACGCTAAGACGAACTAAGGATAAGTGAGAAAGACTGTTGGAGAGTGACTCCTTGTATAGATGTGATTACATGGTATCACATGATCTCAGCGTGAACCAATGGGTGTTTAATATTTTTAGGGCGAGGGGAGGGGGGGGGGGTGGGCTCACTAGCAGTCCTAGTGACTGGAAGCTGAACTAACCAGATGGTCCCAGTACCTCGAGGGGAACCGAGTCTGTGATAATTTACGGATTTACAGAGAAAGAATTCATACGCTGAGTGAAGATGTTTTTTGGAATACACACTGGATGATATTGAATTCAGCCTCTGAATCTGCAGCCATTATGTGTATATTACGAACTCATCTGAGGAGAATGCAATTAGATATATTCTTGATCAAGGAAGGGAGGTATTTTTATTGCACCTCTCTCAAAGTCTGCCAACTTAGTGATTTTCCAACGTGAAAGCTATATACAGGTAATTATAGGTTGCTGGTATTAAGACTAGTGTTTCCTACATTTAGCTCATCTTCGTAAATGCTGAAGGAAATCATTTAGGGACTCTTGAGATAATAAAATGGTGTACAGTGGAAAAGATGAAATGATGGGCTATATTGGATACAGTTAATGTTAGGTCAAGAATTTTTCTATGCAGACAAGCTGAGACATCAAGAAAGCAAACGTTAAGTATTTGTGGGTCACTACACAATTTCCAAGAGTGCAACTTGGTTCTTATTTTTACATAGTGATATGACTTTGGTATAACATTGAGAACCTTGTTAGATGGGCGCTTTTCGTTTTATGCACCAGTGTTTTTTTTTGTCTATGAGATGTGGGTGCAGTACACCATGGCAAAAGTAAACATGTCCCAATAGAATCGCCTGCGGTGGAGAAGATTTCTATTGCACAATATGTGATGTCAGTATGCATGTGCAGGCTAGATGCTGTGACATCAGTATGCACATTCGTGGGCTAGACACGTCATGCATGTCCCGTTAGGATCTCGAGCAGTGGAACAGATTTCTAGAGCACGATCTGTGATGTCAGTAAATGTGCACATGGGCTAGACATGCCACTCATGTCCCATTAGGATCATGAGAGAGAAAGTGGTCTAACAGATGTGAGAGATGACAGTGCTCTCTGGTGGCAGTACTGTGTACTAGGCCTGGACCTCATGGCGAACACAGTTTCGCGACATTTTCCCCGCCATCTTGGGTGATGTCACGGAATGGACGACAGCGCCCTCTGGTGGCAGTACTGTGTACTAGGTCAGTTGGACTCCGGACCTCGTGGCAAACACACTGGATGGTATTTCTAGATTTCCGGAAAGCTTTTGACACCGTTCCTCACAAGCGACTTCTAATCAAGCTGCGGGCCTACAGGGTATCGTCTCAGTTGTGCGACTGGATTCATGATTTCCTGTCAGGAAGGTCGCAGTTCATAGTAATAGATGGCTGTTGACCTTCAAGACATGTGCCAGCGGATGCGAAGTCATTGAAATAATTTGTGCTACTTCACAAGACAGAGTTTTTTAAATTATTATGAACGTTGTTGTCATGTCTTCAAAGGAAGCATTCGCATAACGAATTCACGGTATCCAGATACTGATGGCTGTAGTATGGTAATATCAATTCATCTGATTGTCTATACACTTAGTGCATACGGGGCCAGATGATGCCATATAGAAATGCCAAAACTGGTTCTAAAAATAAAATAGCTTGTCAAAACGTTCGACTTTTTGGCGATTTTCCTTCGGAAATATTTGACTAGCTACTGTCCCGTGTCAACAATGGATCAATAGAAATCTATCTTGATCTTTCTTGGTCTGGCTATTGGCCGCATCTCTGTTGATCAATAATTAATTATTATTTTGAGCATTCTATTTTCCTTCTGTCTTATGACATGATCTCTCCATTTATTTCTATAACCTGCGGTCTGTTCATTTATGCCTTAAAGACCTAATCCCTGGATGATTGTTGTAATTGTTGTATTCCTTATCGTATCAGACGGTCTGCAGCCAGATGCTCTTCTTAAAAACCTCATTTACACAGCTTGTATTCTTCGCTCATTTCCAGCTTTTAATGTCCAAGTCTTACTACTACAAAGTATAGCTGGTATAGTTATTGGTTTGTAAAATTTTATTAGGGTTTCTATTTATTCAGTGTCCTGCATATGGTCTGAATAACATAACTGAATCTTTCAATTTTTTCCCCAGGCATTTGGCCCTATCGGCAAATGTACAGACCACTCAAATGAATCTGTCACACTGCATGATTTACTGGACTACTTAACCCTTTATTTGGCAGTGTTGCTCTCAAGCAACATCAAATTTACGTTGGCCTTATGGGACAACAAACACTCCCCAGTGTCTTTTACTGACATTGTTGCCTCCAGGCAACGTTCTTTTACACACTGCAAATGCCAGTTGTTGTAATAGTTCAAGGTTTTCCACACGAGATGGCAGTTTGTGCAGTGGTGTTACAGAGATCTCCTCGTGTGAGCAACAGGGGTGTCTTTGTTTTGGTTCTGAAAGAGTGGATTTCAGTAAATTGGCAGTAATCTTAGTAGATTTTCTTCAAGAAATACCCAGAGGTGAGTTTACAGCAGAAATATTTCATTCTAATATTGTTTTGAATTACGTAAATACTATAAAACTTTTGTGTTGCCTGTGAGCAATATTGCCCATAGTTGGGACATGTGTCATTATTATATTACATATGCTTACGGCGGATATTCAGAACAATAAAATCCTGACAGTTGCAAGCTCATTTTGTGGTGTCTAACCACTCTCAACAGTAAAATGATGGGACAGCAATGAAAGAAGAAGAATTGATGTGCCGTGTCCCAATATTGTACGTCAGTACAACAAGCATTATGGGAGGAGTTGATCTTGCTGGTATGCTGATAGAGCTACAGACTACCAATGAAAACTAGGTGTTGGTACATGAGATTGTTTGGATTTATGCTAGATCTGAGTGCTGTAAATGCCTAGCTGGTATTTCGAAGAGAATCTCTGGAAAAGAAGACCTCACTGAAGTCTCTCAGGGCAGATATTGCAAATGGTTTGATGTTTTCAGGGAAAAGGAAAGTAGGAAGTCCCTCAATAGACATAACACCACCATAAAAGAAGAGGAGGAAGCCGACAGCTCCGACTGTTACACAAGATAATATGGAGCATTGGCCTGTATACAGCCCAAAGGTCGTTGTCGTTATTGTCCATCTGGATTTTCTACAGTCATGTGTTCAAAATGCTATCTAGTATTGTGCTTCGTTCCAAAGAGGAACTGTTTCCAAAAATTCCATTGCAAGAAGAACTAGAAGGGAAAATGAAAGAGTTCTATTACACAGGAGGAATGCATAAATGTGTTTATAAATTAAATTATTCACGTACAGGAAACCTTTTGCTTGAGGTTATTGGCAAACACTTTTTTTCTATAATATGTATAAATGTGGTCTGCTGTTGGCAATGTTGCTTGTAAGCAACATTTCATAATTTTCATAATTTTTGTCAAAAATTTTTAAAACTGACTGAATTGTATTTCTTTAAGCATAATAAATAAATATGAGCACTGGAATTTTTTTTGTTTTTATTTTCAGCATTTGCCAAATAAAGGGTTAAGACAAAGCCGGCCGCGGTGGCCGAGCGGTTCTAGGCGCTTCAGTCCGGAACCGCGCGACTGCTACGGTCGCAGGTTCGAATCATGCCTCTGGCATGGATGAGTTTGATGTCCTTAGGTTGGTTAGGTTTAAATAGCTCTAAGTTCTAGGGGACAGATGACCTCAGTGCCAGAGTCATTTGAACTTAAGACAACGGAGTTTTGTTTTGCTTTATTGATTATATTTGGTGCTTTAAGAATACGTCTGAAAGTATAATTTTCTAAATGTGTCTAGTAAGATACTGGAATTGTTTTTTCTGGGCGCCAGCATGTCACGATCCATTTTCTCCTTGCTGGAATTCACTTACTCCTCTAGCTAGACCTGTTCATACTAATTTCTCTGTCAACTAATTGAAAAGAAGTGATTTTTCTGCAGGGCTCTGACTGATATTATGCCTACTGATTTCTACATCTATGCTCCACGAGACACCTTACAGTGTGTTTCTGAGGGTACTTTGTGCACAACTATCACTTACCCTTTCCCTGTTCGAGTCGCCTGTGGTTCGCGTGAAGAAAGACTGCTGATAAGTTTCTGTGTGGGCTCGAATCTCCCTAATTTTATCGTTACGGCCTCTTCGTGTGGCGTATGTAAAAGGAAGTAACGTATGGTTGACTCTTCTAGGAACCCACATTCCTGGAATTTTGACAATAGACCATACCGTGATGCAGAACGCCTCCCTTGCAGCATCGGCCACTGGAGCTTCTCCGTGACGCTTTCGCGCTCACTGAATGAAGCTGTGATGAAACGTGCAGCTCTTCTTTGGATCTTCTCTATTTCCTCTATCACTCCTTTCTGATACTGTTCTCCGACTGGTCGATCGAGTGTTTCTTGAGTCTTTCTGGCAACTGCCTCACCCGCCATCAATTTTTTGTGGTCGCTCCACTTCAAATCCCTCCGTACGCATGCCTCTAGATATTTTATGGACGTAACTGCTTCAAATGATTGTTCTGTAGTCGTGTAATCGTACAATAAAGGGTCTTTTTTATGTATTCCCAATACGTTACATTTGTTTATATTGAGGGTCAATCATTCCTTGCACCAAGCGTCCTGCATTTCGATACAGTTCTTAGCATCGCGACTTACCGTTAAGGATAGAAATTTGAAATTTGGAGAGAGTGTTGATCTTATTCTGTAGGCGTCGTTTAACCCTCTAACGGTAAGGTGAAGTTTCCTGACATAAACGGTAAGGTGGGGTTGGATCAGACCCTATCCTCCAAATATCGATTTTTCGGGGTAAAATAAAAAAAATGAATAATGGGAAAAAGTTTTATTATGAATTAAACACATAATATTTGTTATAACAAAAAAATTTATTTTTATAGTCAATAAGTAAGAATATAAAGTACTTTGGAAACAATAGGAACTTGATTACAAAAAAATACTTTAATAGAAATATTCTCTATAAAATTATTGAAAACATAGTAAAAATCAATAGATTCAGTCATCAACTAGGAACTTGAGTGCTTTAGAAATTCTAAAGATAGGAACTAAATGAGAAACATCTCTTACTAATTGTAGAAAATAATTATAGTGTCAGCAGTTTCGAATTAAAAGTTCTCATTAACAAATGTCTTTGTACACATAATGTAATAGGAACAAATAATAAATGTATAATGTTATCCTGGAAACGATCACATACAGCCCTGAAAATACATATTTGGCACAAATCATCACATCTCAGTTTCCTTATAGCCAGGGCATATAATAACTTTATGCTCCCCACACATAGAAAGATTACACTTACTACAGAAAGCATTCCCCTTCCTATCTTTTGATCTGTCACAAAAATCACATCTTATTTTCTTTAGTGGCTGTGCTTGGGTAGGCTTGTCTAATTCGATTGGTTCTTTTTCTAAAAGTTTTCCAATAGGCGAACGGAGCTCACGGGGAAGATGTGTGTTATTCAACCTCTTTTCGATAAGAGGTTTTGTCCAAGAGAGCGCAAGATTTTTGAGAAATGATATTCTCGCGTCATTTGAAAAGCTGTCCATTTTGCTATTGATTTTGTAAATGATAAAACTATTTATAGCAGCGATGCCTAAAATAGCATAAAAGTACCGCATGGGCCATCTTCTCGATTTTCTTTTTGTAGTCCTGCTGTGGCAAAGCATATCTAATACATCGACCCCTCCTTTAGTTAGATTGTAGAACTCCACTATTTCAGGTTTATTTGACTTTTCATTTATCTCTCCAGAGAAGTGCATAGACGATATCAGTAAAACTTTTTTCTTTTTCTTTGGGGTAAATGGCATCAAAGTTTTGTCGACCTGATACATAAATGTTGAAGAGCCTACTGGAGCGGAAAGCATCATTGATGGTGGTATTTGCGGTTTGTTCCTTCTCAATGTACCTACAAATGTGAATTTCTTTTGGAAGAGGGCGTCAGTCACCTCCAGTGAGGAGAACCAATTGTCCGCTGTAATGTTCCTATTAGAACCCCTGATAGATTTCGTCAGGCGGTAAACATACTGGGTAGGTAAAGGCAAATCTCCAGGTCTCCTCTTTATTCTGTTGTCCTTGCCAATGTATGGAATGCCACGCAAAAAATAGAATGTCCTTGCGTCGCATAGTGACATTATTTTCAACCCATATTTGTCGGGATTCGATAGGATATACGTTTTGAATAGATAGGCACCCCGAAAACTCAGTAGAGTCTCATTTACTGTGACATATTCAGATGGACTATAATTTTTTTCACTGTTAGATTCAAACATGTCCCACACTTCCCTGAAAGCCGCAAATTTGTCTTTGATTTTTCTGGCCTCTCTGGTGGATTTATCATCGAAGCAGAGGTTTTCTAGAAGAAAAGCAAACCTTTTATTGCACATAGTGCAACGGAATACCGGAGGTTCATAGGTTGCTGAGAATATCTCATCTACACTGAGCATAGAATTTTTTAGGAACCACTCATGAAGAGAATGCCCATGAACCCTTCTATTTCAACGCTCTCTGTTGGTGAATGAAACCACTGGACGTATTGTACTTTTGCCTAGATTTCTCGATTTCTAGATTTGTGTACATAACAATTTTTCTATAATTTTCGAATCTATAAATAACAAAAATATTTCCTATTCACTAGTGACCCCCCTTGCTTCCCCACGTGGACCAGGGAGATGAGTAATAATATTTGACGCTGGTGTCCTAGAAAAATTTGAATGGATGGGTTTGTTGGTCCATGTTGTCTCTAAGTTTTTACCTAGCTCAAAATTTCTCTCATCATCTACATCTGACTGGGAATTTTCAAACTCGACTGCTCCTGCCGCACAATGAAATACATCATCCTCATAATCAGTATTAGATAATACATCATCCTCGGTTTCTGGACAGTTTTCTGCATCGATATTGTCGCCATCCTCTGACTCAACCTCCTGTCGGAGAAACTCGTTGTATATCTCCTCAGGAGTTCTAAGGAGTTGATGCGGCATTTTAGTAAGATACTAGAAGAGAAAACAAAACTTAGATGTAATATAAACATCAATATGGGGTTGAATCCACCCCGCAAAAGAAACTAATAAGTGTGACGTAAACAGTAAGGTGGGGTCGGATCTAACCCGAGCTCGGGTAATGTGGGTTTCGGATAGAAGGGGCAGCTGCAGGTCACTCACCAGACTGACGTGGCCTCCTCGGCGTTCTCGGGACGACTGGCTGGTAGGACAGCTGGAACCACAGCGCTCTCAGAAAAGGGAGTGGGGAGTTATAAACAAAACAGACTCGCTGGGGTCGGATCCAACCCCAACCTTACCATTAGAGGGTTAAGAAGGTTTTTTTTGAAGTAGGAGATGAGATTTTTTTGAAAATATGTCCCTCTTAAGGACATTTTGAAACTAGATCTACGAAATTTGATGTTTGGTTTCTTGGTCAGAAATAAAGAAATAAATGTTTCAACATTTTTGGAAATTTAACTCCTATGAGGGTGAAATAGTGGGTAAGATTTTGTTGAATAAATTATCGAAGAACTACTAAAGAAATTTTAAAGCTGCATCTATGAAAATTGGTATTTGACTTTACAGTTGCAAATAAAAAAAAAAAACAAAATACGTGTTTCAGTGTTTTTGGAAATTCAGTCTTTACATTGGTGAAAATTCTTATGAGATATCTCCTTATGCAAGCATTTTTTGAGTTAAATAAAAATTTGTATCTGACTTCTCTGGCAGAAATAAAGAAATACACATTTAACTGTTTTGGGAAATTCAATCCCTAAGAGATGAAATAGGGAGCGAAATGTTTTATGAAAATATTTCATTGTGAAAGCATTTTAAAGCTAAATCTATAAAAATTGGTATTTGGCTTCTCGGTTAGCAATGAAATAATACGTGTTTCACTATTTTTGGAAAGTTTACTCCTAAGAGGGGGAAATATGGCCAGACTCATTCACAGAAGAATCATCACGCAGCCCAAACGGCGAAGGACACAAACTTGAAATTTCGAAACGTTGTGGATCTCATGCTGTAGTCGGCTTTTAAGAAGCTATTTTTCGAAATTCCACTCATAAGGGGAGGAAATAGAGGATGCAAGACTTTTTGAAAAATGTCGCTATTAAAGCAGTTTCGAAAACAGAACTACGAAAATTGATATTTGGTTCCTTTGTCAGAAATAAAAAAAAAACTTGTTTCTGCATTTCTGGAAATTCGACCACTAAGAGGGTGAAATAGTGGGCGAAGTTTTTAAAAATAAATCGTTATTGGAGAACTACTAAAGCATTTCTAAAGCTGCATTTATGAAAGTTAGTATTTGACTTCTAGTTTGGAAATAAAAAATACATGTTTCAGTGTGTTTGCAAATTCAAACCACCAAGGGCGTGAAATAGGGAACGAATAGTTTAGTGAATTATTTCATTATGAAAGAAATTTTAAAGCTGCGTCTGTGAAACTGGTTTTTGACTTCACGGTTACAAATAAAAAAATGTGTTTCAGTGCTTCTGGAAATTCAGTCTATAAGGGGCTGAAATAGGGGATAAAAAATTTTATGTAAATATTTCGCGAGTTAAAAAAAATTGAAGCTAAATCTCAGCCATATATAAATAAATCTGTATTAGGGGACGAAAGTTTCAATATGAATATCACCACAAAAATGCAAATGGCATGATTAACCAAACCCTTGGACTCCAGTTACTAGAATCGCTTTTTGATCAGAAGTACTTTCGTAAAAGACTACGTCTCTATGGCTTTAATTAGCGTGAAAAGTTAAAAAAGTTTAGAAGGTGTTGCAATTTGTGAATTCGAGTAAAGAAAAACAAAAAAAAAAATCTGTGCATACTATACAGTCTACGCGAGGGAAGAAGAGGATTCAGAAGCAATGGTTCTGTAACATTTCTTTGTGTGCCCCGAACTCTGTTCAGAATGACATGCTGTGTTCTATTGGCTAAAAACTCGTCAATCCAGTCACACAGCTGGTTTGATACTGCGTACTCTCGTGCATTGCAGATTAGGCGCAGTGCGGAAACGTATTGAGTGCCTTGCGGTAGTCAAAGGACACGGTATTTACCTAGACGCCTTGTGTCCACTGCTTTGTCTCGTAGACGAACAGAGCGAGCTGGATTTCACATGACAGCGGTTTTTGGAACCCATATTGATTCCTACAGAAGGAGATTTTCGGCCTCCTGTAGTGTCGTAATACGCGAGCATGTCACATGTTCCAAAATTCCACAACGCACGGACGTCAGCAATATGGGCCTATAGTTTTGTACGTCTGTTCAACAATCTTTCTTGAAACTGAGCTGTGCCTTTTTTCCAATCATAAGGAATGCTTCGCTCCTCTAGAGACCTGCTGTTAAAAGAGGAACACGTTCCTTCCCATACTTTGTGTAGAACCGTATTGGTATCCCGTCAGATACAGTGACCGTTCTTGTGTTGAACGATTTAAGTTGCTTTTCTATTCTTTGGTCATTTGTTGAGATATCTGACCTGTCATTTTGTCTTTCGGGCGACAATTTAAAGGAGGTCTTACAGTGGGAGCCTCCTTTGTGAAACAGTTTTGAGAAAGACGATTAGAATTTGGGCCTTTTCTGTCTCATTTTCTGTTTTAATGCTATTGTGGTCACACAGTGTCTGGATGGCTGCGATCCGTTTATTGATTTAACAAATGATCAAAACTTACTATTTTCTGTCAAGTTGGTAGATTTAATTTTACTTTGGAATTCGTTGTACGCTTCACTTATAGTCCTAATTATGCTGATTTTGGCATCAATTGGTTTTCTTTGTTCGTGTGGATTCGATTACTTTTAAATTTGACGTGAAGCTTTATTTGCCTTCGTAGCAGCGTTCTAAAAGGCTTGTCAAAGCACGATGGATATTTTCTACCCCTCACAAATGTACACGGCAAATAGGTGTCTAAAGCCTTTTGTGCGATGCTCTTCAGCTTTCTCCATTGACTTATATCATTATAAACGCTGGAGATGCAATTTTCATGATGACCTGACATGTAATCTGAAGTCTGACTCTTGCCTCTCTCGATAAATAGAAAGATCTTTCTACATTATTTTGTGTTCCTATTTACAGCCGTGTTCAGTGATACTGTAATGGACTTATGATCACTGATTTCATGATCTGCGCTAACTGAGTAGAAAAGTTCGGGTCTGCTTGTCACCAGCAGGTCTAAGATCTTATCTTCACAAAGCGGTCCTCTGGTTAACTGCTAAAGGTAATTTCCGGATAAAGGGTTTAGAGCAATTTCAAGTCTTTGTGCCTATTACCAGTCCTAATCAGATGAACCTCCCAGTCTATAGCTGGTAAGTTAAAATTTCCACCTAAAATTTTAACATGAGCAGGGAATTTACGCGAAATATTCAGGTTTCCGCGCGGTTGTTCAGTCAATTAGTGTTGCTCAGGCAAGGGGTCTATAAAAGCGTTCGTAGCCATGGCCATAACTGATCTATCCGTAACACATCTTCACCCAAGTTATGTAGCATTGTGAGTCGCACTAATCTCATTCGATATTAGGGCGAATTACCATAAACATGCATTTACCACAACAGTTTAACCGATCTTTGCGATATAATTTCCAATTGGGGTTTAGAATTTCGTTGCTACTGACATCCGATTTCAGCCAGCTTTCTGTACCTAGAGCTACGTGGCACAGTTACCTTTTGCAAGTGAGATTAGTTCTGGAACCTCTCCACAGATGCACCTGCAGTCAATTGATATTAACATTTTCTTTCTCCGTTCTGCTATGACGAATGCTGTCCTGTCTATACACAGAATGCGTCTTTTCAGATCTGTGAATAGATATCTCTACCCTAAAAAATCTACACGTACTCCGCTACCCTGATAGCCGCTTCCTGCATCTAATGCACGCATGAGCTATGAAGGGGACCTATAATTCTCCACACGATAGCTGCCGAGAAATCTGCAGGCAAGATCGTCACAGGTAGTCTGAGCCTTTGATTTAAGGCTCTCAGTCGACTCCAAACCAGAGGACTGCGGTCGGTTCTTGGAATAATGCAATAAAACTTAAGTTCTGCTTGCACCCGCGGGCGAGGCTAGCTGTTTTCACCAAATCAGCCACCCGCCTGTGGGAATCGCTCATGGCCTCTCAACTCAGGGGACAAACGTCATCGTGCTTACATGAGTGACGCTTTGCAGCTATGTGCATCCAGCACGCTCAATCGCTACCAGCAGAGTCTCCTCCATACCATGGACGAGAGCGCCGAACCAGAGTGGACACTGGCCTTCTCTCCAGATGTGCCCGCTATTTCCCTGAGGGGATCCATGACCCATCTGACATTGGAGCTTGCAGTGACAAGCAACCTCAACCACTCCACTTGCCCAGACTTCTCAGGAAGATCGACCATGATCCCGACAGGCGAGGCGTCTCGTGCTGGCTGAGTTGTACTTCCAGCGGTGGGCAATACCTCAAACCTGCTTTTGAGGCGTAAGGAGAGGCCACCGTGCGGCAGCTACCCTCGTTCGTCTGCCCAGAGTTTCACGATTTCGCCGCCGTTCGCCAGTCACCGCCAGGCAAATGTCGACAGGCAGGAACGTGTGTCTCGGGAGGTGCTGCAGCAACAGGAGTTCCACGCAGCGCTATAGGCTCCAGACGTGCCAACGCATTCGTCTCAGATGCCAGGGCCACCGCAGTGGAGGGCAACAGTCTGAAGCCTGTCGACCACTAACAACCAAGCTTCCACCTGTTTCCGAACAATTCCCCTTGCCTCCGTACACAAAAGGCACAATCCCTATCCATCTTTAACAAATTTTTGTCCATATTACAAGTAATGCAACACAAAATCAAATCGTCGCTTGGTGCAATCTAAGTTCTTCTGCTACTCAGCCTCTCGTCTACACTAGCTGACAAATTCACCTCAAACAAAGTTAATACGTTAAAATTTATGCAAAAGAATAAGTCAATAAATACTAGTGTACACAGTAAAATACACAATAAAGTTTACTTCTTTTCAAAAGTAAGTGAAAAACTGAAACGACATTAAATTTCTGTGTCTTAGACAAACTGCTACTGCTGTTGCAGCTACAGGCGCATCCTCTAGGTTCCGCGACTGAAAAACTGACACATATTGTTTTATTTAAAATTAAAGTTGCACTATTTGGCTGTATAAACACTTTATTCTGTTGTAAATAAATACTAGAGTACATAGTAAAATACACAATAAAGTTTACTTCTTTTCAAAAGTAAGTGAAAAACTGAAACGACATTAAATTTCTGTGTCTTAGACAAACTGCTACTGCTGTTGCAGCTACAGGCGCATCCTCTAGGTTCCGCGACTGAAAAACTGACACATTTTGTTTTATTTAAAATTAAAGTTGCACTATTTGGCTGTATAAACACTTTATTCTGTTGTAAATAAATATTTCGGTCTTTCTCCATTTTCAAGTACCACACTCAAATACCCGTTATACCGCTCTTGTAGTCTATTAAAACCTAATGCTTGCAATCGTTTTAATTAGCTTAATCTTCTCCAAATGGCTGGCAAGGCAAACTGTTGATAATCTTTCCATAGATTGCGGCCACAGTTGTATAATACTGTTTGAATTTTATTTTGATTAGAAAATGGGAAGAAACTAATTTCAGTTTTAGTTTGCAGTTACTATTTTGTTTCCCAAGATGAGTTATAAAAGTGGTCTTACAAACTCACTGATCAAAATATGGTATTAGTCACTTCAAATGAGAACACTGTTCGCTTTCAAGCGCTGTCGATGATGTAGAATTGGTGCTAGGGAGTCATGTGACTCTGCACTGCTGTTGTAGTGAAGTCATCTGTACGCCCCACTCGAGTCTATGGAAGCAGCACACTAAGATACACTATGAGATCAAAAGTATCCGGACACCCCCAAAAACATTCGTTTTTCATATTAGGTGCATTGTTCTGCCACCTGCTGCCAGGTACTCCATTCCAGCGACCTCAGTAGTCATTAGACATCGTGGGAGAGGAGAATGGGGCACTCCGCGGAACTCACGGACTTCGAACGTGGTCAGGTGATTGAGTGTCACTTGTGTCATACATCTACACGCGAGATTTCCACACTCCTAAACGTCCCTAGGGCCACTGTTTCCGATGTGATAGTGAAGTGGAAACGTGAAGGGACACGTACAGCGCAAATGCGTACAGGACGACGTCATCTGTTGACTGACAGATACCGCCGACAGTTGAAGGGGGTCGTAATGTGTAATAGACAGACGTCTATCCATACCATCACACAAGAATTCCAAACTGCATTAGGATCCATTGCAAGTACTATAACAGGCGGGAGATGAGAAAACTTGGATTTCATAGTCGAGCGGCTGCTCATAAGCCACACATCACACCGGTAAATGCCAAAAGACGCCTCGCTTGGTGTAAGGAGCGTAAACATTGGACGACTGAACCGTGGAAAAACGTTGTGTGGAGTGACAATGTGGCGATCCGATGGCAGAGTGTGGGTAAGGCGAATGCTCGGTGAACGTGATGTGTCAGTGAGTGTAGTAGTGCTAACAGTAAAATTCGGAGGCGGTGGTGTTATGGTGTGGACATGTTTTTCATGGAGGGGTCTTACACTGTTAAAGAGCAATTCGGGGATGACGACTGCATCTTTCAACACGATCGAGCACGTGTTTATAATGCACGGCCTGTGGCGGAGTGGTTACACGACAATAATATCCCTGTAATATACTGACCTACGCAGAGTCCTTGCCTGAAACCTATAGAACAACTTTGGGGTGATTTGGAACGCCGACTTGGTGCCAGGCCTCACCAGCCGATATCGATACCTCTCCTCAGTGTAGCACTCGGTGAAGAATGGGCTGCCATTCCCCAAGAAATCTTCCAACACGTGATTGAACGTATGCCTGCGAGAGTGGAAGCTGTCATCAAGGCTGAAGGTGGACCAACGCCACATTGAATTCCAGCATTACCGATGGATGGCACCACGAACTTGTAAGTCATTTTCAGCCAGGTGTCCGGATACTTTTGATCACATAGTGTAGATCGACGTAGCAGTTGCAGAAAGGAGATCTCCTGTTTGGACGCGCCCATGACCACACTGTCAATGACGTTGCCTTATTTAATGGTGTGTCTAAGCGGACTGTCCAACATGTCTAGAAGAAAGCTTGTACAACTCGCTGCCATGTAAGGCGGCGTAAGACAACGGTTGTATTAAGGCGTGAACCGACAGAGAACGAAAACGAGTGTCATAAATTTTCAATGACAATCGGCTTCGAACCTGATCGAAATTGCTGCTGTCAGTGAATGCTGGCCCATCTCAAAGGTCGTACGTTGCAAACAGAAATGCATACAATGAACATCTAAAGTCCTGTGCTTCATAAAAGGCCATTCCTCATAATGACACATAAAGCTGCATATATTCAATGGGCCAAATAGCATATAAACTGGCCTGTAGATGGTTGGATGCATGTTGTGTGGTAGCAAGAGTAGCAGTTTTGACTGGTTTCAAATGATTCAAGGTTTCGAGACCGACCACGGTTCTGTGGGAAGGTATGTGGAAGGTGTAGTGCAGACTGAATGTGGCACTATGATGTATTGGGGGCGTTTTTCGTACTACGACTTGGGCTGAGCCATCTGGGTTACCGTGAACAGGAACTGCGATATTTATTTCAAAATTCTCGGTGACTGTGTTGCACTTTCTTCGTCTTCATGATGAGTATGTTGTGTACACTCACATCCTCCAACAGGATAAAAACCTTTTCACAGGGCTGCACACACATGCCATTGTCTGACGAACACTCAGACACACTGTCACACCTCGTTTATCCCGCTAAATCACCTATTTTTATGCCGTAGGAGAGTGCATTTTACAAGATGTTAGCAATATGTCTCTTGGTTTTTGCTCCAGTTTGCTTTGTGAAAAATATTTTCTCTGTATTATATGAGAAATAGACATGTATTTAGTACGTAGAAGACATAGATGTTCGTATCTCATTTTGCACTTTGGCGTGTCTCTGCCCTTGATAGGATTTAAGTTGAGCATTAACAAAGCGAAGATGAAAGTGGTGAGAGTGTTAAGAAGAGTACTTCGTAGTCATTGTCCACGCTGTAATGATTTTAAATGGCAAAGACTGCTCATCATTTACGCAGATTTCTTCTCTATGTATCATTTACTGATGGATGAAATCTCAAAAATAAAAAAAGATAAAAAGAATTGGTAGATCACGGAATTTCATTCTTATTTCGCATGAGTGCTGTCAGTGTTGACTCAGGAATTTTGCACAGAAGGAGAGTAGGAAAAATAAATGTAAAGAAGCATAGCGTGGAGAGCGTTTCGACATATAACAGAGACCGAGACACGCCCGCCATATTGTAAGAACACGTTCTGGGTGATCGATCTACCTCATCAGTTGGTGTTTTGCGTCGTGCGGCGGTGCGGCGTGTGGTGTGCAGGCGTCGGCTTATAGGCTAAGGCTGCTTGTCCCCGCAACGTCTTGCAGCGCAGGAATGTCGTACTGCAGCGACCTGAGGGGCGTGACTAATGGCACAATATTATGTTTTCAGGCGAGTCACGCTTCTGTTTAGATAATAATGATGGATGTGCTGTGTCTCCCAGGCCGTGATCTCATGCTTCACGAGAAACAGAGAGTGTATTCACACCAGGCGGCCCGCAGGGCTGTGCGGTATGGTATGCGGCCTTATCTAAGATGAAAGCAAATAGACTCTAGTAAATGATTATGACGCCATCAAAAGTCTGCATCATAAAAGCGTTTATATAGAAAATAATAGCTCTTTCAGTTACAAAAATTTCTCTATTATCGAAGATTGAAGCTGAGGTCATTTACGAGTTGCTGGTTCTCTATTACAACACACGTAATCGCTGACCTACTAGTGTTTCACTGCCCCTTCCTAAGAGGCGTTTTAATAGCAGGCTTTAATACGTTGGCGGCTTGGAGAGTTTAAAGACCAATATTACACCACACGGAGCACTTGCTGTGGTCATTTACTGCCTCCCTGTTATATGTTATTGTGCCAGCATCCAATTAATGACAGGATCATATTTTACGTTACACTGCAATTGCAATTTTGGGTACTAGAAGGCTTGAGAGGCGTCGATCACAAAGAATCCAAAACACGTAATGATGTCAGGAAATACACAACGTACGAGTAATTTACACATTATTATTGCAGGCCAAGTAACTTTTATTGAATGGTGGTTTACACTTCAGAGTGACAACGTAGTCACAAAGTTTCTGCAAACAATGGTGGCAAAGCTCTATCAGTCGTTCAGTTTTTCGACCATAGGAATCCGCTCCTTGATTACCGAGCTACTCGAGAAAAGCTCTGTGAATGTCCTCATCGTTGGAAAGTCACACACTAAGCAGGTTCGGATGTATGTGTACTCACAACGTAGTAATTCTGAAGACTCGCACCATAACGTAACGACGCAACACATTATGTCTTATAACAAAATTTGAAAAGCAGCGATAAAGAAGAATACGATGGCGGAGCAAATACATGAAGTAACAGTCATGAGCAAAATATTTTTACGAATGTAATTTTGGGAAACGATTATAGTCCAGTATCGAGTTTATGTCGGAAAGCATAATCCATCACAGGCAAGGAATGTTGACACAAAATTTGAGACTGTCTGTATGACTGGTATCGGAGAGGTTGTGGATTAGCAAAGACGGTATTAAAACTGCCATTCAAAAATATTAGGGGAAGCAAAAGATATGTTCTGATTATACGATATCTCGTATTTATCATCAGTCCTTTAGATCCACTGCTGAATAAAAGCCTCCTCCGTACCAGATTAAAATGTTTCCACACCTCGTCACTTATGTAGACCACCTTAGTCTCTCCTACCCTGTCCTGCTTCTCCGCCCCTGCCAACAAGTCTCTCCCTCCTTCCGTCTCCGTACAACCCATGTCCTTTGCCGTCTCCGTACAACTCATGTCCTCTGCCGTCTCCGTACAACCCATGTCCTTCGCCAGCGTAATTTCAGTCGCTTGCCCCTCCCAGGCCGCCAACTCACTGAAAATCACCTTTCCCTCTGAACATAATCCCATCTACCAATCCCATACCAAATCAAGGCTCCAGCTCACCATTTCCTCGCTCAGATGGAATCTTACTCGTCTCTTAGCGCCTACATCTCACTTGTTACTTTGCACACCAGTGTCACATGTTACTTTCCGTATAACATACTCCGAAATACTCCCCGTATCAAAAAACATGCCCACATTTAGCAGGAGGCCCATAACATCAACCTCATGATGAAAATAATACAGATGACATCACCATGCAGAAGTAAAACAATCAACTGGAGGTGAACCTCGCAGAGGAAGGCTTTCGGATGCGAGAACTAATGCAGATGTCGATAGAGTCCGGGATCTTGTGCTTGCAGATCATCGGTTGACAGTCAGAAAGATTCGGACCGAGTTGATTGGTGTTGAGGAAAATCTGCTCAAAACTGTTTTCGAGAAACTTCACACAGGATCAACACGACATGAGGAGCGACTGATTCATTGTGTTTTTGGAATCGATTGAAAATGCTCTACATTTCCTGTAACGTGTCATTACGGATGAAGAGATTGAAAACACACTTCGAAAATAAGTCTCCTTCGGATTTCTGCATTCATTGCTGACTTCAGTTCTATACATCCAATCTGTCATCTACCCACTATTCATCAAGTCGTACTCTTGGAATTTTCTTACATTGTGCTGTGTACTGAAGAGATTGCTTGCGTCTTCAATTCATTCACTTAGCTACATGACTGTCCACGTCCATTTCATTTTCGTTACAGTCATAATTACATTTACCACTCCAGATTATTTCTTATCTCTCTTAGTAATTCCCAATATGTATCTCTCCACTGCTTGCTGAACAGGCCTCTGATTCGAAATGTTTCCTGCATTAAACGTCTGGCTCTCACTAACAGAAGCGACATCAGCTAATGAAAAGGGGTGTTGGGTTTCCCTTTTTAGGCAGTATGTTATTTTTGAAAAGTCATTTTGGCTCACCAAAAGCATTATAGTCAAGTTTTAAGGGATCAGTACCTGAAACGGTGAAAACTGAACCTTTATAGGATCATTTTGTGGCCCGTCTGTCTGTCCTTCTATTAACACCGCTGCTTCTAAGGAACGGGTAGAGATATAAAGTTGGAGTTCATGTCACATACCAACGTCTACGGTCCATTGACATTGTGAAAAATTTAAGTTTCTAACTCAAAGTACTCAAAAGACATGGCCATTTATGTCACATATGTTGACAATCGCAAACTCACTCATCAAAACGCATAGGGTACTTCCCATTGACCTAAAATCGTGAAATTTGGCAAGAAGCGAGTCTACACATTACAAGTAAAGGGAAAAAATCCGAAAACAGTTAATTTCTAATAGCATCACACAAAAATAATTTTGTTGCCGTTTGTTGTTCGTCTGACTGTCTGTCCGTCTGTTAATACGCCTTTCTCTCAGGAAGGGATAGAAGTATCACGCTGAAATTTTATGTCAAATGCTAAGGTATACTGTCACTTGGCGGTGTGGGAAATCTGAGTTGTAAGTTATAGCAATCAAAGAATACGGCCACAGCTGTCTACACGCAAATTCAACTTGCAAAACCTGTAAATGAACACTTGACATCGGACCTGGTGGTATAGCAAACATGGCCAGTACCATGTGAAACACGAGCACAGCGACAGGGGGAGGGGGAGGGGTGGGGGGGGGGAGAAGGAGGCGTCGTTGCCAGGCCTCGGAATTCGACCCCTGCCCACCTTGTCTCCACCCAGCCTGTAGCTGACGGTGTCCGTTCTTTCCTGCCGGTACACGCATATTCTGTATTATAAAAATAAGAAACAAGGCATCGTGTGGCTAAAAAAGTCGTAAAACTCTTACCTAGAAACCGAAAGGTCGCAGGATCGAGTCCCAGTCGGCCCACGGACTTTTAAATCTACTTTTTAATCTCCCCCCCCCCCCAAAAAAAAGCGGTAAAGTGTCTGCCTGCAAACAGAGAGGCCGCTGTATCGAATCTCGATCGAACCAAGGACTTTTTCTGTCTTCGTTTTAACTTAGCCTTTACCTCCCAACTGCGAGGGGTCGCCAGAAATGACGGTTCGAATTCCATGTTAAACCATAGATTCCCGCTGGATAACTGGGGAATGTTAGGGACTCGCAGCCACCGAAGTGGTGTCCAGTAGAGCTCGTTCCCGATTTCAAGATGGTCTTTCGTTCAATATCCATTTCTAAGGCCAGTCTGTTTCTTTGTTTCATTAAAATTCAATGCTTTTTTCACGCTGTTAGTCAGAATAATAGTTAATACACTGTACAAACGATCCCCGTCTCTTGACCTGTGAAGTAGACTTTGCTTCTCAGCCAACATTGTGATTGTATATTGCGGGTTCCTTTTGTATTACCTTGTCTTTTGATTAACCATTTCTATTGAAACACTGTCATCAGCTTCTTCATTTGCGTGGCCATAGTGACTGTAGTTGCTTTATAATTCTTGAGGGTACGTTGAAGTTGCAACGAAAGAACAAAATACCCCCAAGAACTATCATCAACAAGCGCCTTTTCTTCTTCATACCTCGAATGACTTCATATACCTCATCTTGCATTACGGTCGGAATATCATTATTTTCATTATTAACCATCTGTATTTCTGCTTAATCTCTTGCTGGATAAGGTATGTCAGTGGTTATCACAATTGTAAGAAAGTGAATAAAATTTCTGACAAATCATCTTGGTTCAGCTTTACCGTCTTTTGATGGTGTAGAGACTGGAGTTTTCATCAGTTGGTCGTAAGGGAGAGTTAGAGTGATTGTTGCTGCCCTCACATCACTGGCGACTGAGATATGTATACAATGAGTATACAATGAAGTATTGCCCACACGTTTTCTCTAACTGACAGCTAGAAAGTCACTCATCTGCTGATCTGCTGCCCCATGACCTGTCTGCAGGGGATAGTTGTCTAGCAGATGCCATGAATAATGAAAACTGACAGGGAAAAGCTGCGATAAGCGAAAGACCTTCAGAGAAGTTCAGAATGAAAGTATATTGTAAACCCAAAAGAAACACAAACTCAGGTAGCTGTGTCAAAGAATTACACCTGTCTGTTAGCCTTGACCAACGATTTGGCGAGCTGCCTTCCGACTGTAGGCCAGGTAGATAAGAAACACACATTAAAAAGTAAATAATAATAATAATAATATCGGAAATAATACCTACAGGGAGAGAGAGAGAGAGAGAGAGAGAGAGAGAGAGAGAGAGAGAGAGAGAGCAAGGGCAAGGAGTTGTGTGAGAGGTGAAAATCGAAGATGAGGAACGCTAGCCAGAGAAATCGAGATACGTTACCAGAAACAAGGGCGACACGTTAAAGCTTACTACATTACCGCTCATTACACGCAATCGGCTTGACCGCAGGGTAGCAGCTACTGTAGATTCCAAAGCTCCCGACCGTCTATCATGTTAAAAGAATACTAGCTGTTGCTTACACGTTGCGGCTTCCAAGATTATAGCGAGACAGTCATGTTCAAAGTTGGCGGTAACTTCCACGTTGCGGCTACACACTATGATACACGCCT
Source organism: Schistocerca cancellata (assembly GCF_023864275.1). NCBI lineage: Eukaryota > Metazoa > Arthropoda > Insecta > Orthoptera > Acrididae > Schistocerca > Schistocerca cancellata. Next base: position 907,425,373 of record NC_064626.1, on the reverse strand, counting down.
TAGGTCTTCAAGCGACTGCGTAAACTGAAATCCGGAGAACAGTTCCCCGCGATTTTTGTTACTTCGTGCGCCACTCCATACTATACTTCCGTGAGAGGCGAAGAGGTGCCCGATATCGACACAACTTGGGGAGGAGGCGCTGACCGTTTCTGTGGTCCCAGACCGGCTCGGCCGTTGGAAGTTAAGGTTACCGGGAATATATAGGTGCTGGTTATCGAACTCGCGGACAATTGGTGTCTCTACATCCCGGCGTGCCCCCTGGTCAATTTCAAAGAAACAACTCCAACTTTAAGAAAAATCGTCATCTTGAGCAATTTTAATATTATGCAAATGGAGAACGGGAAAAATGTCTAGCCCCCCCCCCCCCCCTCCCGATGCTCAACAGGCATGACATCGGTGGTGTTTGAGGGCCAGAGAAAATTAGTTTTGATATTCAAATTAATTGATTTAATTAGTCAGCTATTTAATTGCACAACTGATACGTCCATGTTTGGTAGCAATAAACTCGTCATCTCGTCAGAACTGTGAATCGATAATCGGACTTTTTGGGTTAATTTTATGTCATTCTCTCTCTGTATCTATCTCTGTATCTCTCTCTCTCTCTCTCTCTCTCTCTCTCTTTGTTTTCAGGTACTGGAAAAGGCAGTTAGGGTGGATTCGTCACGTGTTGCGACTTTCCACGAAAAGTCTATGGGTTACATCGACAGGGTCCCTTTCAAAAAGGACACTAGCAATAACCCTTTCTATGTTTCTCAAATTCGAGCTTGTGCTCCGTGCCTAACGTCCTTCTCGTCGAGAAGCCCTAAGAGCCTAATTTTCCTTCTTTCTTAGATTCATCTCGCGAACTATTTAATGTTTCTTTTCCAAATTTAGAATTGCTGAAAATGTTTGTCGGTTGATGGTTGCTGATGAATTGTGGTGTCTATCAGATATATACTCTTATTGATTTCAATCGTTTATCTTGCCAAATTGAGCTTCTGCTCCGTCCCTAACATCCTTTTCGTGAAGGAGTCCTGAAAGCCTGATTTTTCTTCCTTCCTAGATTCATCTCGTGAACTGTTTAACCTTTTTTACAAACGAATATTTGAAAAAATTTTCTGTCGGTTGATGGTTGCTGTGCCATCTGTCGCCTTAGCTGATGAATTATGATGTCTATCAAATATATAGTATTATTGGTTTCAGTCATTTGTATTTCCTGTGTCTTCATTACATTTTCATACAATCCTTTGTTTTGGTATAGCAGATTCTATCACGCTTCGAACAACGCTTGCTCCAACGTATCACCTTCTCTTAAATAGATGGCAGTTTCATTTGAGATTTTCTTATCATCTACCTCCTTCATAATCGGTAGATGTATTGCCGTTTGTCTGAGTACAATGTTAAACACCTGTCCATATCACCTATGTCTGCATAATTTATAATCCTGATTTTCTAAGATGCTGAGCTTATTGCTTATTTCAAGATTACGTGCCTTCTTATTAAATAAATTCTCACACCCTAAATTACTGGTTCCCTGTCAGACGATTTTGTCTCTTTTAAGCTCTGTCTTTCTAGCTTGTGATCACTCGAAATTATATTCCGTTCTGTCCGCCCCTGGTAGCTGCATGGTCAGCGCGACAAAATGTCGTACCTAACGGCCCGGGTTCGATTCCCGGCTGGTCGGAGATTTTCTCCGTCCAGAGACTGGGTGTTGTGTTGTCCTTATCATCATCATTTCATCCCCATCGACACGAAAGTCGCCGAAGTGGCGTCAACTCGAAAGAATTGCACCAGGCGAACGGTCTACCCAACGGGAGGCGCTAGCCACACGGCATTTCCATATTCCATTCAAGGAAAACCGTAAAAATGTATGAGCTCCGTCACTTCATAACACCCAAAGTTTCCTTGTGAACAAACATTCTTTAGTTACTGTTCAACTTCCACTATCAAACCACTCGTTAACGTCTTGTAGTAGGGTTTACTGCCATTCATAATTTCCTGTAAATCTTCCTAATGATGTTCGACGTCATCAGAAGGTGAGCGTGGTATAGCACACATTTAATCCCATTCCATGGAAAACTGTAAAACGAAAGAACTCCAACAGACATCTTGTTATTGTCTTTGTAGATTAAAGAAGCAGTAGAGATCCATAACGAGTAGATACCGGCGCTTGGCAAAAGGAATGCTCAGCATCAGACACGGGGCACGAACCCAGTGACAACGAGACAACAACCGAGCCTACAGATCAATGCCCCCTACCAGCTCCAGCCGCAGCGGCGTCTGCGGAGGTTCAAATGGCTCTGAGCACTATGGGACTTAATATCTGAGGTCATCAGTCCCCTAGAACTTAGAACTACTTAAACCTAACTAACCTAAAGACATCACACACATCCATGCCCGAGGCAGGATTCGAACCGGCGATCGCGCCGTTCCAGACTGAAGCGCCTAGAACCGCCCGGCCACACTGGCCGGCGAGTGCGGAGAAGTGGAGTATTGATAAGAGTGTATAGGATGGAGGGACGCACCGATGGACCAGCCGACCGTTCCTGAAGATGTATTGGTGCCGAAATTCTTGCAATACCTACAACTCTATCAAGTCGAACATCCGAGAAGAATTTGAATGTATTTGCTACGTTTGAGTTGTTCGCGGCAGTAAACTTTGCAATCCTCAAACCACTGATACTATTTTCACTCACTCACCTGATAAACTGCTGGGAGATTCTATCTTCCTCAGTTTGGCGCAATAGTCACTAAGTTCTATTTTGTGGTCATATTAGGCATTTTATCACAAAAGTCAATCAGTTAATCATAAAATCTAACACTTCTTGATCTGATTCAGTTGTTGGGGTTACACAGTCGAAACCGGTTACATCGACGTCTAAGGAAGCGACGGTTTACGATCGTTATAGCCGATAGTCTCACAAACCGAGTTTTTTCCTTGTATTTTTTTAAAATAAAGATTTCGTATCTGTAAGTTGTAGGCTGCTATAAAGTTAATACTTCAAAAAGTATCAGAACTACAGTACACGTGCAGTATTTCCGACACAGTGCTTGAGGAGAGAGTCTGAAGAGCACTTTTTTTAATGTCAATATCGTTATTTTACAGAGTAATTTTTTGTTGTATGAGTCGTTAGAATTAAAGTCTAGAGGGCCGCAGGAAGTGCGGTGCATCTGACACACCACACCGCCCAAAACGCTGGCTGGCGAAAAAAAAAAGGCTCAAAATGGCCCTGAACACTATGGGAATTACCATCGGAGGCCATCAGTCCCCTAGACTTAGAACTACTTAATGCTAACCAACCCGAGGACATCACACACATCCATGCCCGAGGCAGGATTCGAACCTGAGACCGTAGCAGCAGCGCGGTTCAGAACTGAAGCGCCTAGAAACGCTCGGCCACAGCGGCCAGCGGGTTGGCGAGCAGCCCATTCATATTTGTTCTCTATAAAATGATCCATAAATTTGAACCTTAGTTAATTAAATAGTTACGTGTTCCATAGATCTTATCACCATAAAAATTAAGGTGCGGATAGTGCCAACAGAACGACCATAGACTGAACGATAATATATTCCCCGACAAGGGGCAAGGAGAGGAGGAAAAGAAAAATCTCGGGTTGAGAGGTATGTGATGTTCTTTGTTCTTTTAGTGCTTGTAAAATCGAGTCAAATCTACAAAGAAGTGGCAGGATGAGCCCACTTACCAGTATGTTGTCCCATTCCCTACGTCCTGGATAGATGCACTGATTTGGAGGGAAAAGAGGAAAACAGCCCACGACTGCTGCAACACCTCGTCCTTGGTATTCTGGATGCGGGCACTGGGACGGAGTTTACGTCTGAGCTGGTGTCACACCTGTTCTATCTGGGACAGATCTGCGGATCTTGCTAGCGACGACATTATCTCAACATCACGCAGACAGTTCACATAGACACCTGTGTCGACCAAAACTGTCCTGTTGAAAGATATCACTAGGATACTGTTGCAAAAGAGGTATCACATGACGGCTCAATATGTGCATGACGTGCCGCTGAGCCGTCAGATTTCCCTCTATCACTACCAGGTGACAACTGAAGTCATACCTGATGGCTCTACACACCATGACGCTAGGTCTCCAAAATATTGGAAGATTAGGAGCTCTGCCCAGGTCCCAGCCAACCCGACAGAACCTCAGTTCGTACCTGAATACGATGTGACGACGTTCGTCAGCAATCCATGTTCCCCGAAACAGCATCACTCTAACGCAGCCGTTCGTGTTGTGATGTTCAAGACAGCCTACACATGGGACAGTAAAATTCCGTAGCCCAGCTGCTGCTGCTGCTCCTACGTGACAGTCAGAAGTCGTCGACCAAATCTTTGACGACTAGTACGCCTGTCCCCACGTTTCCGTGCAGTCCACCGTCGACCAGTGTCACATCCGTTTGCCCGACAAATCTGGATATTCCATCATTCGACATGCTGGCCGAAAGGAAACCCATAATGAAGCCCCTTTCAAATCAGTTGCTGATGACGCTGTCTCACTGGAGCACGCAGCATCTTGTTGTACCTCACTTTCATCGCTGCAAGTGTTATTTTTCTACGGTATGACTTAAATGTATTGATATATTGTCCTCTGCGAACTATAGCGAGGCAACGATGTGCTTTTACTCTCCGGATGTTCATTGTTTTCCACTTTACGGAGACGAAGGGAACATCAGAGAGACGTGTGGCATCAGTGTTTCGTAGATTTTAGAAGAAGCAACCGGTGGCCGTTTTCTACTGCTTCAAAAGCGAGGTTAAAGCACGTTGTTATCCGATACGATATTGCAGTGTCTGTGATTGTAAGAAGTGAGATGCAACGCAATATCGAAGTTTGCGTCAGTCAGCCAGTTGAATTATACTCTATTTATGACTGTTCCACCATAGAGAATTAGCCACCATTACAGCATGCATAATCATTTAATATTATCGCGGAAAAGAAACACAAGTCCAATATATTTCAAATTGTAATATAAGTGCGTGCTCGGTGATTTGTCAACTTCCGTGCTCGAAGTGATAATAAACCAAAAGGTAAAAGAAATTATTCTTCCGTTATTTAGCTATTTGAACTTATTCTTTCAGAAGTTTATGTTCGTACGTTAATTTGCTACATATCGACGGAAGTAAATAATCGTCTTCTTGTATAGCTGTCTCACTCCATGCAGGCAGGCCACACTGTCATTTAATTAACTGTAAGACTTGGGAGTCGTACCGTTATATTTTCCAGTCCTGATAATATTGATCCATGATACAGACATTCCATGTTACTAACGAGGAGAGAATATGTATAAGAATATCCCTGTCTTTCGCGGCAATACATCACTCCAAATCTGATGTAGTTCACACCCCTTGTATACCCTACCAGGCCTGGTAACAACACTAAACATGACCAACACTGGTGTACTCTGGTCGTCATTCTACCTCTCACAGAGGATTGTGATTTTTCGTCTACATAACCGCCGATGGTAAGTGTGCGAAGTTGTATTCATATTCGCCGGTCGCTGTGGCCGAGCGGTTCTAGGCGCTGCAGTCTGGAACCGAGCGACCGCTACGGTCGCAGGTTCTAATCCTGCCTCGGGCATGGATGCGTGTGATGTCCTTAGGTTTAAGTAGTTCTAAGTTCTAGGGGACTGATGACCTCAGAAGTTAAGTCCCATAGTGCTGAGAGCCATTTTTTGCATTGATATTCGACCATGTCTTCCGGGTGGTTCACCTTTTCATCTATCAAAGCATATGGCTATCTGCTGGCCATTTACTTGTTCTTTTTTTTCTCTCGAGATTCGAGAATCCCACTATAGAAGGAGTTTTTTAGGGCAACAAACATCTTTTATCTCTATTTGAAAACAGTTCTGCTGTCTGAAACATCTGAAGGATTGAAACTGTGCACCGGCCCAGGACTCGAACTAGGGACCTCTGTGCTCTACCAACTTAGCTACTCAAGCACGGCTCACGACCCGTTCAGACAGCTTCCTGACTTCCAAACGTCACAGAGATCCTTCTGCAAAACTTGGAAGAAAGGAGATTGCGGAGCCGTGGCTTACCCGCAGCCTGGGATGTGTTTCCAAAATGAAATTTTTCACTCTGTAGAGGAGTGTGCGCTGGTATGAAACTTCCTGGCAGATTAAAACTCGATCTCGGGACCAATTCTGTTATCTGTCAATTTTTTCATGGATGGACTGTAACACACAGCACACACGTTTGCACCAAATTTCGATGGAGCCCTGAAGACATGTGGCATCAGTGTTTCGTAGATTTTAGAAGAAGCAACCGGTGGCCGTTTTCTACTGCTTCAAAAGCGAGGCTAAAGCACGTTGTTATCCGATACAATATTGCAGTGTCTGTGCTTGTAAGAAGTGAGATGCAACGCAATATCGAATTTATCCACCAATACCAGGCTAGCAACTTTCAGTAAACTGTCTCCCCTGTACGGAAATCATAGTAAGTGTACGAGTGCAGGCATATGGAATTTCGCATCTGGCCGTGAAGTGTGCACGGATAGACAAAACGTTTAAGGCGACCGCGCGGAGCGAACGGGAAATCCGAGTAAGAGTCGCGATCCGCATACATTTTCAGTGTTGTCATTTCATTCGACAGTTGGAGGTTGTCCGTATTTGCAACTGTGAATACATTTTTTGTACCCCTCCATGTTGTGATCAATGGAAATGATTTTGAACGTGAAAATAGTTTTTTTGTTATGTCTTCTGTATTATGCATTTGATAATAGCAATTGTGGTAATATATAGGCGCACCTTGTAAATTCCTGTAATCTTGTCGAAGATCTACAATTCTGGTTTGGTTGTTTTGTGTGTGTCACTGCACATAGTGTGCAGGTCTATCTTTTGGAATAGTTTCTTCAGAAATAGAACCAGTAAAATCTATTATTTATTTGATATATTGCAAACTAATATACAAAATTTTCACATTACTATTTCTTCAAAAGAAAACAAATTACAAATCAGAAATTCAATAAAAAATTACATGTCACATATTCATCAAAGAACACGTATCACAATTTCTACAATTAATCACAAATTCTTTAAAGAAATCTTTGATGCTGCATTCCACATTCACAAATCAACATCAATATTCGATATGCAACTAACAACTTTAGCTGCAGATTACATGACATCTTTCTGTTTCCCTGGACATCTTCTCTTGGAGCACTGTTTGCATGACGTGGTCCACATTTTGCACTTTCACTACGCAGTCACGTTTAGGACTCTTTATAGGTTAGTTGGTTGATTTGGGAAAGGGGACCAAACAGCGAGGTCATTGGTCCCATCGCATTAGGGAATGATGGGGAACGAGGTCGGCTGTGCTCTTTCGAAGGAACCAACCCGGCATTTGCCTGAAGCGATTTAGGGAAACCACAGAAAACCTAAATCAGGATGGCCGGACGCGGGTTTGAACAGTCTGTAACACCATTATCGATTGTAAATAGCTTATACAGTGTAATTATGTTTATGTAACTATGAAGTGATTGTTCTGTGCTAGTTAAGATCTTTGAACTGTCAGAGGGAAATCGGAAGTTTATGGTTTATATATTGTAAAAACTTAATAATGTTTAAAAATAATGAAACTTTATAAAATATGTATGCTTGTAAAAGAGAAATTGTACTGTGAATACTGGTTCATACTTAGGGAAATTGTATGATATAAATGAAAAGGTGTAGGGAACCCCCTCCGCTACGGAAGGGGCCTGGCACGCGGGAAAAGGTGGTTTTGGCGGTCAATCTGGGCGGCAAGAGAGAGAGAGAGAGCACATTACGCAGCCAGTGGCCAGCAGTTGTACAGTCAACACTGTGGGTGCCAAGTGAGGCATACAGAAGTCGATTTATGTTGAAATTGCCTCGGATGTGATTTCGGCGGTAATATGATGCTCTTGTATTATAGAATGGCTCTAAAATAATCAATACGTCGCCAAGAAGAAATTTGTAAAGAGCCTTAAACAGCAAGAGGTGAGACCAGATAGCCGTCACGTACTTGCTACCAATATTGTGCCACTGCTCCGCCAACTTCTGGAAACTAGATATGTATAATAGTATGGACCAGTATATCTGCGAGTGTTTTTCAATAATAATTTCAGTGATAAAAATATGTGTTTGAACTTTGAAATTGCCCTGATCATGAAACCTATGCAGGGTCCTATCCTAAACGTGCTAAAGACCGAGTATCCTGTTTCTGAATTATCAATGAATTGTTTCTACTTTAAATGTGCCAAAGTTTCAGTGATATAGTGTATAAATAATGCTAGTTAAACCACCTGCTTCACAGGTAATGAAAGAGGCACAAAATTTGAACTTACCTGAAACTTAACTTTGTTGTAACTATTACTAGGAACTAATTTCTGAAGTTTTATTTCAAAATATTAATTGAGTAAATTGCTATATAGTATTGAAATATAAACAAATTCCAGTGGGATTAGAAATCCACATTCGTGTAATGCAATTTGTCTCTAAAACAATTACAGAATTTGCTTATAGAGTAAATGACAATTTATGGGCCCCCACTATATTCTTTTCCATTATGCGAATGTTAAACTAAAGATTGTTTTTTGCTAAAGAAATCTGAAGAATTTTCATAAATGAGAGAGGGTAAGAAAGTGTTTGTACAGTGTTATTTATCTGCATTGATGGTGTGTGTCTGTGTTAGTTAAACAAGGACTCTTTCCATGCCCAATTTTAGTCTCGTGAGGTCTTCGATAACATGTTGGTGCTGACTTAATTAATGGTTGAGATGATGATTATTATTAACAGGAGTAAAGTACCATTTATCTGAATGAGGTTTTCAATCTGCAGCGGAGTGTGCGCTGATATGAAACTTCCTGGCAGATTAAAACTGTGTGGCGGACCGAGACTCGAACTCGGAACCTTTGCCTTTCGCGGGCAAGTGCTCTACCAACTGAGGTTCGCAGGAGAGCTTCTGTAAAGTTTGGAAAGTAGGCGACGAGGTACTGGCAGAAGTAAAGCTTTGAGTACAGGCCGTGAGAAGTGCTTGGGTAGCTCAGTTGGTAGAGCACTTGCCCGCGAAAGGCAAAGGTTCCGAGTTCGAGTCTTGGTCCATAACCCAGTTTTAATCTGACAGGAAGTTTCATACCATTTATCTTTCTGTTACTGCTAATTTATGCGAATGATAACTACTGCTAATCACTGTTCAGTTCGTCCGGTAGTTGTGTGTGTTCATTGCACTTTACAAAGAGAGAAATAATGAGAGTCCTTTTTGCGAAATTATTATTAAATTCTTTAAACTTAATGTTCCCACATTATTATGCCTAATTAGGCTGGCGACCGTTTATTATTTCATTCACGAAAACCTTCACTACTTAAATTATTTCCTAAATTTTAATCTTTCAGCTTTCTATTAATTGCCATAGTCACGAAATTTATGTTCGATACTCTCTGTCCATTAGGTTAACACACGGTCAAACATTTCAAAATTCCTCCCAGAGGGTAACGTCATATTTGGCATAACGTGTTATACGTCGTCCTCACGAATGCGAGTGCAGTGTGCTAACCACTGCGCCACCTATCTCGGTAGACTCTATGATACTACGTCTGTGTAGCGTAGCCTGTTCAGGATACTGTTTACGTGATCTAAGTCTTCCTGTGTAATTCAGATCCTGGCGCTAGTAGCCATTACGCTGGCCTCGTGGCTCAGGATGAAAATTACTCAGGGAGATACTGCGCCCGCAAAACAAGATCCAAACAGGCCACACCAAAACTGCGGCTGCCATACATAAAACATGTAAAAATTGTAAATCACTGAAATGGGACGTATATTGAGGCTGAATGTTTCTTGCAATTTAGCTTGCACGTGAATCCGACATTTTAAATATAAAGACCACTGAAAAATTGTACTTCACATTCTCTGGTAGATCAGCTACGGTGGTACATGAATTCACTCTTACCCGAAAGGTTTGACTGTCTCATTACTCCGCGATTACAAGCAACATCTCTGTCCTGCCAGAACAAAATTCTTCACACTTTGTCGAACACCTTTTCTTCTAAAATTGTCGTCGGCTGCATATACATGCGGGAACTGATCGTTAAAATAGTCACTCAGTATAAGATATTTTCTGAAAAGTCTAACAAACTACAATACTAGATCTTGTGGTAAGAAAACCGCAAAATGACAAATTATGTGGCGCAGTGATTATCAAACCATACTCGTATTTGAGAGGTGGGGGCCAAAACCCTTCGCAGGCAGTCTGACTTTGTTTCACACAGCCTCATTACACACTAGCTGAGACAGTTCCTTAAATAAAAACACTTTTTTTCCTACCTCTTCCTTATTCATCACTGCCATTTCTCATAATGTCGATGTAGCCAGGAAGTCAAAAAATGGTTCAAATGGCTCTGAGCACTATGGGACTTAACTTCTGAGGTCATCAGTCCCCTAGAACTTAGAACTACTTAAACCTAACTAACCTAAGGACACCACACACATCCATGCCAGAGGCAGGATTCGAACCTGCGACCGTAGTGGTCGCGCGGTTCCAGACAGTAGCGCCTAGAACCGCTCGGCCACTCCGGCGGCCGGCGCCAGGATGTCAATCTTAAAGGTTCCCTTTATAATTTTTAATACCGCTCTCCATAAATCAAGGTTTTTCCGTAACTAATTTTATCATTCTTTCAGGTAAACTCGACTTCCAGTTTCTTCTATAATGGAGAACTGAACGGGTCAGTGCATACGGATTTTCACAGAATGTTGCTGGACTTGCCACATTTTAGAATGGGAGCCCGGTCACGACGCACATTGTAATGTGATACAGACCCCACATTAGGTGTTGCAATAGAAACTTGTTTACCTTTGGTTCGCTGTCATGGTCATTTCTCTTTAAAGTAAGGTTAAGTAACGGAGGACACACGTCGCCATATATATCTGGACAGTGGAAATTACAAAAAGAGAAATAAGATGTTTATGCAGACGGATGGTATGATTTCGAAAAGGGCAACCTTCCGGCAAAAACATATGATGCCACACCCAGAGGTGCCCAGCACGTCGGACCATGAACCAAATTGGGCCGTATCTGATGCAAGATCGCGCTGCGAGTGCCTGCGTAAATAGCGGGACCAGAGTACCCCGAAAGCAAAGTCTTCATGAAAACCATGAAACCATCTTGATGTGTTGTAAAGTACTAGAACACGCCTTTGTCAATAGCAATAGGACCTTCACAACAATTGTCGAAAACATTCATAGTCTCCATGACCGTTACTTTTAAAGATTCAGCGTTTCAGTCAATTGCTTTTACATGTAAGCAGTTTCTCTAATAGTACGCAAAAGATAATTCTTGCACAGTAATCTTTGTTACTGAAACACCGTAACCCAAGCTGCATTTAAAAATGACACAGCTTTTTATTTTCGTGTGTAGGTACAAATAGGCGTATTAGAAAGCCCATAAGCCCTCTCTTTAGTACTAGCGTCTGCAGCCCGTGAGAAGGATGGGGGGGGGGAGGGGGAGGGTTGAGCCAAGAAGGGGTATGTGCCCCTCCTGAATCTGAACTATCGAATTTTTATTGATTCTAAATTTTTCACGTGTTTCTAGCAACGATTGACTAATATTCTACGAGGGTTGCCCGGAGAGTAATGAACCGCATTTTTTTCTGAGTCGAAAACAATGCTACGAATGCGAAACGTTACGTATGTATTATTTGAAGGCTCCTGAGTGAGCGAGCCCAGTTTTCGTCACTTCCGGCAGATAGCGTAGCTGCAGAACTGTTTCAAAATGGCGTCTGTAGGTGATGTACGTCACAAGCAATGTGCCGTCATTGATTTTCACTGCAGAGAAAGAAAGTGTGGGTATTATTCACAAACGCTTGTGCAAGGTCTATCGAAACAGATGTGCAGTTAGTCGCTGGGCACGGAGAGTGAGATCATTAGAAGGCATTTCAGCGGAGCTCCACGAATTGCAGCACTACACGCGCTACGGTTGCAGGTTCGAATCCTGCCTTGGACATGGATGTGCGTGATGTCCTTAGGATAGTTAGGTTTGAGTAGTTCTAAGTTCTAGGGGACTGATGACCTCAGAATTTAATTCCCATAGTGCTCAGAGCCATTTGAACCATTTGACGCTCCACGGCTGTCACACCTGACATGCTGCAGCGAGCTGACGTTGTCATTCGCGAGGACAGACGCATTACGACTCGGTAGTTGGCGCTGCATCTGTCGATCAGCAAAGGAAGTGTGGATGCAATGATCCGCACTCTTGGATATTCAAAAGTGTGTACAAGATGGGTCCCGCAGTGTCTAACGATGGATCACAAATCGCACAGAAAAATCATTTGTCTCGATTTGTTGCAACGTTTTGAAGCTGACTGTGAGTCCTTCTTGTCCCGGAGTGTGGCAGGTGATGAAACATGGGTTCACCATTTTGAGCCCGAAACAAAACGACAGTTGATGGAATGACGCCTTTTCCACTCCCCACAGAAGGAAAAAGTCAAAGCAACTGCTTCCGCCGATGATCACCATATTCTGGGACTGCTAAGGTGTGATTCTCACTGAGGTAATGCCAAAAGGCGCTACCAGAAGCATCTGTCAACACATTAACAAAACTCAAGATGCGCTTCCGGCTACTTCGGCGCCACAGGAACCCAGGAGATGTTTTGCTGTAACGCGGGAACACTCGGCACCACACAAGTGTGAGGACTACTGAACACATCGCAAAACAGGGTTGGACAGTGTTACCCCATCCACCCAACAGCCCTGACCTGGCACCCTCGTACTTCCACTTGTTTGGGCCATTAAAGGATGCCATTCGTGGAAGACATTTTGAGGACGATAAGGAGGTGATTCACACAGTTAACCACTGGCTCTGCCACCAGGACAAGGATTGGTACCGACAGAGCATATAAGCCCTTGTTTCGCGCTGGAGGAAGGCCATAGAATGGGATGAAGATTACGTGGAAAAATAGGATGTGTAGATAAGACACCATTCTTTCATGTGTGTAATTTTCATTATGTTCAATAAAGAATTGTTGAAGGAAAAAATGCCGTGCTTTACATTCTGGGCAACCCTCGTGCTGAGCCGTAATTTTAGCATTTTCGAGCGCTACGGGAAATACTGTGGCTTTAACAATCACCATTGCTGTTGTGTTAGTTTGGTTGCCACACTGTTCACGCAGTGGTTTCGGAGCTGTTGTTGAGTCAAGTTGGATGCGAACCTTTATCGAGCGGCGCGAAAGTAGTGTCTCCAATATGAATAAAATCGTTTTCGGTTTTAGGCCGCATCATTATGAAATTTTAAAAGAACTGTAGAACCGACGTGTTTTCTACACTCTGTGTCTAGATGCCATCTGCTGTGATATATTTTAAACCCTTCATCTATTGTTTCCACCAGTTTTCAGTGTATCATACTTTCTTGTATGCCTATTCATGTACTTTTTATGCTTTTTGCTAATTTAGCTCTTGGATTGTATTCTGATATTTCAAACAGTTAACATTTTTCGTCTGGAAGTTCCTCCTCCTTTTGGAGGTAGTTCACAATAATTATTGAGATGTTACTAGTGAGGATGAAGATCGAGATGACTGTGTGTATGATGTTTTTATAGTTGTGAGGACGATTACAGTGACTGTGTCATCATCGGTAGGGTGGCAGTGATTCCATGTGATTCTGACAATAACAATGAAGGTGATTCTGTTCTTGTGAACGATTAGTTTCGTCACAATGTTAAAAATTACTGCAGCTTACCATGCCGACATCAACGGTTCTGTATTCAGTTGTACATGGCAGAGCTATTTTAGTGAACTGAAGAAGGTAGCCATGCTACACTGCAGGTGTTTGCACTGCACATCTATATATTTAAAGATAAAATCGCGGCTGTAGAGAAGAGACAGGGAAGTATGAAATTTGGATGCCGAAAAGTTATCTTCTTCAGGAGTTGTGGCGTTCTCCTTATGTAGGGTGATCAGATGCAATTGTTTAAAAAGGAGGACAAACAGCTTCAAAAAGGAGGACAAAGGAAGAAAAAAGAGGACACATCAAACGGGTCAACTGCAGATGAGGATACCACCCGTCAGCTTTGGACAAGTCACGTGACTGCCAGGAATTACCGGTAAAACTAGTAGTTAATTGTTACTGGTGGTCAGGTGATGATTCCCACAGCAATATTTTTCTATTTTAAACTAAAAAACATTGATTGTGGTGACAGTATGGCATCAATTGTTTTTATATTTACCCGTAGTTTTAAGATTTAACAAAGACGGCTGCCTAAACGCCACTCCTGATTGGCTACTTTCGTGTGATTTGTCCAAAGCTGACGGGTGGTATCCTCATCTGCAGTATTCCCTATCAAATATACGTTCAATTTTAATAAATGAGTTTATTATTTATAGACATAACATACATACAGTCTTTGGCCTACAATCCATTGTAGCTAAAATGATTCCTAACAGTATGGAATGCTAATGCTCCTTCTCCAGCAAGAACCCTGTGGCTTATAGCAGAAGTAAATTGTTGTTGCTGAAATAATGTGTCTATCCTAGACATTGAACTAGAAGCCGGAAGATTTTTTTTATGCTTCTGAGTGGGAATGTGATGTTCAAAATCTTGGCCACCTGTGCAAGAAATTTAACATTTCAGTGACAAAGCAACATGCATTTCGTTTTATAGCGTTCAGGCAGCCAATAAGATTGCGTGTTTCTGCCGGGAATTTAAACTAGTTGTCAATTGTTACTGATGGTCCGGTGGTAGTTAACTGAGCAATATAAAAAAAATTAAAAACATTGATTGTGGTGACAGTGTGGCGTCAATTGTTTTGTTATGTCAACAACACGGAATTGTTTACAAAGCGAAAAACTTAAGACCATTCACCTCCCTTCATTCGTCGCACCGCTACCATCTACAATTCAAGCAGCAGCTGACGACATGTAAACTGCACTTTAAGTTTCCGATTACAAATAAATTGAATGACTATGAAACAATGAAATAAAACCATGATAGTTAATCCGTCGAGTTGTTTCTTACCTTTATTGGCCACTGAGACGTACGTTCCAGCTCCACGTATCTTACATTCCGCTTCAAATTCATATCACCCTTTCCTGAAAGCCGGATAGTTGCAGGAAAGGACATCAAAAAATGTACACTTTCGTTTAGGCATAGCCAAATATTTTGCGTAACTCACTCGGTAAAAAATTACACTCACAAATCAAACGTGCACTACAGGAAGCCAAGCCAATACAAAGCGAAGACACGAAAAGAAAATTTTAAATAATCGGTATTTGCATTCGCTTATAGGTCGATCAACGATAATATCGGCGATCCTGGTGCCACCTACTAACACCGCCTTCGTGCGTGTTTATCACGAAGGCTGTGTCAATAGTTAAAGTATTTAAGAAAAGAGCAATAGAACGGGACGAATTGTAAGTTTAACTGTATTACGCTCAACTTTGCGAAAAAGCCGGACACAGTAAAAATCCGCCCGGACCCCGGACAGAGAGCTAAAAAGGAGGACATGTCCGGACTAATCCGGACGTCTGGTCACCCGACCTTATGTCTATGGCCCGCAACGCAGCGCAACATGCAATGATAGTTACGAAGCCTGCATTCCAGCTAGCATTACTATTCAAAAATGTGTCACACCGGGGAAGAGGGCGGGGGGGAGGTGTGACGTCACCACATGGAAAGCTGGCACGCAGAGCCGCTGACAAACAAATGAACTGCGGCGCGGGGACTCCGACCGCAGGCCGGCGTGCGCGCCCGGGCTGCCTCTCAGCGCCTAGGCTGGCCTTCCCGTCTTCGAGACCCCAACGGCGTGATCGCTGTCGAATTATTTCTCTGCGAGCGACCATGTCTTAGCCCCAACAAAAAAGTATGTCAGTACAATTGAGATGGATCTTATTAACATAAACGTGAATCAGTTGTGGAGTGCAAAACGATAACGAGTGTTTAGTTCCATCGTTAGGAGAGACTTATTCGACTAACTTGTGCTACCTCTTGCATCACAGCGCATCTAAGGTTTGCCTATCCAAACCAGACACTTTTCAATACAGAACCATTCGCACCTGTCTTGGAGCCATGCGTTCGACACCCATAAATGCGCTTTTAGTGGAGGCAGGAAAGACGCCGTTGGAGCATTAGATGCCAAATGTTGACTGACAAAATTTATATTCAGGGCATGACTTATATGGAGAGTTCAGTCTACAAAAGTAGAGACTGCATTGGCCGATTATCGACTGCCTTCAAGAAGAAATAAACTTCTGGCGGTGTGTTCCAGATTTGACACCTGGTCTCGCAACATATGTTCTATTTGATGTTCTTCACATTTACCTTTGTTTGAATATGATTCCGACACACTCAGCTGCCAGATTACAGTCTACTATTGTAACATGATCAGCTCGGAGAGCGTTGATGTAAATTACTACGTTGATCGTCTCGTTCCAACTCAGTGGCCTGGTTATGCATGTATGTATACCGAAGCATCTAAACTTCCACAAGGGTACTCTACTGGATGCCTTTTTCTGTGCCCTCATCTCCAAGTCCGAAAAGACATCAAATTGCTTAAAAGCGCTCCTGATTTTACGACGAAGACAGTTGGACATTTAAGAGCACTCAAGTTTTTATCTTCAGCTACCTTCTCAAACATACTAATCATTCCTGACTCCCAGACTAAAACAACCAACCGATTTATGCTTGATGTGTTTCTGGAATATGTTTGCAGTTTACGGAGGCGTCACAAAATCCATTTTTGTGGGTGCATGCTCACGCTGTATGTCTCCTGGATAAACAATATATGAAATCATGATAAATTGTACTTAACGTCATTTACATTTTTTATTTCTTTGTGAAACGTAAAGGCAAAGATGTAAAAGTGATCGCAACAGCCTGCAGAGGAAAAGACTGCCACAGACAATTAACTGGTCGCTGAAGCTAAAATGAGAAAATTGCATTGTATTTTATATATATAACCGAATTAAGGGCAATAATTTCTCTGTACTTCTTGACTTGCTGACGAGTGCGGACGCATGCAGTGCTGTATGCTTACCTACAGTAGTCGTGTTTTGTCTGTCGAAACGTTTAGCCGCCATTAGGAACAAGATTCTGTAAAAAGGTGTGTATCGTAAGAAACTTACTTTTTAGAATATAATCATATATGATAAAGAGTGATATTAATTTTTTAGATAGCTTGCCCATCTATATACCTACTTTTTCAGCAAATTTAGCTTCTTTGGACGCGAAGCAGAGCGACGATTGGCAGAAGCTGCCGCCTACACGAGCATAGAAATTAAATATTTCAGCAGCCCGCCTACAGTACGGGAGAAAGAAAAGTAATAACAGGAAATAACACTAATCTACTTCTCTTACAGCAAAATTAGCCGACGTGTAGGAAAATATTTTATTTCAGTGTGAATTTTTATCTAGACGTTGGCACAAATGTACTCTCAATTTCACGTAAAATGTCAAAGCAAATAATTAATTTTGGTAAGATTCCTGGTAGGTTAGCTCTGATCTGACTATAAAAAATTCAAACAATTATCTTTTGTGTCTCATGTTCTAAGAGCAAGTGGGCAAAAATGCTTTACCGTACTAAAGAAATCCACTGCATATTTTTCAAATGCAAAAATATAACATATAACGTGTTTGTAACTGTTAGCTAAAGTTTTAATAACCAAAATCAAGTGATATAATATAGTAAAGAATAGTGAACAGTTACAAATTAATTTACCATTTCTTCTTTTCTAGTCAGACCGGAGAATGCAAATAATAAGATCTGTATAATTCACACTCATAGAAAATGCCACCGCAGGATTAACATCATGTTATTATTCATCTCTCCGTAGGCAATATTACAGAGTATCATTTAAAATCATACTTGTATTGTTACATTGTTGGAATTTCTCTCAGTTATATTCATCTGAAATTCTTATTATTTATTCCCGTAAGACGCAACGTAACATAATACACAAACAAAATGAGGGACAGAATAGCTGGCATCTGCTATAATGAGGAAGTTGTCTTAGAGAAGACTGCTGCCTCTATAAGCACGGGCCTTGATCGGAAATTGCCGTGTATAGATTAATTATGTCACGTCAAGTGCCACGGAAAACATTCATGGTAGAAGAGGTGCCACATGTTCCAGCAATTAAAAGACGGTTATTGTGCGGTGTTACGTCAAATTCCTATAAATCCGTTGTTTTTGAGAACACATTTGGACCTGTCAGCTATTTCTACTACCATTCGACTCCAGTTCAGCCACGCCTCTTTTTCTCTCCATCTACGTCGTATCTCGTATCAACATTTGCAATTCTCCTTCATGTGACTATGACTCTGAGTCGGGAGCTGGTATAAACCATACCTTGTTTTCATGTTCCAAATTGTTTATAAACGGTTGGACTTTTTGAAGACACTGCTTAGTATCAGATATCGCCTTCCTGAAGCGGCCTCTTTTCTTTTATTTACTAAAGACATTCGCCATTATAAAGTAATTGTTAATTTCCTCAAAAATATTGGGAAAATCTGTAGGTTTAACTTTCATGTCTCTCTTGTGATGAATTTCCGAAACGGTGTGAATTTATAAATCAAAACTATGTAATTTACTTCTAACTGTCTTTGTTAATAATTTGTGGTCAACAAAATTGTGAGCGCTCGGGTTCTTAAATTTGTAAATATGTTCTTGGATTTTCTCTTCATACAATTCAGAGTTCCGTACGGGGTAGCCGTGCAGTCTAGGGCACCTTGTCACGGTTCGCGTGGCTCCCCCCGTCGAGGGTTCGAGTCCTCCTTTGGGCATGGGTGTATGTGTTGTCCTTAGCGAAAGTTAGTTTAACTTAGATTAAGTAGTGTGTATGCCTAGGGACCTATGACCTCAGCAGTTTAGTCTCATAGTCCTTACCACTAATTTCCAAATTTTACAATTAAGTGTACGTTATAACAATACGTTTTCCATGGCTAAATAGAGTACATATTCTGGAGGCCAAATAAATTTAAAAATCTTACTCAGAAAAGAGAAGAGTGAACAGACCTACTAATTTGACTTGTACTTTCCGTCAATCCTGCAACATAAGAAGAGTTTCATGACAAATAATAAATATTGTTTAGAATGATAATGACAGTAAAGTTAATTGCGTAGTTGCCTGGAAATTGAGATAGCCACGCATAGTCGTGGAATGATTTGGGAAATCATGAAAAATCTAACTCTGGGTAGCTGTGCTGTTCCACATATCAATAGTGAGAACTCATTACCAAAACAATATATCCTAAATTTAATTCATGTTGGTAACAGTCGCTGTTAAATGGACCTTAGCTATTCGTGTTAAGAACTGAGGAAGTTTACTAGACAAGAGACTTGGACGTGGGCTCGAAAGTGTGCAGCTTTTTTTCCAACCGCCTTATTCTTGAGGATATCTGCTGAAAAAGTACGCTAGAGAGTGAAGTACATTTTTGTGAACGATAGACAAGGACGTTGATATCACATACAGGTCATTTAGGTGTATGTGTTAATAGAATGGATGCAGTTATTTATTTAAAATAATTGTACACTGTCAAAACCAAAACTTATGAGATACTGTATTTACTGTGAGGTCAGTTGAAGAATTCCCCGTTTATTAAATAGTATCCTAAAAGAGGCTCGTCTTGTTTCCGGCTTACAATGGTCTTCGTCTCTTAGTATAATGGATTATATTTCGAGTGTTTTGTTTTTAACCTGAAGTTTTACATAAACTGTTCAAGGAGACAAGGACAAGGTGTGGAGGGCCTTTGATTCACTTACCTATCTTTAACCGATGAAAGTATAGTCCACTCATCAGATAGGACGTGTGCGATGAACCAAAGTACAACAGTAGAATATTAGTCAGGTAGCTGCGACGCAGCGTTTTGCAAATGTTATTCGGTTATCAAAATGGGTCTGTAACCTAAAATCGAAGCAGATTGTTTAAATACATTATGGTACGTGTTATAATGGTAAAAAGCACCGTATGATAGATCACCCGTCGGATTCTGTCTCAGGATCTTCGGCAGACTTTTGTTTAACGATTTTCATGACGTGATGCTTTTACATTTTCCTGGAGACATATTCCCTCTCAACTTCGTCTTTGCTAAAAATGGAGACTGAGGTATTGAATTAAAATTCGTATGAAGGCTGGGACTTGAACATAGGTCTCCTGCTTGCTAGACAGGCGTCCTACTCACTACATCTCCATGGCATTGTGGTTAACACAGCTGCCGGAATACCCTAGTCCAGTGTTCTGGCTAACACGAACTTCAATTCACACCTCAGCCCATCTTTATATTCCCCTTCCTTAATTGTCAGCATTAGCGAGGCTCTCCTATATTGAAACAGCACGCCAGCTTTGCACGTCACAGGAAAATCCTGCCTGTACCTCAGGCGTAGATAAAATTCTTTACTTCAGCTTCAACCCTTACCGAGCATTTTTCTGACGTTTCGCCAGCAGGAGTGGCTGGCATTGTCAAAGGATCACCCTCTATTGCCAGTGACATCAACTCTTGTCCAGGCTGAACGTCGGAAAAGCCGTTAAACCAACGTCGTCCATAGTTCTCGAGATAGAAGTCAGCAGGCAATACAACAAGACGCCACGAAAAAAAATGGCTCTATGGGACATAACATCTGAGGTCATCAGTCCCTTAGACTTAGAAATACGGTACTTCAACCTAACTAACCTTAGGACATCACACACAGCCATGCCCGAGGCAGGATTCGAACCTGCTGCGACCGTAGCAGCACGCGGTTCCGGACTGAGGCGCCTAGAACCACTCGGCCACAGCGGCCGGCTGGCCACGAAAGACTCGACAATTCTGCGCATGTGATGATAATGTGGAGATCCGTCTTTGGGGTAACGATGTTCGAGTTAATGTGTTACTGTCAATGGGCTGTCCTGTCGTTAACGGCACGCTGGGATACCACAACTTTCACGTTATGGTAATGATCTCGGTGTGTCGGCCTAATGGCGCGGTGTCCATACGGTGCGATGACAACGGAGACTGCTACGCATACGAAATCCGAAACAGTTACGTGCTGTAAGCGAGCCAGACTCTTCAATGATGCTCCTCTGTTCTTCTTTTTCGCACTCGGCACGGCGGAGACGCGCCAATGTCGCCTCAGTTCTCACGCACGCCGTCCGAGTCCGCTTCATTACGGCGGCACGATAATGCGGTACAAATTGCGCGCCGTATATCGGCGCGAGATAAATCAGGGCCCGGGCACGCGCGTGCGGCCAGCTCGGCTGATTTACTCGAAGCGAGCGCCGCGCCGGAATCCGAAGGCTCGCAGGAAGCGGAGCTCGTAATTAATGGACTTATTTCCATAAGCCGGCCGGCAGCAAACAGCTGTTGGAGGCCACGATTTACGCGTCGAGGCGTAACTAGGCAAGTGGACCGAACGAAGGCTGCGGAAAGTTTCGCCCAGGTGTCGCGGAGTCGCGGCAGGCAGCGGCCGGCCCGGCCACCTCCCGCCTCTGGGGCGCCAGCGCGCCGTTTCTTTTCCCTCCTCAATCTCGCGTTTCATCTGTCAGTGGAAACTTTTCGCACGCTGACCCACTTCTGCGCTGGAATGTCTCGTTTGCCGACTGTTGCCGCGAGTGGGCGGCCGGGCGCCGTCTTGTCGCACGTTGGCGCCGTACACGCCCACCGATTGGAGCTGCCATCACTACCAACCATTCGTCACCTCGCCGCGCAGTAGCCGCGATACCCTCCTGGCATTTGTGGTCCTAGATAAACCCATGACAGTGCAAGGCTGTACCCTCGCAGTCTAGTGGGTTTATATCTGCAGAGATATTCTGGAAGTTTACTGCTTGCCTGCGTAAGGGAGGGACAATCTACAGTGCGGGAGAGATGATCTGCCTGTTTAGAAAATTGTCTGAGCATCAAAGCGGGAAACTTCCCACGGGAGCGGTGCTCAAGCGACGGGCACGCGGATGGCCTCCACGTCTCTTTTTACGGGTTTGTCGAGAAACGAAACACCACGACAACTCCAGGATATCGTATGTGTACGCGCTACATGTGGCGAACTACCCTCGTTCCTTACGAGACAGGCCTCGCAACACACTTGTATTACTCTGGGTACTTATGAACTGTAACACACTTGAGGAAGTTCATTTATGCTGATGATCTGGCTCTAGCCACTTAACAGAGAAGCCATGAAGCTGGAGAAGAAATATGCAGGTCCAAGTACTATGCATTTCTTTCTTTCTTTCTTTCTCGGGCCTGTGTCCCGCTACAACGCGGGGTCGGCTTTGTTATGACGGATTTGGCACTGTTAATGGCAGACGTTGGCCGGATGCCTTTCCTGCCGCCATCCCAAACCCCCGTGGGACAGAAGTAGTGTACCCCAGCAGTCTACTCCTAGTGCGAACGTTTTCAAATCTCTTTGAGTCGTGGAACTGAGGCGGAACGTGGTAACCAGTCCCGTATTCACCTAGCGGGATGTGGAAAACCGCCTAAAAACCACATCGTCGTTAATCCGCCGGGCGGATTCCATCCGGGGCCGGCGCGCCTACCCGTGTCCAGGAAGCAGCGCATAAACGCTCTCGGCTACCCTGGCGTGTAGGTCCAAGTACTATGCATTGGCTCTGAGCACTATGGAACTGCACATCTATGGTCATCAGTCCCCTAGAACTTAGAACTACTTAAACCTAACTAACCTAAGGACATCACACAACACCCAGTCATCAGGAGGCAGAGAAAATCCCTGACCCCGCCGGGAATCGAACCCAGGAAACCGGGCGCGGGAAGCGAGAACGCTACCGCCCGACCACGAGCTGCGGACATGCTATGCATTAACACCTCAAAAAAAGAAGGGTAACACCAAATCCAGCGAAGATCGATGGTAGTTGCTTTCATTTTCACCAGAGAATGGCCAATACAAAGCTAAATGTCACGTTTTCGCTCAAGTCCTCCACTATATCATTTACCAAATTAAGTTCTCCACCACGAACAGTTACTAAATTGAAGGGTTTCTCAAGGGGCACGTTACAGTTTCAATGTGTTATAACATTCAAACTAATTAAAATATTCACACCACATGTGTCAGACAAAGTCAGAAGGTTCATGTGTGCTCTAGGTTGTTGTGAGTGAAGCATTACAGTGGTTTAAGAAAAGGCTCAGTGTGTGGAATGGTTTATTCAGGCCCAGTCTTGCACGCAGGTTGAGAGGAACTTCCAAATATGTTCCAGGAGGTAACCACCCTCGCGGACGTCGATACGCAGGTGGCGCAAGAATTTTATGCAAACAGGAAGCGTTGATGTGAAGCATCATACTGGAAGACGTGGAACAAGTGAAACAGACGCAGAACGGATACCGTTGGCTTTTCAACGTTCACGGCAGAAGTCTATTCGGAGGGCGTCACAGGAAGTGCAAAGCGATGCGGCGACCATGCACCCGGTTCTTCGGAAATGTTTACAGACGTACCCATACCTATTGCCACTGTTGCACGCAGTGAAATCAGACGATAAATCACAACGTTTGCAATTCGCTCTGGTCGTACTTCACCATTTTGAGGAGGATGGAGATTTTCTAAATAACCTATCATTTTCTGACGAAGCAACATTCCACGTGTCTCGTGTGTGGTAATGCAAAAAAACCCAATGTTCGCATCTGGGCCACAACCAGTCCTTACACTGTCATGGGAGAGATACGTAACAGCCCAAAAGTGAAGTGTTGATTGATGGTTGATCACATTATGAGACCGTTTATTCGTGAGAAAAAATAGTTAATTCGAACAGTTACGATTACCTTGATATGCTGGAGCTATTTGCATTACGAGCATTGGCTGACCGCCAAGGCACAGTCGTTCTCGAAAAAGATGGTGCACCGCGACATTGGACTGTGACTGTGTGAGAGGTTTGAAATCAGGTGTTTCCAGTTCACTGGATTGGCAAGTGTTGACCAGTTTCTTGGCTTGCTATGTCGCCTCTCATTATACTGATTGTCTTCTTTCCACGGGGATACTTCAAAGACATAAACTACCAAACATCAGTCAACCCCCATCAATAATTTAAAAAGCCGAATCGTTGCTGCCACTGTTACAGTCGATGCGGATATGTTGCGCCGAATGTGCACAGAACTTGAATACCGACTGGACGATGTGCGTGCAATCAAAGGCAGACATTCTGATATTGATCGAATGTCATATAAACTTCGTGAGGTAGTGTGTTACATAAGCCAAACATGGTGTGAATATTTTAATTTTCTTGGATGCTACAACACATTAAAATTGTACCGTATCTTCATAGAAATTTGTCCCACAAAACACACAGCAAAGCTGAGATCGCCCATTAACTTCATACAGAAGCTGCGTGGTACCTCTTGGGTCACAACAGCTGCAACAATACGGTGCCTTAAGTGTGTGTTTATGCCGGCACAGCACAACGATGTTGACTCAAGCCAGCTGAGTCTTACCGGCTCGTTTAACCTGCACCATCACTGCACGCCCCGTTGCTCACTACGAACCTCGACAGGTGATGAAATCAAGCTGGTTTGTATTTCGTATCGCGACCATCACCGTTTGTCCTGGAACTTGAGCCATGACTGGCTGTTTGTAGGTCACTCCGGCAGAGCAGTATTTAAATTTGACAACACTCGGCTTGCTATGTGCACAGCTGCAGGGTAATTATCCCGGCAAGCAGCGAGGCTGAAGCATAAGTGTACCAAGGGACCCGGCAGTCAGCGAGGTGTGACATGCCAGCAGCGAGAATGCAGCATAAACATACCGTAGACACGTCTACAGCGCTACCCAATACAGTGCTCCAGTATGGCTTAGTACTGTAGTTGACATGTGAGAAAAATCAGTGTTCAGTTATATGCAGCAGTGACGACAGTAATGAGGTGCATTAGGTCTACTCCTCTTCACTGGTTATCTCTAAGACACATTGCACAACCAGAGCAGCGGGGACAGAATGCCGTTTTCAAGGAACAAGGCAGATTTTAAATTTCCAAGCTCCCAATTCATCCTGATGTTGCTACTCTTGGAAAGAGCCAAATAAAGCCCAGGCAGTGACCTATTATATAATGACGGAATCACTGCAAGCAATGGATTTCAGTATCAACGAGGAATAGCGTTATTCATGAGGAATATGTGGCACTCATAAGGCCAGGTGGAATGGAATTACCGTAATGTGCTTGGCAAATGGTTAACAGGATTTGTACAGGCCACGTCGTATGTTCCGAAAGCCTCCACCAACGATTAAAAGCATTATCTTCTCAATGTATCTGTGGCAATGAACATCAAGACCACCAAACACATTGTAACAAGCTGTAGCAAACGAGTATATCTTGGAAATCCAGAAGGTTCCCTTGATGTGACAGAGGCACCCCTTGGCTAGACTGAAAATTTAGATATTAGTTTGTAGATTAGTCCTATTACGTAAAGTTATGCAATTGATCTATATAAACTATATTTCAATTTGTATGATATATGTTAAATAAATAAACAAATTTCTGACTTGAAACTGAGTATGTTGTGCACGTTATACCAATAAATTGTGTTGTATCTAGAAAAGCACATGAATCGTCCCTTCCGCCTCTTACTCGAAGCTTCTGTGTCGTCACGAAAATCCCCACTCACTGCGACGGCCAGCATCCACGCTTTCTTAAACGATGAGCGGATCCCAATACTAATTACGTGACCTGTTTCCCCACAGATGTAGTCTCAAACGTTTATTGGAGGACCGCATTAATCTGCCCTACTGCTACACAGTTAAATCAATTTAAATATCGGTCGCTTCGCTTTGATTAGAAAGACAGTGTTAAACTTGCACCATTTTTTACAATGACTAAAAGCCACGTAGCCAACCAACTACATTCAAAAATACTCTAAGAATGGGAAATTATACGCAAAAAACTGACCACACTGGCTGTAACTGATTTCTAGCAACTACCACCAATAATCTATTCCATAAACGAAACAGTTTAACAGTTTAAAGACAAAAAGCAATATGTCACACCCACCTCAAGTTTCTGGGATAATAAAGACCGTACAAAGCTATTTTGCTCCCATCCTGACAGCGGAAACTCGCTCTGGCGTTCGCTATAGATAAAAGTCGGTACCGAGGATGTGGCCAGAAATGTTATATTACAAACAGTATAAACCTAGTCCACACTGTAAAGACTATAAAAGTGTATATAATTTTAATTAAGATTTTCCAAAAAGAAAGGCACAAATATGCTGCTGTTTTATGTTCTCGGTAGCAAACAGAGGTGACAACATCTTTAATTTATCACGTAACTTAAAAGCAGTAGTCCTAAACCACATTGTTGTTGAATAACCACAGTGCTTCACCAAACGTGGCTGATGGCTGAGTATCTTATCTACACTCCTGGAAATTGAAATAAGAACACCGTGAATTCATTGTCCCAGGAAGGGGAAACTTTATTGACACATGCCTGGGGTCAGATACATCACATGATCACACTGACAGAACCACAGGCACATAGACACAGGCAACAGAGCATGCACAATGTCGGCACTAGTACAGTGTATATCCACCTTTCGCAGCAATGCAGGCTGCTATTCTCCCATGGAGACGATCGTAGAGATGCTGGATGTAGTCCTGTGGAACGGCTTGCCATGCCATTTCCACCTGGCGCCTCAGTTGGACCAGCGTTCGTGCTGGACGTGCAGACCGCGTGAGACGACGCTTCATCCAGTCCCAAACATGCTCAATGGGGGACAGATCCGGAGATCTTGCTGGCCAGGGTAGTTGACTTACACCTTCTAGAGCACGTTGGGTGGCACGGGATACATGCGGACGTGCATTGTCCTGTTGGAACAGCAAGTTCCCTTGCCAGTCTAGGAATGGTAGAACGATGGGTTCGATGACGGTTTGGATGTACCGTGCACTATTCAGTGTCCCCTCGACGATCACCAGTGGTGTACGGCCAGTGTAGGAGATCGCTCCCCACACCATGATGCCGGGTGTTGGCCCTGTGTGCCTCGGTCGTATGCAGTCCTGATTGTGGCGCTCACCTGCACGGCGCCAAACACGCATACGACCATTATTGGCACCAAGGCAGAAGCGACTCTCATCGATGAAGACGAAACGTCTCCTTTCGTCCCTCCATTCACGCCTGTCGCGACACCACTGGAGGCGGGCTGCACGATGTTGGGGCGTGAGCGGAAGACGGCCTAACGGTGTGCGGGACCGTAGCCCAGCTTCATGGAGACGGTTGCGAATGGTCCTCGCCGATACCCCAGGAGCAACAGTGTCCCTAATTTGCTGGGAAGTGGCGGTGCGGTCCCCTACGGCACTGCGTAGGATTCTACGGTCTTGGCGTGCATCCGTGCGTCGCTGCGGTCCGGTCCCAGGTCGACGGGCACGTGCACCTTCCGCCGACCACTGGCGACAACATCGATGTACTGTGGAGACCTCACGCCCCACGTGTTGAGCAATTCGGCGGTACGTCCACCCGGCCTCCCGCATGCCCACTATACGCCCTCGCTCAAAGTCCGTCAACTGCACATACGGTTCACGTCCACGCTGTCGCTGCATGCTACCAGTGTTAAAGACTGCGATGGAGCTCCGTATGCCACGGCAAACTGGCTGACACTGACGGCGGCGGTGCACAAATGCTGCGCAACTAGCGCCATTCGACGGCCAACACCGCGGTTCCTGGTGTGTCCGCTGTGCCGTGCGTGTGATCATTGCTTGTACAGCCCTCTCGCAGTGTCCGGAGCAAGTTTTTTCCATTTCCAGGAGTGTATATATACAAACTGAAGTGGCCCTTTGCGTCCGTCTGTAAGTGGGAGTTAATCTGAGGAACCGCTGGAGGGATTTTGATCAGGTTTTCATTAATAGATACACTGATTCACAAGGAAGCTTTCTGTATGTAATTCATAAATATTTCGCACACATTGTCTGAATTACGATGAAATTAAATTTATGCTGTGAAAGCAAAATCATTGCCTCCTACCGAACGCCTGCCATAACCCGGGAGAACAGTAGAAAAGAGTGCAGCATGTGGCTGGTTGGGCCAGCGGCAGAGCATGTGGCGGTAAACCAAGAGGCCTTGTGATCGAAGCCCGGCTGAGCGACTTTTTTTCACTCTGCGTTTTATCCTAGCGTTCACCTCTCATTGATGTGGGGATTCTCCAGAAACGAAAGTAAACGTTTCTCGGATTCGACGTTACGCTGTAGGTCCCCGTTCTCCGGTTGGGTCACTGGTTACGGACAAGCAGGTCGCCTAAGTGACATCCAAGTAGTTGCCATCGTTTTAGAACAACTCTATAGAAAAAAAGGGGTTTTCAATTACTTGTACATAAGGTAAAACATTTTATGAAAATATACTTCAGCTTGGGATGCAGCTTTGCTTCGTTTATATTGAACAAAATCTTGCAGCATTGCAGCAGATGACTCAACTTTCAATTTTCTGTTTTCCTTGAGTCAAACAAAGATGTAAACACGATTCTTTGCGTGACGGGACGACCCAGAAGATTTCGAAATATTTCTGCAAATGGCTGAGGGACGCATTTCGAAATACGTCGACAATTTCAGACTAGCGAGTTCTGCTTCCCTCAGATTAGCAATCGCATTCGTACTCTTAATTCACTGCAAATTCTTCGAGCAATGGAAGTCTAGATTTGAAGTATCGTAATATATATGACTAAAACGAAAAGATAACCATCTCGTCATCAAGTTGTGATTGAGACAATACGAAAACTTAAAATTTTGTACCAACAGATTCCTTGCAATCGTTTGAGAGCAACTGTATAGCGAAAAAAATCATGGGAATCTAAAATATGTGGTGTTTTATTTTTAATTCTACAAGTTAATCGTTTTTAGGAAAACTGCTTCAGCAGCTTTGCTTCGTTTACGCGCAGCACATTTTTTCAGCAGACAGCAGATGACAACTTTCTGCTTTCCTTAAATCAAACCTCTACGTGGACACGATTCTTTGCGTGGCAGAGTGAAGAAGTCTGCAATAAAGTGTCCACGACGAAGAATTACGGTATTGGGTCTCAATAATGCATAACAGTGCTTACTAAGCGCCATGTACTGTAATAGGAGCTAAAACTGTATATCTTGAAAGTTTTTTCTCATTTTTTTCTTTTATTTGTGCCACCTCAGCCAGCTTACTATTAATATTGAATCATTTACACACACATACATCCATGGTTGGCATGCGTATTTCCGTTGATTGTAAGCACATTACTTATAATGTTCGACCATAATTGGCATCAAATATCACTCCAAATACCATTTCAGTGTGGAACTATAAAATTCAAACATCCAGACGACTTGCCTGGCGTGCGCTGTTCAACTCGCGTAAATTATATGAATTTTATGCGTAACTCTAAGCAGCGGACCATAAACAAGCCGTCTGGCCGTTAATATTTAACGCGACGTGTACGAAGTCGGGCCGGGTCGCTAGTCTCTTTATAAATGAGATTTAACTGTTAGGAAAGTGTTGCGAAATACAGGAGGAAGTGCAGAAGAACGAAGAATGGTGTAGCCCAGTAAGAAAATGAAGTGTGACTGATTTAGTTAGGTTACACCATGAACTCGAAATCACTGTAATCTGTCAGTAGATCAAATTTCTAGATGAGGGAAGGTGCTTTAAGATTTTCAGAAAAATCTACTAATGGAGAAAGCAGACGAAGGAGTCATAGTAACTGAAATTAACATAAGTGCATTACGTCATACGAAGAAATGCCATTGCATTAAAGACTCGGCAGAAAAACATGAAACTTCCGTAAAAACAGGTATGATATAAACGGTACATTAAACCCACAGATCAGTACAGAGACATTTCTGGCAACAATAATTGGATATATTTCGAAGTCTTTATGAGTTCCAGTAACGTTTGTTGGTGCTATGTGTCTTCGATTTCAAAAAACAAATTTTTGCCTACTACACTGCTTTATTGCCCATGAGCAATTCTGTGATTGTCACAGGAGCATGACGCAGAACAACTTGTCAAATGTGTTTCCTAAATGCGTTCAACCCTCAATTAAGTTATAATTTTGTTCCAGCGGATACTTCAGAACATGGTCTTTTAGTGTAAAATCCGAATTCTGGTCTCCATCAACTTACAGACGTATTCAAATTATCAAACTAAAGGATATATTTTAAATACTCTTAAGTTCGCTGGTAGAAAAGTATAAAATAAGATGTAATACCTGACTGGTTTTATTAATAACTTCATTTTTGACTGAGGCTATGAAATTTCCCTTTCAAGCAACTCACAGATCATTGTATTTTCCACAGTTAACAACTTTTGTCATATTTCCTCCAAATTGTGTTAATGTAGGCTGGTAGTGCACGTGCTTTGAAACCGTGTTCGGTGTTGTTTTATGTTTCTGATTTTATTCCACAAACTTCTTATTAGGTTAATAGGACGTTGTATAGCTTGCGAACTTGAACATGTTTAGTATAATAATAAATTTGAAGTTGCCGAAGAAATTGAGGTTATGGGAAAGGCAAAAGACTTTTGGTGTTGTAGCACTTCTTGCTGAAAACTGTTATACACAGCAAGAAATTGCTGTCAGAATGAGAATATCACAGGAAACCATCAGACTTTCAGTGCGCGAACATAGTTATAAAAGCTAAAGAGAGAAGGAAAATGCGGACGTAAAAGAAAAATCTGTCCTAGATCAAAGAGAGGACTCACAGAAATGGCAATGAACCGTAAAATTACCTCGAATGACTTGAGCCATCAGCTAACAGATTTTGGTGTTGAAGTTTCTCCTGTGATAGTGAGGAGGAGGCTGTTTGAAAGTGGATTGAGGCAAAAGTAGAAAAGCACGCCTGCAATGAAAACCAAAAAACTGTAGTGGGCTAAAAGACTCCGGGGGTGGAGACGTGAGGACTGGGCAAAGGTATGTACAATAATATGGCAAATTAAGTAGGAATAAACCGTAAAATTAAGAGTTTGTGCTCCAAATTGTGATGTTTATTGACATCTAAGAAGTGCAAATTTGAATTTTGGGATTGTTGAGGTCTGCTCTGCTAGGATTTACATCTTTTCTAATTTAGAGTTTGTATATATCCATTATGTATACTGCAGTGATGAATCTGTATTCAGCGTGACGGGAGAAAGCAGCCAGTATGTTCGTCGAGAGTAGGAGAAGCGTTCCAGGCGAGGGCGTGCATCAATGTGTGAAGCATCCAACTTCCGTTATGGTCTCGAGTGTGATATCCATGAAAGGTCCTGGAAGATTACACACTGTTAAGGGACAATAAGGCAATAAAAATATAAAGAACTCCCGGAAAAGGAACTTTTCATCTAAATAAATGAGTGGATCCTAATAAAGGCGCCATTTTCGTGTTTGATGGGGCACCTTGCCACAAAGGCAAAAATGGAAACTGTTGCCCTGGGCAGGAAATAGCCTTGACGGGAGCCCCAATGAAAATTTATGAGCTATTGCCAAATGGAGAAGGAAATTTACAATAACCATCAAACAAGATCTCATGGACAATCTAAAGGAAACCTGGTACCACGACAATGACATTAAAATGTCATGTGAAAAGTTGATAAACACGACGCCAAAGAGGATAAAAGTGTTGATTAAGAACAGAGGCATAAACACAAATTAATGAATGTAAAAGTATCACCTGTACGTGGGTGTAATGGTGTAATAAATGTAAAGTTTTGGCAAAAAAGTCTTTAATAATTTGAACACGTCTTTATATTATGTGATACAGGTATTATACATTACTTTTCCTGTCTATTGTTACTGTTGCGGTTATGCTGCCAAACATTTTGTTTTATCAGGAAGTAGTTTCGCCATAACAAGCTTATTAGAAGATCTGGTTCTTTAAAATTTATTTGCTTCCTGGATACTGTCTTTGAAAGCGATGATCAGTTTAAAAGAATACCCACTTTCATAGTAAGGAACATCTACGACTCATTTCCTGATAAAACGCAGACATAATCTATGAGATGAAAAACTGTACTTAAATACTTAAGGGTTATTCGTAAATGGTGATAGGCGAAGTATTGCATATGACTAATCGGTACGAATTTTTCAAGTTTGAATGATAGAACATAAAACCTTACGGTGCAAAAGTGTTAGTTAATTGTTCTTATGTCTACAACAAGTGGTTTGTAATGGTTCAATGCTGTACATTTGTTCTTAAGCTTATGTGAAAAAACTGTTCTGTGTCCATTGTGCCTTTTCAATCAGGGGGCTGCGTCAGCTGATCCTCCATATGAAGAAACTGAGCTTTTTTTAAGCTGCAAGAAAAAAAAATCTAATACTTATAGCACCATAGCTGTTAACCAACAAAGACAGTATGAAGTTGTATTAGCAATTGTCCTACTGTAACTCCGGTATAAGTTATGGAAATGAATTCTACAAGTACTTAGAAATTCAAGAAAGTATATCACGTTATGTCTCGCAAGTGGGGGTGCTACGCCTGAAACGTGTCTTGTGTCATGTCATATCTGCACTTCGTTACTCGGATTTGTAATTGACAGCGTTACAGGAAGTTACTGTGTTCGTGGGGGACTGTGTAATATCTTACGAGGATTAAACAGTCAGCTGCAAGCTGTCGTCGGACCGACGCGAAGCTTTTCATTACCTTTCCACTCACTTCCCATTGTAACAAGCTTCACTAGTATTACCTGTCAAGTAATTTTATGTTTCCAATTTTCATTCCTTAGTCATTAGAACTAGCCATTGTTCTAAGTTATCATTATAGCGTGTTTCGTCGGGCTATACAGCCGTCATAGTTTAGACGCATTTCTTTCCCCCTTTGGGTCCAGTGCACAGCGATTGGTTATCTTTTATTTTGTATATTAAAACGCGATGCACAGAACACACGGAATTAGAAAAGAAAGAAAGAAATGTAGGAAGTCAATCCACCTTCGCAACTCACCTCGTACAAGATACTAACATGATGCACATTATGCAAAACAAGCTTGTAATTCTTCATAGAATGACGAAGGGATACTTCATGGATATTACATGAAGAAATATAAACTGTTGCCCAACTAAAAAACTCCAAGGAAAAGACAGTCGACGAGCTGTGCACACTAAGGAACACCAGTTTCTTTGACATCTTCTTAGATTAAAGATATTCCGGAAGTTCGTCAGTTCTTTGACATCTTCTTAGATTAAAGACATTCCGGAAGTTCGTATCTGTACCTATGTGGCGTTTGTAAGCATGATCTAGTAAGCAGTCTCATAGCGTCGAAAATACGCCATTGTCTTCTATATCTAACCTTGACATTATTGCATTTCACCTCATGTGTTTGTTATCGGAAACACGCGATGACATTACAGTAAACAAGTAAACCGTTGACTAAGGAAAACACCCCGCGTTGTAATTTACTGCAAGACAGCTGTGTATATGCTGTCAAGTGATTCGGCGTGTCCTCGAGAAATATGATAAAAACTCACGATAAGCTGCCGAAGCACCCTCACTTCCACGTTCAATAACATTGTGGTTGATTAATACAGTTCTCTGTGCTTTAACTGCCGACCACTCACATTAGAAGACGCAAATATTCACTCGGACACATCGTCCACTGCAACTGTTCGAGTTTTTATTAAAACTACGAAATTACTTTATCTTTTTATTGGTAAAGCGTGCAGTTTGAAATTTCTGACGTATTACAATATAACTTCATTTAGAGCTAAAGCATTTTAATAGTTCTACTGCATCAAGTAACACAGTTTTTATTAGCACAAAAATCTCATTTTTCTCAGGATATCATTAACCTAAAAACTTTTTAAATCGACGTAATTTTTATCATATGACATTGTTTTATAACATTACAGTGTACTATATATACTATTTCTCTACTTACACTGAACACATGTGAGCTTCTTTTTTCATCTCCTGTTATGTAAAATATTTGTATTGTAACGTTCTTTATACAAAATTTTGGTGTTTTTGCTAATGAATATGAAATGCGTAACGTTTGCGTTATTAAAATTTATTGTATAATGGTTTGTTGGGCAAATGACCTAATCTGCAAAACCAATACACAATTTTCATAACGAAATCCATTCCTCTGAAATTTACCCAGTCTCATGAGCACCGAGTTCTACGGCCCTGTGCAATAAACTGATAATATTCCCTATGCAATTAAACAATGAAATAAATTTTCCTTAGCTCTAGAGTCGCAACGGATGTAATCTTGGTATTGTGTTCTCTCCACAGTAGGCATAGAAAATAATCAGTCTTGGCTCAGCGGTGTGCAAGCTGCCCGCATTGAAGGTGTTACAAACATTAACACTTTTCTAATTCGGACACATTAATATTATTCTAATGCTGATTGAAATATGATTTCCTTTAAAAAATATTCATTCGTTTGAAATAAACAAGACATAGAAGAGGATGAGTTACTGATAAAGGGCTATGCTAAGACCAAATGTTTCAGTTTGAAAAGTGTATTCAAAATAAGGTTTCTCCTTCACAAAATCTGATATGATACATTTTGCATTAACTTCAAAATCAGTGAAATTCTCAACTGATCTACAATAATTACCTACTCTCGTAATTAAAAAAACTTGGATTGTTACATGAGAAAAAGTCTGACATCGTTTGACAAAATAGATCCCAGAATTTAACTTCTCTGTATCAAGATTATGAAACACTCAAAATATTACCAATTGGCTATACCTAATCAACCTATACATTAAATCTGATAGGGCCGGCCGATGTGGCCGAGCGGTGCTAGGCGCTACAGTCTGGAACCGCGCGATCGCTACGGTCGCAGGTTCGAATTCTGCCTCGGGCGTGGATGTGTGTGATGTCCTTAGGTTAGTTAGGTTTAAGTAGTTCTACGTTCTAGAGGACTGAAGACCTTAGAAGTTAAGTCCCACAGTGCTCAGAACCATTTTGAACCAAGTGTGATAGGAAGTACCTGCTTCCTACATTCAAGGGTCAGCACTGTAAAAATTTGCGAAAGCCACATTGCGTTGCTGCATACTTAAAAACGAAACACACAAAATTTCATTACTTTACAAATTTGTTCCAGTTACTTTACTTTTGAGTTACAATATCATTCATCGCTTCGTTTTATAAAAAATGTATTATGCTGCGTCCGTAGACCAACAACAAAATTATGCCACTCAGGCAACACCTTTGGTTCAGTGGTATCAAAAATACAGTCTCTTCCACATATGACAATCGTTTCAGGTCTTTTTCATGAATTGTATTACAAAATCGGGCTCCACGTACAAGTGGACCTGTCACAATATATTCGTCACATTGTGCATTACCAATAGCAGTTTCACATCCATATGAAAATGGCCTCATTGCAAAGCCCGAAACTAGTTGTGAACTTAATGAAGTATCTGTTTGAAGGTGAAGAAATTTTTCGTTAATTTAATCATTTTAGCAGTTCACAAGCTGTCAGCCACTTCACTGCGGCCAAGAAAGAACTACGCAACGACACAGACAGTTCCAGACGTCGGTGAGGCTATTTAAGGCACTTTGGATGCACTCGTCAGTGTGTCAACAGATGCTATCAGCTCTGAGAGACTTGTGTATTCACCTCTTCAGAGTTTAACGTGTACCGCAAGTAACGAAGCTTGAGTCACCGTTCTAAAAATAAGGGCCGAAGCTGTTGCTAAAGTGAGTGGCGAAACGTGGGCTGCGCGACCAAAAGGGGAGAGTCGGCCGAGTCTGAGGGGCGGTGAGGCGAGCCACGTGGCAGAGGCCGGCCACGAACGGGGACGTGGCGCCAGGCGCCCAGCAGCCAGATTCACCTCACCTCGCCTCACCTCACCTCGCACAGATGTTATCTCGGCGTGACGCGCGGAGCGGGCCAAGGATGCGCGCCGGACCCGGCCAGACCTTACCCAACGTCGGCCGGCAGCTGGCGCCACAGGGCGTAGGAGAGGGTTCGGGGGGACGTTCTGCTAGTGATCCTCAGCGATCAGCAAAGTTGTTCTGGCAGTACGGGCAGCTGCGAAAGTGTTCGCTGGTGCTTTCGTGTGCACGGACGGGGAATTCCACAGAAGCTTCCTCGTTTTCTTACGTTGTAAGGTGCCGGGACATGTGTAACCTCCCCCTCACTTATCTACCTTAATGACAGTGAAAAATTAGACCGCGTGTACCTAATGGAAATTTGGGAAAAAGCAATCGTCACCGAGGTTAATTTGTCGGTAAAGAGGGAGGAAAGGGTTACATCTAAATGAAAGGAAAAATGCTAATGAAACTGGTGGAAATTAATTTTGAAAAGGGGTAAATTTAATAAAGAAAGTAAATGTGCGGCCGTTACGTTAACAATTAACTAGCGGTAATTAGGTATTTGAGATTTGGGGGAATTTACGGTCGCCAGTCCTAAGGACAATTACTATAGTAACTGAAAAAGAAAGGTTATTACACATATAATTAGCACTAGAAGCGTGGCAACTGAAGGTTGACACGTGTAGTGTGAAAACTGAAAGTTTGTCAGAAGTAATAAATAAATTAATTAATTTAGCAAAAGAATTAATAAAACCGGAAAATCGAAAGTTAATTTAGTGACTGAAGTTAATAGTGAGCTTTCTTTCTGAAGCACATCGAAATTCAGTAAAATACGGTTAGTCTTGGACTACCTCAACAATCATTTCAAAAGCTACTTGAATCTACGCAATTTAGAAATAAGAGATTTAACTTTGAACTTGAATTAAATGATTCTGAACAATTAACAATAGTAAAATTTAGTACGTACCAAGCTGAGCTGCAGTCACAGGTAAGCTAAAATACGGTAACAAAACTCGCACTCTTAATTTGTGCATGTGTAATCTGAATATTGTAGCCAGCTATGAATACTTTAACTGAACTTTGAA
Organism: Schistocerca cancellata; assembly: GCF_023864275.1. NCBI lineage: Eukaryota > Metazoa > Arthropoda > Insecta > Orthoptera > Acrididae > Schistocerca > Schistocerca cancellata. Next base: position 907,388,706 of record NC_064626.1, on the reverse strand, counting down.
ATTAAAGTAGTGAAGTGGAATGATGCTGGCGTTTGAATTTCAACGACACTCGGGTTCATTCCGGAAAAGGAAGGGACCCTGCTTGTCAATGCAATTGGGACAATGAGCAACAAAGGTTCATGCTAAGTTGCTGTAATTTTGTGATGCAACAATTTTAAAAGTTTGAAAAGCTGAGGTCTGCCATACAGTTCTAAAACTTTACGTGCTTCCAGTCTTCCTTGTTGGTTGATTGAAGGTTTGAAGCCGTCGATCGAGGATGTGGCGACAGTCACTCATTGTCGGCCGTCGCTGTTGCAGAAGCTGGATGTAGGCTCGCCTTCTTCTCGACACGGTCACCAGACGAAACGGGCTCTTGATGTGCGCCAGCTAAAGCTTCCCGTCCGCGACACCATGTCAGAAACTATCATCGTAAGTCGAACGCCATTACATGCTGCCAAACCCCGAAAGCGCGGCAACTCGCGGGAGCTTCACACAACACACCTGCTCCACTCGCTACTCCAGCCAGACTCCCTCTGCTCAGCCCGCGCTCCATGCGGCAGAGTTAACACTACCAAAGATCCTACACACTTTGATTCTTCACACGACCTATCGATGTAATCGTTCGATAGCAGTTTTCCCTAGGCAAGACCCAGCGTAAAAATACAAATAATATTTACGAAACAAACCAATTATACATCGACATAAATGCATAAATATATATATATACAAATAGTAAAACAATTACAATATGTAAAGACACAGAAATGTCATATATTCAGGTAACAAAAATAAGGAAAACAAATTTATAGTACAATAGATGGAAATAGGAGGATATGCATTTCCGGCGTTACACATGGGCACATACACGTTAGCTTACCAACATTAGTATTAATAATAAAGGGACTGGCAAGGGCATCAGATCATGACTCTATTGAATTATGATAGATATGAGGCACTCTCGGGCAGTACTCCCTGCATGTCGGCAGGGCTGAGCCACTAACTTGAAGTGTTGGTGAAAAGCGTCCGAAGTTGAAAAATGGTTCAAATGGCTCTGAGCACTATGGGACTTAATATCTGAGGTCATCAGTCCCCTAGAACTTAGAACTACCTAAACCTAACTAACCTAAGGACGTCACACACATCCATGCCCGATGCAGGATTCGAACCTGCGACCGTAGCAGTCGCGGGGTTCCGGACTGAAGCGCCTAGACCCGCACGGCCACCGGGGCCGGCTCGGAAGTTGAGAACTGTGGAATGTAAAGTCTGCAGCTGGCCGTATCTCGCCGGGCTGCCGTGGGCGGCAGGCAGCGGTCACCGGAAACGCGGGACAATACGGCGCTTTTGCGGATAGCCCGGCATCTGGAGCCACCTGTGCTGGGCAACACGTGGCGAAGACGAATTTCGTTTGCCTAGGGGCGTTCTGACCTACTCGATCATTGGGTAGATCTCAGTGGAGGGATTTCGGCGATGATAGAGCGTTCGACATTGGCCGAAATTGAGTATTCTTCCGCCGCGTTTTCGTACGCGTGGGAGACGAGAGAATTGGGGAAGAATTTCGCCTTCAGCCATCGAGCGGTACGGACGTGGAGGCGGCGTCTTGGTCATCGTCTTCGAAGGGAGATATACAGTCTGTATCGCAGCATTGCACCAACGCGTGTTCCGTGCAGAGTCCTGCGGTTAGAGCTCTTTGTGTGCTCAGAAGCGAGATTTTTCACCAACGCCTAACCACTTCCAACAGCTTACCTAATATTCTAAATCTAGAAGTTATCCTTGCGAAGTGCGGAGTATTTATCAACGCAACTGCCAGTAATAGGGGCGCGCAATTGCAAATTATTAATGTGCCATTCTCAGGAGTGTGTGGGTGGACAAATAGATTCACATTTTTTTTTATAAATTTTGCCAGTTGTGGGGAATATCAAATTAAAATGCCAATATTACGATTGAATTATCGACTTCATTGTAGCTAGCATTTACCCTGTCCCTGTAAGCTTTACATGTACTCTAGTCACTGCACAGCTTGCCCAGACGGGAAGGAAAGAAAGTTTGCAGTCTTCTATGTGAGCGACGGACAGATAAGCTTACAACGTACGGGGGGGGGGGGGGAGGGGGCAGGGAAAGGGAGAAAGGGGGGGGACTCCAAAAACAAAGTTACACATGTCATCCCACGCTGACACCATTTCCAAACAGGAGCTGCTATTTCTCGGAAGAGATATGTTCCAGGTATCCTGCAGACACAGTTCTGCTGCGGTACGAATAATCGGTGCATCACACTGTGGGATTGAAGTGGCGTGGCGAATTGAAACGTAATCCTAAACTGATGTACGGGGCACAGTACGATTCTTGAGGGCTAAACGACTAAATCACACACAGATTCGGCGAGAAATTCTGGTGGTGTATGGAATAAATCCAATGTCGAGCCTAGCCGTAGCGACCCAGGCCGTACAGAAATAGGTGACGCAGATCGAGAAGGAAGACCGGCGACATCGACCACAAGCGATAATGTCGAAGCAGTGATAATGTCGAAGCAGTCGACGAACCGATTCGCAGCAATTGCAGATTTTTCAACGATGAGGGCTTTTACACATCGGTTCTCGAATGGCTCTGTGATTAAAGAGCGAAATGCTGTCGTTAAAGAACTGAACCGTTGCTAAAACGTTCCGTGCATTGTTTACAGAGACTGTGTGGCTATGATGAGAAATAGCGTCTTCTCTAGGCGTCACTCTGAAGTGTAGTACAGCATTCCATATGCCAAGGATTACAGAAAAAAAAACAGAAAATTTCGAGCTATGTTTAATGCGGAAGAAATTCTGCTGCTTACCTAAGAATCTGGGAAAGTACGTTGGTTTGCGGCCTGACCGACTGCAGATAACACCTTAGTAAGGAAAACGCGCCCATTCACAACATAGGTTGACCACGCATGATGCCAACGACAAATCTTCAAGTAGAACTGACTAACCACAGGAAGCTGAATAAGGCAAGAAAGTACTACGAAAAAAATTACATAAGGTCTAACATTCCCGAAAATGGCGGAAACGACTTAAAAACAGTCCTCCTCCCCAATCCCTCCAGCCAATTAGAGCCCTTATAGCCATAGTCTCAAGATCCGTGTTCATAATCGTAGTATTTTTTCAAATACAAATAGTAAGTGTACACTTCAATTTTTTGTCCAATTTCGTATAATGCATATTATAACTCTGCCGAAGTAGAGGGTATTTGCTGCTGTTACAGCTTTAAATCAATTTATCAACATCTAGATCTCAAATTTTCGGGTTAATGCTTTCAACATTACGTATTTCTCTGAATTTCGATCGATGAACCTATTTTAAGGTAATGTACGAACAACTTCTTTTTCGTGGTTTCAGCCCGTGGCGCCATGTTAATTACTAGATTTTCTCACGTTAGTGGTAGAAGGCGGCCGGATGACCTCCCTGTCGCCCCCGCCCCCCTTTGCATAGGACAAAATTTGAGGATCCCGAAATGTTTCTGTGACAGGTCATGTGAAAGTGGCTACCATCCCGGTATTCACCTAGTTGGATGTGGGAAACCACCTAACAACCACACCCAGGCTAGCCGGCAGACCGGCTCTCGTCATTCGATCCGGGGGCAGCTCGTCTCCCCGAATCCTGGAAGCAGAGTGCTAACGACCGCGCTATCCGAGCAAGTCGCGATGTAGCGGGTGGTTATAATAAGTTCAGCTAGTCACAGAGCTCGAGTATCGGCTGTAATTATCATATTATAGCGAAACTTAGTAGATATTCTGATACTTTAAGGTGGAACCAATTTACGCTGGAAAGAGAAAGTTCCAATTTTGGCCACCAGGTGCAAATCTGGCTCTGTGAATGCAAGAAAGATGTACAGAAATGCTTCCATATGTAATGGATTAGGAAGTGGACGTGAGCAGAAAAGGTCAAACAAGTGAGAAAGGCACAACGTTAACTTTATTATTAACAGCCACTTACACAATTTGTTCAATTTGAGCACCGGAGACGTCGACGAGATGCTGTACGGCACCAGATTTCCACCTGGTGGCCAAAATCGAAGCCAACTTTTTTCCAACGTAAATCGGTTCCGGATTAACGTGGTAGCATATGCACCACGTTTCTCTGGCTTACGATAACTGCAGCCCAAACTGGACCTCTGCGAGTAGCTGCACATAATTATAACCACCTGGTACTAAACACTGTTGTAAACAAATTATTATTGTATTAAAAATTGTGTATCTTGTTGTTATTACTATTAAAATTCGAAACGCAACCGTAGAGATGACTAACTGCATGAAAAAAGAACTATAATGCAAAACAAAGAAAGGCACAGATCCAAAATTTGTGTTAAGATGTATACAAAAAAAGTCTATTTTTCAAATCTTCGAATAATCTGCTTCAAAAACTGAAATTCTTTATGCACAGATAGTGTAAATCTTTCTCCTGTTGTACAATAGAAAGAAAATAGAAAGTGATGTAACTGTAATTCAGCGAAGAAGGTCGGGGTAGAAAAGAATAAAACATCTCGTTTTACCAATGTGGAACCGATTACTTTTACAAGCAAAAATGGATAGAGGAGAGACCTTCAATCTCAAGAAGACTATATATTACTTTTATTTAATGTAAAATTAAAAATATGAGGAACCCTTGATCATTAACATGACTTATGATTACAACGGATTTGGCAATGTTAGGGTGTTAGGGATGGCCGGATGCCCTTCCTGCCGCCACCCCGTAACCTGAGGACAGAATCAGTGTACCCAAACTGTCTGCGACTAGTGTAAATCGGGAAACAGTATGGACGTGTTTCAAGTGTTTGCGGCGTGTGTAACTGAGGCGGAACGTGGGGACCAGCCTGGTATTCATCTAGTGGGATGTGGAAAACCGCCTAAAAACCCCATCCAGACTGGCCGACACACCGGTTCACGCAGTTAATCCGCTGGGCGGATTCGATTCGGGGCCGGCGCGCCTACCCGAGTCCACGAAGCAGCGCGTTAGCGGTGTCGCTTGATCGTTGCCGCCGAGAAATTGGTTCAAATGGCTCTGAGCACTATGGGACTTAACTTTAAGGTCATCAGTCCCCTAGAACTTAGAACTACTTAAACCTAACTAACCTAAGGACATCACACACACCCATGCCCGAGGCAGGATTCGAACCTGCGACCGTAGCGGTCACGCGGTTCCAGACTGTAGCGCCTAGAACCGCTCGGCCACCCTCGCCGGCTGCCGAGAAATTGAAATCCGTCGCCATAACTAGAACGGCGCCGCTTTCATAACGCCATTGCTTTAAAAGTAAACAACATATTGCTTTGTCTCACGCCCTCCTTTAACGCATACTTTGTATAACATGGCGTTGTCAAGTTCGGTGAAAAAACGCTTGAGATGTAACGTAACGAAAATACGGGGTGATTCAAAAAGAATACCACAAATTTAGGAATTTAAAACTCTGCAACGACAAAAGGCAGAGCTAAGCACTATCTGTCGGCGAATTAAGGGAGCTATAAAGTTTCATTTAGTTGTACATTTGTTCGCTTGAGACGCTGTTGACTAGGCGTCAGCGTCAGTTGATGCTAAGATGGCGACCGCTCAACAGAAAACTTTTTGTGTTATTGAGTACGGCAGAAGTGAATCGACGACAGTTGTTCAGCGTGCAAAGGGAAAAGTTCTAGGCGGCCGAGAACGAGTGATGAAAATGTAGCACGCATCCAGCAAGCATTTGTTCGCAGCCCAGGAAAATCGACTCGCAGAGCTAGCAGAGAGCTGCAAATTCCACAATCAACTGTATGGAGAGTCCTACGAAAAAGGTTAGTTATGAAACCTTATCGTCTGAAATTGGTTCAAGCATTGTCTGCAGCTGATAAGATTAAAAGAATCGATTTCTGTGATTTTATCCTTGCTGAAATGGAAACAGATGAATCTTTCGTTTCAAAGATTGTGTTTAGTGATGAAGCAACTTTCCACACTAACGGGAAAGTCAACCGTCACAATGTCTGTATATGGGGCACTGAGAATCCGCGGGAAACAACTCAGTATGAACGTGACTCGCCTAAGGTGAACGTTTTCTGTGCCATTTCAGCCAATAAAGTTTTTGGTCCCTTTTTCTTCGAAGGTGCTACTGTAACTGGACTACAGTATCTGGAGATGTTAGAGAATTGGCTGTTCCCTCAGCTCGAACAAGAAGCACAACAATTCATATTTCAGCAGGATGGAGCGCCAACACATTGGCACTTATCTGTCCGTAACTACCTGAACGTCAACTACCCGAGGCGATGGATCGGCCGCCAGGCAGCCCGTGACAGAGCACTTCATCACTGGCCTCCAAGAAGCCCTGATCTTACCCCCTGCGATTTTTTCTTAGTGGGGTATGTTAAGGATATGGTGTTTCGGCCACCTCTCCCAGCCACCATTGATGATTTGAAACGAGAAATAACAGCAGCTATCCAAACTGTTACGCCTGATATGCTACAGAGAGTGTGGAACGAGTTGGAGTATCGGGTTGATATTGCTCGAGTGTCTGGAGGGGGCCATATTGAACATCCTTGAACTTGTTTTTGAGTGAAAAAAAACCTTTTTAAATACTCTTTCTAATGATGGATAACAGAAGGTTATATTATGTTTCTTTCATTAAATACACATTTTTAAAGTTGTGGTATTCTTTTTGAATCACCCTGCATTCTAATATAATAACCTGCGCTTGTTTCCAATTCCTTGGTACACTTCGTCGCGACAGCAACTCACAATCAACTGGTGTTTGAATGGGAACACGTTTGTTGGCATAATTTCTTTTCATTCTCACTCGTATGTCACCCAATCGAGATGTCTTTTCAATTTTGAGCGATTTTAGTTTCTTCTTTTCTATTCTTCGATCAGTTATCTTAGTATCTGCTGTTTTAAATGCATTCGATGGTTCAAAGTGCGGCGAGCGGGGTCGATCGTCTGCGTTTTTGTTATCGCTATCGTTCAGTGCACCTACCTCGATAGGATTCTTGCCTATGTCCCTTCACTCTGTGGTAGCAGATGCGTGCTAGGCACTGTGAAGCAGCGTTGATGAAACCTCTACCTAATACTTACCACACAGAGGGCGCGTAACTCTAGTTGAAAGTAAGTTCCTGAAAGGTCATGATTAAAAAATCGGACGTTCGGAATCTACAGTCTAATTGCAGAAAAACGTTTAACATTAGATTAAATCTGCATTTTATTCATATTGAAACACATGAAATGGCTATCAAGTCCGTATTTAATATAGTAAAACGTTGTCATTCAAAATTCACTGTCTGTATAACAAATATTCACTCGAGAAGCAGCCAGAATTTTAGTCAGTCCGACCCGACTAACTTTCACGTTCTACCAGTCACAGACCGAGACGTGTAACCAATGGCACCCCATACCATCACGCAGGGTGATACGCCAGTATGGCGATGACAAATACACGCTTCTAATGTGCGTTCACCGCGATGTCGCCAAACACATATGCTGTGAACAGAACCTGGATTAATCCGAAAAAATGACGTTTTGCCATTCGTGCACCCAGGTTTGTCGTTGAGTACACCATCGCAGACATTCCTGTCTGTGATGCAGCGTCAAGGGTAACCGCAGCCATGGTCTCCGAGCTTATAGTCCATGCTGCTGCAAGGTCGTCGAACTGTTCGTGCAGATGGTTGTTGTCTTGGAAACGTCCCCATCTGTTGACTCAGGGATCGAAACGTGGCTGCACGATCCGTTACAGCCATGCGGATAAGATGCCTTGAAAGGTCTCTGTTGGATTCCTTTCATGTTAATTTCTTAAATATGTTGTCATTTACGGCATAAACTCCTCTTCTAAATTTACTGTGGCGTTTCTGACTATCTGGGAGGAGACTGAGTAGTGGAACATGTTCAAATGGTTCAAATGGCTCTGAGCACTATGGGACTTAACTTCTATGGTCATCAGTCCCCTAGAACTTAGAACTACTTAAACCTAACTAACATAAGGACATCACACACATTCATGCCCGAGGCAGGATTCGAACCTGCGACCGTAGCGGTCACGCGGTTCCAGACTGTAGCGCCTTTAACCGCTTGGCCACACCAGTCGGCAGTGGAACGTGTTACTTTTACGCATAAACAAGAACGATCTGTCACACTACTACACTTTAAAACACAGTTTATATGTAATTCGTCACACAGTCTCATACGGAACCTACATCCGCTTTCTTTTATATACTGTATATGATAAGATACTGTCATCCCCCTTCCCTTCTGTGTGAGAGGATGAATGAGCAAATGTATTTCTAGTTGCATGCTTGAGGGTAGCAGACGAGCCTGTCTGCTAGAGAACAGTAGGACCAACGTCGGAACAGGTAGCTACGCTTTCTAAAAGCAAAGAGCTTTCTATCCTTAGTATGGTCCTGTCCGTCTCTTGTCATGTTGGTATAGGAAGCTGCCCCTCTGACCACTTCCGTTTGTATTTGTGAGCCACCCTCAGAAAGGGACCAGGTCAGTCTGTCCGTGGCGAGCGTCTGAAGTGGTAAGATCTCCGGCTAAGCGCGTGTCTGCTAAGTCCGTAGGACAATGGATTTCTTAAGTTCAGCCTAACTGAAAATTTAATCACCTTTATTTCAGGCTTAGCTCTAAAATATCTAATGTTACCTTAAATTGCAGCGCAGTGTAATTCTCGTGTGAAGTTCAGAATATATTCCGGTAGTTGCTTTGTCAGTACTTTGTGAGTAAAGTGGAACCACGTGTTGATCAGTAACTCTAACTAGCATCATCAATCTTCAGTGAGAATGTGCGTGAGATTATAACGTCTTGTCTTGACAATATTTTTCAATATAGCAACTTTTCTTTATGTTCAGCCCACGTGGGGTGTACTTTGTGAGACCAGTACCACGTGCTTATACAATTGTTTGACCCATCAGGTTAATAGTAAGACGATAGTAACCAGTTCGAGGTTTTTCTTTTGTAAATTGCTTTTCGATCTAATTTGTTTTAATTATCAAAATTATTGTGGAGTTACACTCTTTGTGTAAACCAAGTTGACCACGTGAATCATGTGGTGTAATCATCAAAGTAGCCCTCAGCTATTCTTTTCGGGAAGATTTCACAGAGAGTTAGTATGAATTTAGTATACCAGTGTGTGGTAATTACATATTCTGCTAACAGTCATTGGATCTCGACCAACGCGAGCAGCAATGCCGCGATACAATAAACCGCAATCACGATAGGCTACAATCCGACCTGTATCTAAGTCGGAAACGCTACGGTACGCATTTCTCCTCCTTACACGAGTCATCACAACAACGTTTCACCAGGCAACGCCGGTCAACTGCTGTTTGTGTATGAGAAATCGGTTGGAAACTTTCCTCATGTCAGCACGTTGTAGGTGTCGCCACCGGTACCAATCTTGTGTGAATGCTCTGAAAAGCTAATCATTTGCATATCGAAGCATCTTCTTCCTGTCGGTTAAATTTCGCGTCTTTAGCACGTCGTCTTTGTGGTGTAGCAATTTTAATGGCCAGTAGTGTAGTTGATGTGCAGAGTACTAACGTAATGCAGAATTATTATCTCCAAGATCTTGTGAAAACGAAGATTCTGAATCGTCCATAGTGACAGGCGAAGTAAATGTATGCTGTATTGAAGGAAGGAAGTAGTATGTGGATAGCAACATAGGTGAATTTAAGTGCAGTAGTGCCTACCATATTGGGTGTTAATGGGTGTTGTTTACAGGCCAAGGAGCCTGTGCCTCTCGTGCGCGGAAGTGTGTGTGTCGATGATTTTTGTGTCGTGCAAAGTGGAGCTGCAGACAGTAAGTTTGTTGTAGATAGTGCGGAGGATACACAGGAAGCTGTCGATAAGGTTGATTGTGTTGTAGATATTGCGAGCAATGAAGATATACAGACACATTTATTTCCGAAGGACGCGGAATTTTCACCGCCTGTGGTGGCGCCGTTTTCTCAAACAGGGGGTGAGTAGGAGAAGAAAGAGGAAATTTCCTTTAACGTTAAAGATCTGGCCAACATCTACATCTACATAAATACTCCAAAGGCCATCATATGCTGTATTGCACTGTGTACCCTTTACCACTTGTAACGTTACTTAAATTTGACTGCAGTATTTTTTCAAAACTTTTCATAATTGGCACGAGAAATTTCTCATTCCAACGACGCACTTGTATCAGGGCAGCATGACACCTAGAATGCGACGTGATGCAACATATCTAAATGAGCGTATGCAATGCAGTACTTGCTTATTGTGTTAAGTTGATTTCTTTCACTGTCCATGGTCAGATATATAAGCAAAATGGTGGGTTAGTTACGATAAGCTGCCTTGCAGAAACCCTAATAAACTTTTTCTTGGATCACTTCGAAAATAAATTTTTCAGGGAACGAATCAACTGGGCTGATATCGCCACTTATTACCGACGTAATGCTGATGATACCCACATTCTCTTTCATTGAAATAATGATGAAATTACGAATTTCAACAAATGCATAAAATTCATAATAGCATCAAATTTACTGTCGAGTATGAAATATATAAGAGCATAAATTTCTTAGGTGTAAAAATAGCTAATGGTAACGGTTTCCAGAAGTGTGACGTATTTCGTAAATCAACCACAAGTGACTGTGTCATAAATAACTCATCATGTCATCCATTCACACATAAAACAACGTATTTACGCGATTTTATTGGCCGTATATTTACAGTTGTTGCATAGTACAGCTTGGTGTGCTGATTTCTTTTATATGTCTGTGTGCAAGTATAATGTCTTTGTACGTCTGATGTTTTATTAACTTTGCGTTTCTACCAGTACACTTTCTTTTCTTCCTTTGCACGTGTTTGCGTTGTTTTCTACGAAATGTTCTGTGTTTTATGTTTCAAGTGCTTTCTTTTTTATCCAAGAAATACATCTCATTCGTCTCATGCTGTTACGATTTAATTACAGCCTATTCAATAGATTATGGGCCTAGAAAAAAGCGTTAATTTACTGGGGTAATATTTTGTTTTCTTCTCGTCAACCAGGTCTCCATAGGGGGTTCATTTAAATCGAGCGTTTTACTTGGAAATGGAAAGGTAAAAGATGCATCGAACGAAGCTTTTCAATATCCAGTTACTTGTAGCAGTTAATTTTCAGTTATGGAAGTAGCAAATGGAAATTACTTTTCGAGCTGAGAAATTACTAGCTGTCATTGACGGAAGTAGAGAAAGGCCAGTTAAAGGTACAAACGCGCAGAACTTGTGGGATGAGCTTAATGCAAAACCAATGGTTTTTATTTTGTCTGGCATGAAATTTGACTAGCTGCGAACTGTTATGTCATGTGCTACAGAAAACTGTAGGACAAATCGGCTTATGGTAATTCATGAGGAGCAATTTGTAATACATAAAGCGACTTAAATTATATGATCTCACGCTGTGATACTAATGCTCAACATAGTTGCAGCATTAGCACAGTCTCTAGCAGATGTCGGTGAATTAGTGGGAGGTAATACAGAAAAAGACTGCCAAAGTTTTAGGTGCACTTCCCGGTATAATGTGGTTCGTTTGTTACAGCTTGCGACTCCTGTGGCGAAAGCAGGCGACTTTCGATAAATGAAAAGCAAGGTTACTGGAAGAAGAACAACGTTTGTCACAGATTGCTGCTGTTAATAGCAATAAAAAAAAGGGTAAATGTCTGGGTTAATCTTTGCAGAGCAATTTATGCAGAAGTTCTGTAAAAAAGAAAAATTTTGAGTGCTGTTACCGTTATAAGAGAGGTTATTACAAGGTTGAGTGTAAGGAAAGAGTGATGGAATTGTCAAGAAAAAGTCAAGAGCCTAAACATCAAGTCCTGGGTGCACAAATCAGGGGCATTTTGGCTACAAAATGTGTAATGTTTGGCTTGCATAAAAACACATAACCTCAAACGAGGAGTGTTTTTAATTTTAAACCACTTGGGAAGTTTGACGTTGCTGTTCATACAGGAGATGATTCAACAGTCTATGCCGAAGGTATTGGATCATTCAAGTTAACTGCACTAGGAAATGATGTATGGGAACCTTGTACACTGTGTGTGTACCTGGTTTGAAAAGAGTATCTTTTTCAGTAGGAACAGTAGTCAGTAAAGATACAAATATCACATTTAACAGCTGTAAGACTGAGGTATTTAGTGACAGACTAGTGGCAATTGATGTAAAAGTTGAACATCGATGTTACAGAATTTATATGTTCTGTGGCTATAGTATGCAACTCTTGTTTGCTGATTTTTAAGACATAATCGCAAACAATTTACAATTTGAAACTTTTCTTTTGTCGGTGATTTTGTGAACATGTCTACTAACTCATCTTGTGGTTTAACATAAGAAACAAGAATACAACCATCATTTACTTTTTTCCCGAATATAATGTAGTTTACATCGACATGTTTAGTTCTTTTGTGGTGTTCATTGTTTCTCGTCAACTGTATTGCGCCGGCCGGGGTGGCCGAGCGGTTCTAGGCGCTACAGTCTGGAACCGCGCGACCGCTACGGTCGCAGGTTCGAATCCTGCCTCGGGCACGGATGTGTGTGATGTCCTTAGGTTAGTTAGGTTTAAGTAGTTCTAAGTTCTAGGGGACTGATGACCTCAGAAGTTAAGTCCCATAGTGCTGAAAGCCATTTGAACCATTTTTGAACTGTATTGCGCTTTGTTTGTCCACAAAGTTTGTTGTTGGTTGCTCCATGTTAACTCCAAGCTCCTGTAAGAATGCACGAGGCCAGGTGACTTCCGCAGCTATGTGAGATGCCCCAGCACCCTCTGCTTCCGTCGCATATCTGACAGCACATTTTGTTCCCCGCGATATGTCCATGGAACGGGCCCACTGGTCAGTGCGCTGACATAGCCCGCTGCTGAACGACAAGTATCGATATCTTCAGCAAAATCAACAAGAGAATATAAATACATATGTCATGCAACAGAAGCATATACTGTGTTATATCTTTTGTCTGTTCTTATTATCATTGCCACTTCCGTTGACATGTAATAATTTTGTGTGGAGTGTAATGACTTGTCTATTCTTACATTTCACCCGACATTCTAATTGCTTTTGCTTAAAAAGCGAATGTATTTAAGATTCTTGCCGTTTGAGGCTCAGATGTAGCAACAGCTGTGGAATTGGTTTGTCCTGTGTTGGGAAACACTTTTATTGAAGTCTTATCACGTCTGTGTAGTTGTCCCTTCAGTTACAGTTATGGCGGTTTATTTGGTACGATAAATAAGGTAGGTACTGCATTCTAAAGAAGTTTCCTACGTTCCACTTTCAATGATTCGACTGGAAGTGTTCAAAAACGTCACGTTGTTCTGTAGTCATACGACGTCTTTCTGTAAAATTCACGTCTCCTACTTTTCTAGCCGTTTTTTGTTCTTAAAAGAAAACAACATTGTTCAGAAAATATATTTATGCTACAAGGGAATCGTATGTAAATTGTTCTGTAATTTACCGTTTCATGCCTCACAACGTTCTTAAGAAATTAAAGAAAGATAAATGTGGTGTCATTTTTTAGTTACTGTCAATTTTTAAGGCACTACATAAGCTCCCTATTGCGAAAAATCTGTTACAAAGAGGCATAAAGAATACCATTCTCACTCATCCGCTAAAGTATTTCCGCTTCGCGCTTTGTCACAATGGGTAACAAAAACGTGACGGAGTGTCCCTACTATTATGTTAGACTGTGATATAGCTCTTGTGCTGATTACTTTTGAATGTCTGCGTGCGAGTGTAATGCCTTTGTACGTCTGGTGTTTTATTATCTCCGTCACGTCTAACCGTCTCACGGTCTTTATTTGCATTGCACATGTTTGTATTGTTTTCTAGGAGATGTTCTGTGTCTTGCATTGCAAGTGTTTTCGTTTCTATCCAAGAAATAAATCTCGTTCATCCCTTGCTATTATATTTTAATTAAAGCCTTTCCAACAGGAGTTCCCCTCATTAAGAAGATATGAAGACAGAATTGGATACAATTAAAGTTATAGCCACAAATGACGGTTAAATTCATAATATACTCGATAAAAATTGAAGGCCAAGAGTGTGAAAGAAAATAAGGAAATAACATTAATGACAATAGAAAGAAACAGGAAAACGAATTATTTACACTGCTATATACTGGAAATATTTCTGAAAAAATAAATGACACATTTCTTAACGTCTATGTTAAAAATAGTTTCTGCACAGAGAATAAACTAGGAAATGCGACAATACACAGAACATACAAAGCTAAAAAATACGACATGTAAAATTAAACGCACCGACTGTGACGTATTATACATTGGACAAAGAGGACAAAAATTTACTAAAAGCTACAAGTAACATAAGAACAAAAGTGAAGACAATGTCTTTACTTTTAATAAGCATATTCGAGAACACTCTACAGTAGACATAAGCACCAACCTTTTCATTCTTCATAGGGCTGAAAAAGAGAGGTACATCAGATCTTGGAAAAATCAGAAACCTACACATATTTAGTAAAAAATCCGAATAATATCTCAAACGAACAAACAGAACTTAGAAATTAAAAAATGTTTTGAACTTCGTCAAAATTCTCATCGTTGATAGTTAATTGAGAACAAAAAACAATCCTAAATTTTACATACGGTTCAGGGAGTCGCCAGAAGAACATCTGTGAATGCGCAGTGAAGCGCAGCATCATTCTGTGGCGCCGAGCGCGCGGGCGATCTTCTTTACTATTCGATTCTTATTACTATTGTTTGTATTGACAGATTTAACAGTTCATAGTGTTTGAGCCAAAAAATTAAAAGTTATTGGCTAACTACTTCGATGAAACCCTTTAGCGGGCAGTGATAAGCTGTAGTAGGTTACTCGGTATTAGTCAGTTTTCATCAAAGATATGAATTTAATAGCCAACCACATCTCCATCTCTGTCACACATTGGTAATATAATGTAATGTTCATGCACAAATGCACAAATACCAAGAAACTAGAGTGGATCTCGTTTTCAAAAATAGCATTTAAGATCATATAGGTCATATAATGTAGGTAAAATATTATAATACAACCAAAAATTATACACTTATATGTATATACTTATAGATATATGTAGGCCTACATATAATAATTCGGTTATATCTAGGTATAGCTTGAGAATAAAATATAAAATATAAAAAAGCGGTTCTGGTAGATTAATATTGCGATAATGTACATGTCACATAACTTTACAGTTCGGTGAGAACGCTATTACCAACTGCCTCTATATATAGGAATGAATCCAATTTCTCTCTCCCCCACCCCCCCCATCCCCCACCCCCCTCTGGACATCGCCACATTCCTGTTTCGCCGCTTCAGTTAATTCTGCCAGTACCTCTCTAGTACTTTTCGAACGCTGCGGAAGCTCTCCCAGCTACATTGCCAGACTAACACTGAAGAGGTTAATAAACTTTCGAATTTTAGCAAGGATTAATTTTGGATATAGCAGCTGGCAAAAGAAATAATTATTCAAAAACAATATTGTACTGCAATGGTTTATTTCAGCTGGTCAAAAAAGTTTCGTAATAAATAAGTTTCCCAAAATTAATGTGTTAGGGACAATTTTAATGACAGCTACCTACAGAGGTGCAAACTATTTGATATGCCGTTGGATCTGTACTTTTGTACAGGTTTCAGGAATGTGTTACGTGCAGTACTACTTATAGTACTTTCCACCTGAGAAACTAAAAATAAAGGAATGACACCGATTATTAAAGAGAAAATGACAAACCAGTCTTTCAAGTCTGATTTCCAAGCAAAGAGGAGTACTGGTCCTTGCGTAGACAATTTGTTTTAAAAAGCATCCACCAAGCGACCTCTTAAACTGGCACCGAACAAACTATTGTAGCGTGTGGAGCTCGACAGTTTCCATTCAGCGACTCTGGAGATAAGAATGCAACCTTCAATTTCTTTACATGACTCTGCAAAAGGCTGTTTTCACAAAGTCTTCAATCCAGGCTCTGTAATACTGTCATAATCTGTAAAACATATACTTCGGTTTATACTGCGGCGTGTCGTTGTAAATACTGAAAATGAGAGTCGTTTAAACACCTGTCGTAAGATAGCTGGGCGCCTCGCAGAGAGGGAAACTGACAGAGCACAGTGGCCCTTAGTCCGGTTGCCGAAACCTGCTCAGCAGGTGAAACTGCCAGCCACTTAACATTTGCCGTGGTACGCAAACAAGATTTCCAAGGAACCGTTTAACACCGAGTTCACACTTCGTTGACGCCTTATTTTTGTTTCCCACAGGTTAGCGAACACTGTTCAATCACGGTGCATTTCAAAGTTAAATGAGCTTGTATTTAGAATGTCACAGTGGACTGCCTCCCCCCCCCCCCCTCTCTCTCTAACCATCTGCGAAAATTAGGACACACTCATAAACGTACATATAAACTGAATTCAATCTCCCAGTCTCAATAAGGTATTGGGACGTTTCCCTTCGTCATGAGGCGAATGCCGGCACTGGAAATCCGCTCCAAAATCTTCCAAGTTGGGTGTCACTCTGCCTCAGTTCTAGCTTAGGGGAATATTTGGTTCAAAAGAACAAAGTTCTACAACAGATCACCCCATGAAAAAGCTGAAAAAGAAAAATTATTAAAATGTACAAAAAATGAAAAATTAATTTTTGATTAGGACAATGATCAAATTTATCTAGAAATAAAATAGTTACATCCCCTGGAAACGATCATTTTGTTTTTAAGGGCTTTCCTGGCCAGTATCGGAACTGGCATTCACTTTCAAAATATCTCAAATTGGAAGTTCATCTGCTCCGCTATCAGTCTACTGGCATATTTGACTGGACAGAACGAAGTTTGTTATAGAACAGCCTCCCATCTCTTAGGAGAAAAGAAAAGAAAATACATAGAGTCTGTTGTGTCTTTTTAGCTATTGATGGGAACCAGCCTGGCATTCGCACTCATGATGGATGGTGTACGAAGCCATTGGTAGCTTGAATTCCCCAGTCGAGATTGCTGTAGGTTTCTTGAATTACTGTACACAGTTATCGACATGGCTCTTCAATGAAAACAACTATTTACAAATACGTTCAATAAATGCATCATCTCTGATGATCTTCATTAGCTGAGAATACTGTGTGTAAGAAGGTGGACACGTAACTGGAGAGTGAGCTCTAAAACTCTCCACCGCTTTTTTAGCTTTAGAAACTGGAACCATTACTTCCCTGTCTAGACGCTTACGTTTATCATCAGAAAAAATTCCTTCGCAATCTAGGTAACAGAATCGGAGTCTTCCGGATATTTGTCAGCCACGGGAACGGACAAATTTACTGATTTCCATACGTCACAGAAGAATGACAAAAATAACTCGAAACGTTATGTGATAAACCCGATGATACTATTCGGTATTACAGAACATGCAATCAAATAAAGACCTGGTACCAGTATTTCAAAATTTAAAATACGTATGAAATGTAAAATCTGCATACGTTAATTTCATACAACCCGTCTGCAACAATTGTGGACGCACCAAATGGCCGTGCAGATCATGATTTCTGTATGCTCCATTGAATAAATGGCATTTCTCGTGCAAAGTACGTCCTATCAAACCAAGAGATCGTGGAGAGAGTACTAACTGTAGAGCCAGTGATCCCTAAGAGCACCGCAATATGTTGCATTCGATTCAAGGCTACAGGGCGAACTTTTAACTTCATAAGCGAATTTTTTCCCATTCCACATATTAGTCCACGTCATACGTCCCTGTGTAGAGTTCAAAATACAAAATAGAGTAATACATTCTGGTTCAAAAAATTTTAACGGATTGCCGGTAGATGTCATGCAGGGAATCTCCAATTACTGAAATACGAAGTAGGAGAGCATACTCTATTATCCATTAAAATTGATACACCAAGAAGAAATGCAAATGATAAACGGGTATTCATTGGACAAATATATTATACTAGAACTGACTTGTGATTACATTTTCACGCAATTTGGGTGGATAGATCCTTAGAACTCAGTACCCAGAACAACCACCTCTGGCCGCAATAGCGGCCTTGATACGCCTGGGCATTGAGTCAAACAGAGCTTGGATAGCGTGTACAGGTACAGCTGCCCATGCAGCTTCAACACAATACCACAGTTCATCAAGAGTAGAGACTGGCGTATTGTGACGAGCCATTTGCTCGGTCACCATTGACCAGACTTTTCAATTGGTGAGAGATCTGGAGAATGTGCTGGCCAGGGTGGCAGTCGAACATTTTCTGTATCCAGAATGTCCCGTACAGGACCTGCAACATGCGGTCGTGCATTATCGTGCTGAAATGTAGGGTTTCGCAGGGATCGAATGAAGGGTAGAGTCACGGGTCGTAACACATCTGAAATGTAACGTCCACTGTTCAAAGTGCCGTCAATGCGAACAAGAGGTGATCGAGACGTGTAACCAATGGCACCCCATACCATCACGCCGGGTGATACGCCAGAATGGCGATGACAAACACACGCTTCCAATGTGCGTTCACCGCGATGTCGCCAAACACGGATGCGACCATCATGATGCTGTAAACAGAACCTGGATTCATCCGAAAAAATAACGTTTTGCCATTCGTGCACCCAGGTTCGTCGCTGAGTACACCATCGCAGGCGCTCCTGTCTGTGATGCAGCCATGGTCTCCGAGCTGATAGTTCATGCTGCTGCAAACGTCGTCGAACTGTTCGTGCAGATGGTTGTTGTCTTGCAAACGTCCCCATCTGTTGACTCAGGGATCGAGACGTGGCTGCACGATCCGTTTCAGCCATGCGGATAAGATGCCTGTCATCTCGACTGCTAGTGATACGAGGCCGTTGGGATCCAGCACGGCGTTCCGTATTACCCTCCTGAATCCACCGATTCCATATTCTGCTAACAGTCATTGGATCTCGACCAATGCGAGCAGCAGTGTCGCGATACGATAAACCGCAATCGCGATAGGCTACAATCCGACCTTTATCAAAGTCGGAAACGTGATGGTACGCATTTCTCCTCCTTATACGAGGCATCACAACAACGTTACACCAGGCAACACCGGTCAACTGCTGTCTGTGTATGAGAAATCGGTTGGAAACTTTCCTCATGTCAGCACGTTGCAGTTGTCACCACCGGCGCCAGCCTTGTGTGAATGCTCTGAAAAGCTAATCATTTGCATATCACAGCATCCTCTTCCTGTCGGTTAAATTTCGCGTCTGTAGCACGTCATCCTCGTGGTGTAGCAATTTTAATGGCCAGTAGTGTATTATTCATTACTTGTATTGAATATTTGGACTCAGGGATGTAAATTTCTATTAATACTAATGTTCACATTATAGAGGTTATTGACGTTTCCAGTCAAGATAGTGCCCACAACAGAAAAATAATCGGATCCTGCTGCGACCTACGGTATCTGATGAAAGGGATCTGTACACCTATAAGTGGACGTTAATATGGGAGCTGCACACCGTTCGCCTTTATGGCGGGTTTGAGCTCCGCTGGAGAAACTGTTAGTGAGGTGTGTGCATGTCTGTGGAGCAATGGCAGCCCATTTTCCATAAAGAGCCGAAGTTTGCAGGACGTATGGGTCTGGAGCGATGTCGGCCTCGTGACTCATCTCAAAGGGACTACGGACTGACACATTTCGGGAATGTCAGTGTTCACAAACCATTGCCTCACAGCTGGTGGTTTGCGCTGGGTGCATTTTCGTGCTGATACGAACAGTCATCGGCTCAAAACTGTTCCGCTGTTGCGTGCAGCACACAGCGGTGTAAAATGTGCTCATATCCTTCCACATTTAGTGTTCTTAAGCGCAATAAGGAGACCACATCCTAGCCACGAAAAACGCCACCTCCTCCAGACTTCACTCTTGACAATGCACATTGTGCCAGGTGTCGCATTTGGCAATCCCAAAGCCTTTCATTGGACTGCCACAATATACAGCGTGAATCGTTACTCCAAATGACCGAAAAGTCATCCACTGTTCGGTGGTGTCGCTCTTTGCACAACCTCAAGTGTTGTCTGGCACTGACTACAGAAATGTGTGGCTTATGAAGAGCTGCTCCGCAATTCTACCCCATTCTTCTTTTCAGTCATTGTGCTGGTTGGACTGCTGTTGGTGAGGCGTGCACGGATCGTGTTCAGGCCATTTATTGTTTGTCGTTTTCAATTACGGTACTGCCGCCTCGTTTTCTTATTCCATTTACTGGCGCCACTAACTTCCTGCCTTACTTTCCCGTGAGCGGCAGCAGCAGCGCGCATCGATAAGTGCACTGTCGTACCACCTCTGAAGCGAACGATAGTATTTCCGGGTCGTCGCGTGTCTGGCAGTCAATTCGGGACGCAGCAGCAGTGAAGTAGGGAGACGGAGCGCCGGTGAGGCGACCACTGGCGACACACATGAACTGTCCGACGGAGGGAGATTGGAGTGGGAGATAGTTGGTTGGTCGTCTCATCGGCCGACGTATACTTGATCCGTTCACCGTTTGCGGGCCTGGGCGGTCAGTCGGTTGGTGTGGAGCAGCGAGGAATTTTCCGTGGGACGTAGTTTGGCCGGAGTCGTTGGCAGTCTCTACGCTGTGTCGGAGTGCGTGGCGCTGTTCCCATTGCTACGAGGTCCGTGGCTCACAGAGCCTGGACACGATAGTTGAGTTTTGATTTACTCTACCAGCAAGTCAAGACTGTTCACATTTTATCGTTTGGAGTTCGTTGTCTGTTGGGATATTCCCTCGAGCAAGTTGGAAAATGCTAGCCACCCTCTGGTGGAGTTTCACTGTATTTGGTTATTTGAATTGAAGTGCACCAGCGGAATGTTCTGCCTTGTGGCCGTTAACGTTCCGGTTACCTGCCCTGACCGTTGACGTAAATTCCAGGCAGTGTAGTTTCCTCATTGTGTTGTTGCTGTCCAGCACGGTGTGTAGTTTGACAGTTCCATGTATGATTGGTTGTGGGCGTCAATATCTTCTACGTTGTTCCGTTGAACTTCCTATTGTGCCCTGGTCGGGTGAAGTGGAAGTTATCTTGTCGGTGGGTCCGTTGAATGTAGGTCGGTTGGGTTGTCGTCGGATCGTGAATGATTGGCCCGACCTAAGCGAGCATTAGTGTTTGAATTCCAGGCCGACCCTCGAACACCTGAACAACCTTGGGTGTACTGCCTTTTTATTTGTTCTTGTTGTTTGTACTTGTATGGCTTTTAGCCGATTTCTTTAAAATTAAGATTGTTTTGCCCTTAAGGCGTAAGATTCTTTAGGCATTCAGCCTAATTTAAAAAACTATTCACGTAAGATCTTTGGAATTTTAAAAATTTTGATGTTGTTGAATTTTAAGTGTTGGGCCTTCAGCCGAATTTGAGTTTGAGTGTTTTGCTCTTAAGGCCTTCAGCCTAAATTAAAGAGCTGTTTCGCGTAAGGCCTTTGGTATCTAAAAAAAATACTGTTATGGAGTTTTAAGTGTTAGGCCTACAGCCGATTTGAATGTAACTTGTTTGCTCCTTGTCTTATTCCTTGGGCCTTCAGCTTAACTAAAGAACTGTTTTAAAGTAAGGCTTTGCCTTTTAAATTTCTGTTTTGGTTAAGTTTTGCCTAATTACGAACTGTTTTACGTAAGGTCTTTTTTTAATTAATGTTGATTAGACTTAAGTATTGGGCTTTCAACCGGTTTTGAATTCAAATTGTTTGCTCTGAAAATCTTAGATTCTTTGGGCCTTCAGCCTAAATAAAGAATTGTTGTAAAATAAGGCTTGCCTTTTAAATTTCTGATTATGCTTGCGTTTTAAGTTATTGGCCTTCAGCTGTTTTTAAATTAAAGTGGCTTTCAGCCGGTAATTAATTCCCAAAGATTAAAGCTGTGTGTTTACAAAATATTTTTTTCTGGGCTCTTGTAATGTTTGATCAAATAATAAAGATGTATGTTCAAGTGTATCTAACAGCCCCTTATTTTGACCCCTTTCCACAATTTAAACTACCTGTTCTGTCCTGCGGGTTAAGCAGGGCGTCTCAGTTAGCACTTTGGAACTTATGACTGATTCCTTCCGCCGATTTCATGTGACCTTTTAATTACCCTGTCCATCAGTACACGAAGTTTGTGTTGTTTTGGTTTTAGCCCTGGTTGTTCCTTCACGTTTCCATGTCACAATCACGTCGCCAACAGTCGACTTGAGCAGTTCTTGGACTGAAGTGTCCCTGATGGATTTGTTACTCAGATGATATCGAGGCGACTAGCAACGTTCAAAATCACCGAGGTCTCTTGATCGACCACTTTGCTGTTACTTCTTCTCTACTGACAACACAATACTCTCTGTTCCCTTTTACAATGGCGGGTCCACCACTCGTGACAGTAATGATCTATTCCGCATTACATAGAAATGTCCAGCTACTTTTGATCGGATAGTATCTGTTCCCATAATTGTTGATGTACGTCAATTAGAACTAATTTGCTGTTAATACTCTCTACAGAAGCAACCTGCAGTGCCCTCTTCTGCCTAATAATATGTAAGTTGACTCGTTCAGTATCCACGATTTTGATAACCACTATAGAACATGCTTTGTGAATCAGTGAATGAATGGACGAATGAATGAATGAATGATCAAATAAATCTCCCATCTGGATAATTTAGCTTATCTGGACCTGCCCACACACCGGCAATGCTAGATCCGAATGACGCTTGATGTATGGTGTCGGACAGGCTTCCTCAGTAAAAGTAAGTCACTAGCGGTTATTATTGGTTTTATGGGCTTTATCCCTGCAGTTATCCGTCCCCAGGTGACCAGCGGAACAGTGTGCGCGCTGGCGAGAGGTCCTAATACGCTCCTACTGTGACGAGCAGTGGGCGTACTTGACTGGTTTCCTCGTAAACACGGTGGCGAGTACTGCGTTCACCAATGTTAACAGCAGCCTAGTGAATGCACGTAGTAATTTAATACAGCTATGAAATACAAGTACATAAATTGGTTATTACCACTGTACGTAGCACTTATCAGCAGACCTCATTAAACGTTGCAAATAACTTCTCCCAAACGTCCTCAGTTTACCTGGATGCGCTGCTGTAGCCACCGAGGGATGGCTTCCGTAGCAGATATCTACCACTGTCACGACAGCACGCCTTGCCTGCCATTGGTTGAGTTTATTGAGCTACTAACGTTCAGCACAACCCTATTTTACCCACCATTAATGTTCCCCTTCGTAGCAACTCCTTCCGTCCTTCAGTATACGGCGCCACGAGCGCCACTGATCTCAACTGTTGCTTTTGCCTCTTACAGCGCAGCGCCGACTGCACTCCTTCACAGTTGGCTGCCGTACAACAGATGGCGCAAGGTTACCTCATCGCGTCGGACTTATATAGCAACAGAGTAGCAAAGCTACCGTAGGTTACTGTAGACTGCCACAAGTTAGCGAAGACCATGGCGTATTCCTTGTTGCTTTGTTCAGCAAAGATCGCAACCGCGTTACCTGCACGTTAGGTGTGTTGCATACCTATTGGGCGTTACCTCATTTCAATAACTTTGTTTGCGGTGAATGTGTTGTTACTGTGCGCCGGCCGTGGTGGCCATGCGGTTCTAGGCGCTGCAGTCCGGAACCGCGCGACTGCTACGGTCGCAGGTTCGAATCCTGCCTCGGGCATGGATGCGTGTGATGTCCTTAGGTGAGTTAGGTTTAAGTAGTTCTAAGTTCTAGGGGACTGATGACCTAAGATGTTGAGTCCCATAGTGCTCAGAGCCATTTGAACCATTTGAACCATTCTCAGTATTAGCTTAGTTTGTCATTCCCTGATAACATCTAATGCTGGAATTATTGTCTCTATAAAATCAGGCATTTGTTCACCATCCAAAAGTCACTTCCCACGCCATTTTACATATTTGCATTAGTAATATCAATTAAACTACTATTTCAACTTACTAAGCCACTGAGGTTCGAAAGCAATCGGCTACGCCTTTTGTGCTCGACTAATCCTCGTCACGGTCTCTCCAAACAGTTTCAAGTAATCTCTTCAACGGTCGTCGCATCAGATACGTCAGCTTTCTTAGATAACTTAAGCAAAATACGTTTGTTAGTACAGATTGTGAGGAATTCTTTTTCTCACGCAGCCAAACTGCCACTAGAATTTTGTTGTGTATGCTTATCTAATGGTTCAAATGGCTCTGAGCACTATGGGACTTAACATCTATGGTCATCAGTCCCCTAGAACTTAGAACTACTTAAACCTAACTAACCTAAGGACATCACACAACACCCAGTCATCACGAGGCAGAGAAATATGCTTATCTACTGGACAGTACAATTACTGATGCACTATTTTGTCTCCGATCTACTTCAGAAGTGGACGAGTCCATTCCTCCGGACTCAAGGGTTACCTCTTCACTGAAATTAGCTCTTACTTTTCTTTTCATTGGAAGTGTACCTATGCGGTAACTTTCTACAAGTTTTGAACCTCCACGGGAAACAGGTTCCGTTTATGCCAGCTTCGCCACTGCTCGTGAGGTTGTTTTACTAGCGCTCTTTGGAACAATAGTTAACACGACTGCCAGGATCGTCTTTGAATTCTGCTACCTCGCTACGCTCAAAATTTCAAGACGTCAAATCTAATGTTCTGTGTAGATGTCTATGTAGATTGCATCAACGAACTGTAGAGTTCCACTCCAAATTTTCAAGCCTAGACACAATAACGTATCTTCAAATTTCCCACTGCCTACGTGTAAAACGAGTAAACAATAATAAATTTTTAATCGAACTTACTTTATTATATAATACTGCTGTCAGTTGCCGAGAACACTTTTGCTGATGTGAAATCTTCTTTCTTGGTTTCTCATTCATTTCTGAATTCCTTTCTACCCTGGTGAGGTCTAATAGAAGCTGCGGATATTCCTCGGCACATTATCAAAGACTGAGTTATCACATGTTTTTCAACGGTTTTAGCACATTTTTATGATACGGAGTACAAAAGCTCTCAATATCTTCGAATTCCAGGGAAAGCAGAAATCCATAAACTGAGGATTCGTACAGGAAAAAGAGAAAGAACGATATAAACTGAAAAAAATGCACTGAAACTGCAAAGAAAATAGAAATTTAAAACGATCATACATAATAGTACTTATTTTAACTTAGCTTACCTACATCTAACCACCGTAATTCTTTTCAGCGTGAATAGTAAATACTGAAATTCTAGATACTATTTTTTGTTACATCATTAACATAAAAACTTTGTCTTTAAATTCTTAAAATATCACAGTAAAATAAAAGATTTTAGATTTTATTGTAAGCAGTCTCGTTTGTTTGTAATTCCCTTCTACAAATTCGTGAAAGACCTCATCCACAAAATATTCCAGCAGATAATTGCTTTTCTTAGTAGAGGTTTAGTTATTTCTTGCTGGTGTAGTTTTTTCCTCGATAAAGTCTGAAAGGTATATAGACATCCAGAACCAATGCACGTTGCCTTAATCTGCGGCATTTGATAACAGTTTACTTCAGTTTCAGTAATTGGTATTTTCATGACATTGTCTAATAAAAGTGTATGCAAATGAGGGCTGTAACTAGTCACCGGCAACCGAGGGAATATTCCAAAAATGTTTCCGCCACCGCTTCCTACGTGACTGCCCCAGCCCTCTTCCCCATGTCGCCAAAACGTCACTTGTCTCTCACAGGCCCCAGCTCCTGCAAGATCTCTTGAGTTGAGCAGTGTATTAACAGAGTTTACTGACATCCTGTTTCGAGAGATGATGATATAAAATCGTTCATTGTGCTCTAACAATGTTAAATTTATTTCCATTTACATTCCTGAATTCATTACAGTCTGCTCAGTTCTCAGTTACGTGGTGAAGGTCAGCTGAGCCACCAGGAAGAACACGTATACTGACTACCAACACACGAATTAAATGACTTCTGTATCAAGTCTTCCGCACAACTGCTGCGAAAGTGGCTGAAGACATTCTGTTTAGAGAATTCTCTACCCGTCCACGTAGAGCAGTACTTCTTTTCTCTTGAGATGATGGGCTGGCGTAAAGTCAGACTCAGTTGAATACCTGTGACCTATCAGTGAGCTACTGACATAGGTTGATTGGAGCGAACGCCATTTAGCTCGCATTCGAAAGATTAGTTACAGAACACAGGTGTTCCACATCAACGATGTATGGACATCCGTGGTCGTGTTTGGCTGCATGACGCATTTTCAGTTTTTCCTCTCCCCCCCCCCCCGATTTCAATTCATCCTTATTTCCTTCTTCTGAGCGCCAGGGGCCCCGACCCTTAGGAGCCCCAGAGCATAGGGCCGGTTCGCGCATCCTAGTTACGTAGCTGAGGCACGAAACCACAGTGGTGGTTAGACCAGCGACAACTGCCCTCAGAATGCAACATGACTGACGCAAACGGCCTGGTGCATGAGCGAGCAGCGGCGTATTTAAAAACTGCCCTACGATTTAAACCAAGTTTAGAATAGAGCGCGTATACGCCACAATAGAGAGAAAAAGATTACTGGAAACGTATTTAACGGCAGCTGTGTAGGAGTCGCTCGTCAGCTAGGAATTTGCATAAGAAGCTCTACTGGATAACATCATCGACTATGAGGTCACGCCCCACAGTCAGAATAAAACAATGTCGGAAATTCCTGACACACCCATGACGAAACTGAATCTCTCTGCGCTGAATCACTGGATGCTCGATGCGATGCGACCAAAAGTGGGCGTTCGTGGCGCCAGTGCCGTAAAGCTGTGGCGCGTACACAAACGGACCGGACCAGCTGCAGCGACGACCTCGGAGGGCTGACTCACGGGCCTGCCTCCGCCATCTTTATGGCCGCTCTTAGGAGTCCTGACAGTCTGGCATAGGCCACCACAGTTACACACTTTGCAAAGGGCAATACGCAACTCCTTATTAGGGCTTCAAACACCTTTATTTACACTGATGACCGTTTAAATTGCAATACCATAAAAAACACTGTGCAACACATTTAAAGGTTCACTTGTTTGAAACCACGTAATTGTCTCCCATTACGATATATAAGCTTGAAATTTGGGTTAAAGGCGCCTGCATCCTCGCTCTGTAATGATGCAAAAGCGTGGCGCCTTGCGACGTCAGCCGCGGGCTCAGCAACGCTCCAAACAGCAGATGTTGACGCATGTGAATAAAATGCCAGACCTCAAAAGTTCATGTGAGCTGTAAGGCGGATTAATGATGTCACGTTGGCACCAAATACCACCGCAATTTTGCCAACCTGCACTATGGACGTACCACACGATGGGAAGGTCGTCACAATCCTTCTTATTCACATTTCAGAACTATTTATTTATTTATTTATTTCATTAACAGTACAGAGTAACCCACCGCCTTGTAATGTAAGGTGGGTCGGATGCTTCTGAATTTAATAGCAAAGACTTCTCATTGTTACAATCTTATTGGTATACAGTTGTTAATGCTTTTCTTTGATAATATAAAGAATATAATATATAAAGATTTCTCAGAGGTTACAACGAATTGAATGCTTAACAACTGTGTAAGTAAGCTGTTTAGGTTTTTATGCTGGTAACGACACTTAGCGCTCTGTATGAAAATCACTGACTGTGTATGAAGGCTGTGGTTGGTTTGCATTGTTGGAGTATGTGCTATTGTAGTGTTGGGCAGTTGGCTGTTAACAGCGCGTAGCGTTGCGCAGTTGGAGGTGAGCCGCCAGCAGTGGTGGATGTGGGGACAGAGATGGCGGAGTTTTGAGAGCGGATGATCTGGACGTGAGTCCATCAGAGACAGTAAATTTGTAAGACTGGATGTCATGAACTGATACATATATAATGACTTTTGAACACTGTTAAGGTAAATACAGGGTTATTACAAATGATTGAAGCGATTTCACAGCTCTACAATAACTTTATTATTTGAGATATTTTCACAATGCTTTGCACACACATACAAAAACTCAAAAAGTTTTTTTAGGCATTCACAAATGTTCGATATGTGCCCCTTTAGTAATTCGGCAGACATCAAGCCAATAATCAAGTTCCTCCCACACTCGGCGCAGCATGTCCCCATCAATGAGTTCGAAAGCATCGTTGTTGCTTTAAACTGCGCATATCATCGCCGAATGGAGTTAGCAGTTGGTGGATCTTTGTTGAACTTCGTCCTGAAGTGTCGTTGCACTGTTATGACTGACTGATGTGAGTGCATTTCAAGCACGACATACGCTTTCTCGGCTCCTGTCGCCATTTTGTCTCACTACGCTCTCGAGTGCTCTGGCGGCAGAAACCTGAAGTGCGGCTTCAACCGAACAAAACTTTATGAGTTTTTCTACGTATCTGTAGTGTGTCGTGACCATATGTCAATGAATGGAGCTACAGTGAATTTATGAAATCGCTTCAATCATTTGTAATAGCCCTGTACATTGTTTGTTCTTTATCAAAATCTTTCATTTGCTAACTATGCCTATCAGCAGTTAGTGACTTCAGTAGTTAGAATCTTTTATTTAGCTGGCAGTAATGGCACTCGCTGTATTGCAGTAGTTCGAGTAACGAAGATTTTTGTGAGGTAAGTGATTTGTGAAACGTATAGGTTAATGTTAGTCAGGGCCAGTCTTTTGTAGGGATTATTGAAAGTCATATGGCTTTGCGCTAAAAATATTGTTTGTCAGTTTAGTGTTGATCAGAATAGGGAAAGAGCAAAATGTCTGAGTGGGGACGTTTCATTATTGTTAAAATGGTACGGTATAATTTGTTACTACCTAGTTGATGAGAATATAATTCATATAATGCAAATGTCAAAGAAAAAGAAAAAATAAAGAAAATCTTACTCAATGAGCGTGGTGAAAATAATTTTTAGTATGTATATGGAAGTGATATGCTGTATTTGGGTGTGTAATAGAGTCTAAGTAGCATTTTGGTTAATAACGGCCTATTTCTACCTATTTCAGATGAGAAGGTCGCGGTACAACCTCGAGGTATTCTCATCTGAAATGCTTTTTGAGGGGAGTCATAATCGCGACGGCCAGCGTTCAAATCATGCTGGTTTCTTACGGGTGGCCGAGGGAAACATTTCAAACAGACCGTCACTCAGAATCGACACGAAAAGGCCTCAGGAAGTGGCATAAAGTACTTCAATGGGTCCACCCATTTCCTAGGGGCGTTGATTTTCTTGTATTTCGTCCTTGAGACTGACACGCGACAGGAGGGCGAAAGAGGAGGGATGACAAATCATAAACACCCCCTCTGATCGGATCAGGTTCTAATTTCGTCGAATGGTTTTGAACAGTCCCTAGTGGCTTCATACTGTACACCAAAGTAAAACTTGCATTCAAGCTACAGTCCAAAAGGGGGGAGGGGGGAGATTTATGTTGACACGGGTGTCAGATCTGTTATGTACTTAGAAAAGCATTGAATCGTGCAGAGGATGCCATCAGTGGCAAAATCTGTCAAGAGCGTCGTCGCACTGCAGACAGTTGTTTTATAGAGCGTGAAATGTGCGTATATGAACGTCTAAAGGGAAGGGATGGTTTCATTGACGCTCCTTATGCCTCTTCATGAGGCCTTTCCGTATGGTTCTGAGCGGCGGAGTGTCTGATACATTTTGCTCGATCACCCATAAGAAACACGTGTTATTTCATTGCTAGGCATTGCGGTTATTTGAACACTACGCGTCACGGTTCTGACAGCCCTCGCAGAGGCGTGAAACGAAGGGGTGAAATGGGGGAAAGAGGTGGTGTGACGACCTTTCCGATCATGTGGCACGTCCACAGTGTTGGGAACAATTGTGGTGAAATTTGGTGCCAATCATCAGCACACCTTACAGTTCACACGAACTTCTGAACTCTGAAATCCTCGCACAAACGAAAAAATGGCTGACATCGAAATAAGTGTCCAAGGAATAGAAAAGCAACTGGAATCACTCAACAGAGGAAAGTCCACTGGACCTGACGGGATACCAATTCGATTCTACACAGAGTACGCGAAAGAACTTGCCCCCCTTCTAACAGCCGTGTACCGCAAGTCTCTAGAGGAACGGAAGGTTCCAAATGATTGGAAAAGAGCACAGGTAGTCCCAGTCTTCAAGAAGGGTCGTCGAGCAGATGCGCAAAACTATAGACCTATATCTCTGACGTCGATCTGTTGTAGAAGTTTAGAACATGTTTTTTGCTCGAGTATCATGTCGTTTTTGGAAACTCAGAATCTACTATGTAGGAATCAACATGGATTCCGGAAACAGCGATCGTGTGAGACCCAACTCGCTCTATTTGTTCATGAGACCCAGAAAATATTAGATACAGGCTCCCAGGTAGATGCTATTTTTCTTGACTTCCGGAAGGCGTTCGATACAGTTCCGCACTGTCGCCTGATAAACAAAGTAAGAGCCTACGGAATATCAGACCAGTTGTGTGGCTGGATTGAAGAGTTTTTAGCAAACAGAACACAGCATGTTGTTATCAACGGAGAGACGTCTACAGACGTTAAAGTAACCTCTGGCGTGCCACAGGGGAGTGTTATGGGACCATTGCTTTTCACAATATATATAAATGACCTAGTAGATAGTGTCGGAAGTTCCATGCGGCTTTTCGCGGATGATGCTGTAGTATACAGAGAAGTTGCAGCATTAGAAAATTGTAGCGAAATGCAGGAAGATCTGCAGCGGATAGGCACTTGGTGCAGGGAGTGGCAACTGACCCTTAACATAGACAAATGTAATGTATTGAGAGTGCATAGAAAGAAGGATCCTTTATTGTATGATTATATGATAGCGGAACAAACACTGGTAGCAGTTACTTCTGTAAAATATCTGGGAGTATGCGTGCGGAACGATTTGAAGTGGAATGATCATATAAAATTAATTGTTGGTAAGGCGGGTACCAGGTTGAGATTCATTGGGAGGGTCCTTAGAAAATGTAGTCCATCAACAAAGGAGGTGGCTTACAAAACACTCGTTCGACCTATACTTGAGTATTGCTCATCAGTGTGGGATCCGCACCAGATCGGGTTGACGGAGGAGATAGAGAAGATCCAAAGAAGAGCGGCGCGTTTCGTCACAGGGTTAGTTGGTAACCGTGATAGCGTTACGGAGATGTTTAACAAACTCAAGTGGCAGACTCTGCAAGAGAGGCGCTCTGCATCGCGGTGTAGCTTGCTGTCCAGTTTTCGAGAGGGTGCGTTTCTGGATGAGGTATCGAATATATTGCTTCCCCCTACTTATACCTCCCGAGGAGATCACGAATGTAAAATTAGAGAGATTAGAGCGCGCACAGAGGCTTTCAGACAGTCGTTCTTCCCGCGAACCATACGCGACTGGAACAGGAAAGGGAGGTAATGACAGTGGCACGTAAAGTGCCCTCCGCCACACACCGTCGGGTGGCTTGCGGAGTATAAATGTAGATGTAGATGCCTTTTATTCGCACGCGTCGACACCTTGCTGCCTAAAGCGTCGCCGAGCCCGAGGTCATCTTCCCAGGGCGCCACGGTTTTGCACCACTGCAACGGAAGGATATCGGCGTCTTTGAGCTAAATTTCATGCTTCTGCGTGACGATGGGATGGAATTACGTGGATTCAAAGAAGTTACTATTTAATTGTGCTGCGCAGTTTATTACTTATTGGGCAATACTCTGACGATCAAAACGTTATGACCGTCCGCTTAATAACTTGTTGGTCCATCTTTGGAGCGCAATACGTCTTAGCCGATTCTACGTATCATGGAGTCGACAGTTTGTCGGTAGGTTTATGGAGGTACCAGATGTCCACGCACAAGTTACGCAATTTCCTTAAACAGCGGGTCTCTGATTCGTGTACGCGTTGATTGCGCCGACAGCGACCCAAATCGGTTTCATTCGATTCACATCAAATGAATTTCTTGGCGAAGACGTCAACGTGAGTACACTATCATGCTCCTGAAACGATTGTAGCACGTTTCTGGTTTTGAGACACGGACAATTATCCTGTTGGAAAATGACAACGCCGGCGGGGAAGGCATCAAGCATGAAGGGGTGAAGGTGGTCCACATCTCACAGCATGTCTACCACAGGTCCCGTGGGAGCGCAGCAGGAAACTGCTGTTACCAGCCTGCGTTCTTGGCGCGGTGCACATTTCGAAACACCGTTCGCGTCGATAGCGGCGTTTGTGGAGACGACCATCGAGCTGGTGCAGCAAAAACGTGATTCATCCGACGAGGCGACACGTTTCCGTTGGTCCACGGACCTATCTCAACGATCCCGTGGCCACTGCAATTGTAACTGACAGTGTCGTTGGGCTAGCATATGAACGCGTACGGGTTGGCTGCTGCGGAGTCTCATGTTCTACAATGTACGATGAATGGTGGGCTCCATTAATAGTTATGCATCCACCAGCACTGCGTTCTTTTGGTAGAGATACCACAATGGCTACCTATCCTGCTTTACCGACCAAGCAAGACTCCATATCCCATATTCTGTGAAGAGTCCAACCACTTATCGCCCAGAAGTAGTTTCACTTTCTTCTACCTCTTTCTACAGATGTTCATTACAGTGGCACGTGCACATTCGACCAGCTACGCTGTTTTCGAGATACTCGTTCAGGGGCTTTGTCACACCTTTGTCAAATCCGCTTGTATCAGTAGTTTTCCCCATTTGCCGTCCGTGTTGTCGCTAGAATGATTCCCCACCCGTCTTTGATATATCTGTATACTTTTCTCACCGTGCTACGTTCCAGCACGCCACCAGTCGACATGGAACGCACGGTAGGCAGTGGTCATAATGTTTTGACTTGTCAGTGTACAGTGCAATGGGAGAAGAACATTAAATTTTCAGATGATATAGGCACAAAGATACCATCTCTGGTTCCCTCAATGGCTGTAACCTGGTTTGTCATCGAGTCGGACTGAGACTGGATGAGAGAGACGTGTGCGCCTTCCCATACTGCTTGAACCATTTCCCACAGTTCATTAGTGAAAGTGGCTGGTGAATGGTTGCATGTCAGTCTCAGCAATCGACGAACAGCTGTTTTCGTTGAGTAGTAGATCTGGAAAATGTGCTGGACAGGACAAGAGTCGAACACCCTCCGTGTGCATGTAGGTCAAGACAGCACGGACAGTATGCTGCCTTGCTGTGTCTTGTGGGAAGATATCGAAACATGACGCCGGGCCTACAACGTCAGATATGAAATACCCGCTGTCTAGATTACTAGCAACGCTTCAAACGACCGTGTTGCGTATCAAATGACAATCCAACCCATCACTGCGGATTCTGGGCTAGCATAACGATTACAAACACAAACGGACAAAGTTCTTTATTCTCGGAGACTCTACACAAGATACGGCCACAGTGATACTGCGCACAGACCGAGGTCTTGTCTGAAAAGACCATGTAGTAATTTCCCGTGCGCAGTGGTCTCGTTGGATAAACAATTGTCTGCGCGCCTCTCTCCGCTGCTGCGTCAGGGCAACGTCTGGTCAACCGGCACATTGTGGTCGCCTTACTGACTGTCTGCGATGCTTCAGGTCCCTGTCTGAGTGGACACTTCATTTCCCGTAAACAAGTGCGTTTCCTGATTCAAGTTACATGTTGCGGCTGCACGGTTCCGTACGGTTGAGCGAACAATATGTCTATCCTCTCTGGAGAGGGACGCATGGAGCCGTTTATATCTTGACATTTAGTATGGCGCTCTTTATCCCGTCGTGAACCTATCGATTCCATATTCGCGTGAGCGCCGTGGGATCTCGATCTACGCGAGTAGCAGTATTGCTGAACGGGAAACTGCAGTCTCAGCAGGTCGCAATTATACAGTAGTCTAATTCTGACACGTGGTGGTAGCCGTTCGTTCTTCTTACACGAACCATAATACAATCTTCTCACAAACGACTAACACCGAAATGCGATTGGTGAGTGAAAAACTTGCACCGTAATATTTTCTCAAGCAAAATGTAGACGGGGCTAAACATCTGCATATCCAAACATACTCGTATAGTACACTTGACCCCAATATGAAATTTATTGCATCTCATTTTTATGGCGCTGCAATTTTAATGGCCAGAAATTTACAAATAAACTGACAATCTTATGCTCAGCATGTAACAGATGCTCTGCCGTATTACCCTTATGCTCACGTCGTAGCCGCATCAATTTTTTCTGATGGTAGTCTGCTGACGGAATGCAGTCACAGCAATAAATAAGAACGACTGAGACTGTTTTTCATACTGTATAGTAATCGCTGGAGTTCCGCAGATGTTATGGCTAAATTTAATGAATAAAAGTTGCATGGAGACTCAAAAACAGCACCCTTTCCTTAAAAGTGTTCATGTTCGGTAATATAAATGTTGAAATAATGACTCAGCTTAATCGCTTAATTTTGCTACTGCAAGCGTTGACCTGGCGGTGGTGCCCGACTATTCAGCTGAAGTAGTGGTTTTGTTGCCATAACTGGGCAGCAAAGAGGGGAGAGTTGTTGAACGCACTGCGTGCTTAATATTACTGTTAAAATCTTGGGAGGGAGGGAGTTGAATTGGCGGGGGCAGGGAGAGCTAATGAGGGCATTTTATATCTTATTCTGTTGATGGTTATCCTCCCGTTTGATGAGTACTGGAGCCTCGGTAGCCCTCAAAAGTGGAATTCAGGAGGTGTAACATGTTTTTCGGCATCGAATTTCAGAATCTCCATGTTACTCAACAGTGTCTAATAAATAGCCGTATTCAACATTATACTGTACCGAGCGAGGTGGCGCAATGGTCAGCACACTGGACTCGCATTCAGGAGGACGACCGTTCAAAGACGCGTCCGGCCACCCTGATTTAGGTTTTCTGTGATTTCCCCAAATCACTTCAGGCAAATGCCGGGATGGTTGCTTTGACAGGCACGGGCGATATACTTCCCCGTCCTTCCCTAATCCGATGGGACCGATGACTTCGCTGTTTAGTCGCTCTGCCCAAATCAACCAACAGTACACATGCACGTGACAGTTACCCTTCACGAATAAGTACATATTTCACATTATATCTTCAGCCGAAGAAAGGAACAGGGAATCAGCTTCACCACGATATAAAAACGTTGTGCCAAAAACTGATATAATAACGTAGACACATGTTACGCAGAACACTCGAATGAAATCTCTATGACATTGGCTTGTTGGGAAGGCGTTGCAAGAAGTGAGAATCGGAAATGCTACCGACTTCAAAGGAAACTAAGAAGAAACAGAACAGATTAGTGAGAATTAATACTCATTCCTTTGGTGTTCGAAGTGACACAGTGGATATAATTTTAGTAATTTGCTCGTCACATCAGAGCTGGTACATCTTTCAGGACTCTTCAGTTTTTAAGTTTCGGCTTTAAATTTTGGATAACGTTTTCTAAGAGATTCAATCACGTCCAAACTCTCCACATATGTTGCACACTAGGCACTACGTATGGAAATTTCATTCTCTGGCCATAGTTCTTAGACACACTTGTACGAAAAATCACCGTGGTTATTAGAGAAGATATTATCTACATTAAAACAAAGGAAAGTCGACCGTAGTAATAGCTACGGAAGTTCAGTGCTATAATTTTATTATTTGGGATAATTTGAGGAGCGTTCAACCGGGCGTCTTTCCCGAGCTAGGATACTCGCTTAGAGTCGCAGAAAGACTACGGCCTTGCCTCAGTAAGCAGCAATGCATTACCCATACCCACTTGTTATTCACCACAATGTCATTAAATCAATGTTCTCAGCTCGCCAACAATACACTATGTTTGTTGGCTATCTGAGAAGGACGAAAACTTTGAACCGGCTCCCAGTCCTCTGTTAACGAATTTAAGGTTAATCATCTTGAGAACTCATAAACTATTCTTCAGAAATTACACTGCTGGCCATTAAAATGGCTACACCACCAAGATTACGTGCTACAGACGCGAAATTTAACCGACATGAAGAAGATGCTGTGATATTCAAATGATTAGCTTTTCAGAGCATTCACCAAGGTTGGCGCCGGTGGCGACACCTAAACGTGCTGACATGGGGAAAGTTTCTAACCGATTTCTCATACACAAACAGCAGTTGACCGGCGTTGCCTGGTGAAATTTTGTTGTGATGCCTCATGGAAGGAGCAGAAATAGGTACCATCGCGTTTCCGATTAAGGTCGGATTGTAGCCTATCCCGACTGCGGTTTACCGTATCGCGACATTGCTGCTCGCATTGGTCAAGATCCAATGACTGTTAGCAGAATATGGAATCGGTGGGTTCAGGAGGGTAATACGAAACGCCGTGCTGGATCCCAACGGCCTCGTATCACTAGCAGTCGAGATGACAGGCATCTTATCCGCATGGCTGTAACGGATCGTGCAGCCACGTCTCGATCCCTGAGTCAACAGATGGGGACGTTTGTAAGACAACAACCATCTGCAGGAACAGTTCGACGACGTTTGCAGCAGCATGGACTATCAGCTCGGAGACCATGGCTGCGGTTACCCTTGATGCTGCATCACAGAAAGGAGCGCATGCGATGGTGTACTCAACGACGAACCTGGGTGCACGAATGGCAAAACGTCTTTTTTTCGGATGAATCCAGGTTCTGTTTACAGCATCACGATGGTCGCATCCGTGTTTGGCGACATCGCGGTGAACGCACATTGCAAGCCTGTATTCGTCATCGCCATACTGGAGTATCACCCGGTGTGATGTTATGGGGTGCCATTGGTTACACGTCTCGGTCACCTCTTGTTCGCATTGACGGCACTTTGAACAGTGGACGTTACATTTCAGTTGTGTTACGACCCGTGGTTCTACCCTTCATTCGATCCCTGCAAAACCCTACATTTCAGCAGGATAATGCACGGCCGCATGTTGCAGGTCCTGTATGGGCCGTTTTGGATACAGAAAATGTTCGACTGCCGCCCTGGCCAGCACATTCTCCAGATCTCTCACCAATTGAAAACGTCTGGTCAATGGAAGCCGAACAACTGGCTCGTCACAATACGCCAGTCACTACTCTTGATGAACTGTGGTATTGTGTTGAAGCTGCATGGGCAGCTGTACCTGTACACGCCATCCAAGTTCCGTTTGACTCAATGCCCAGGCGTATCAAGGCCGTTATTACGGCCAGAGGTGGTTGTTCTGGGTACTGGTTTCTCAGGATATTCGCATCCAAATTGCGTAAAAATGTAATCACAAGTCAGTTCTAGTGTAATATATTTGTCCAATGAATACCCGTTTATCATCTGCATTTCTTTTTGATGTAGCAATTTTAATGGCCAGTAGTGTATTAAATTCTTCTCCTGAAAATGTGTAATGGAAGTGTGAAATACTCTCTGCCGGCTCTCAAGTACTTGATTGTTGTAAAATGAAATGTAAATCCATATGCATATCGATATTAAACACAGAGAAGCCACTACAATAGTTCCGTAACAGAAACTATATACCAGCTTACTGTTCTGAGTGAGAAAATTGTTCACAGTTACATAACAAGCGATATTAGTTTGATTCACGGTTCTTACTAGTGTATTCCCTTACAATTGTCCTGCAAGGTGAAAGTTTCATTCTTGAAGTAAAGCATAATCATCAGCGAAAACCTGCGACTGCGTGACAGAGAGTGTGAGAACTTCCGAAATTAAATTATTATAGAAACCTAGGGAAGGCTAGTAATACAACTATCAGTAGCAATCCCATTGGTTTTTTATTGCTCTTGCATTCCCGGTTTTTAGCTAGAAATGACCGTCTCCAGTGCATTCGAGTGACTTACAATCCAACAAATTCCCAAGAGTGGTATGCAGCCAGGAGTCAGGTTTGGTACTATGAAAACTATATGGAGGTATTACAGGAATCCGTGGGTTGTGTTACAGACAAAGTTAAAGAACAATACAACCACTTTAGGCTGAAAAACTGTTCCTATGTCTGATGAAATGAAGTCAACGGGAAGGTGTGCACAGTGAGCACATGCAGCGAAAATATTGTGAAATATTGTACATTATATATTGATGTATATTATGCTAAACACTCCGGTCTCCTATTGCTACAGAAGATAGCTTAACACAAGTTGTTTTGGAGTCATAAAAAACGCGGCTGCTTAGTAGGAAGCAGTAACAGTGTGTACGGCCCTGCGAGCGCCTTGTCTTTGCCACAATGTCAGCCAATGACGTCTATTTCCATCAGCTCAGTAGCGAGCTCGTTCAACCAGCGACGACCCACGGAAACTTGATTGCCTCCATAAAGAATGAACGCTTATGAAATAGACCTAGGAAACACTAATCTCGGTACGTATTTTACTTCCTTGGCAGTCCAATTCCACCTTTATGTAACAAGTTTCATTAAAGCTTTCGAATCAGATTGTGCTTAATTAGCCTGGTTATAAGTGATGAATGTGAGAATTTTTTGAACGGCCTGCACATTGCTTCACGTGTTATGTGATCATATTGGAACGATATACCTGTCAGCTCGAATGGATTCCAAACGAACAATAGAGTGACGCAGTAAATAACACGGCAAGGCAGCGAGCCAACAAATGAACTGCACCCAGAATTACGTTATGCTGCCTAAGCTTGGCAGGGCATGAAAGAGGAAAGCTGTTCATAAAGCAACTTTCCATTACGGATGGGGGAGACAATAAGCAATGACGTATAAGGGAGCGAAGCAGATGAAAGATTCGAGAGTGAAAAGAATGATGGAGAAAAACATACC
The DNA here is from genome assembly GCF_023864275.1 of Schistocerca cancellata. Taxonomy (NCBI): domain Eukaryota; kingdom Metazoa; phylum Arthropoda; class Insecta; order Orthoptera; family Acrididae; genus Schistocerca; species Schistocerca cancellata. Next base: position 907,350,244 of record NC_064626.1, on the reverse strand, counting down.
ACCTGCATCTAAATGAAACGGATTACTGGTAAGCTTTAGTGAGTGATTTACTGAGGGAAACGCCCTGTTGAATACAAAGCAAAATGAGCATGTAACAGATATTGATTCAACAAAAAATTGTAATTAGAACTGACTTAGGAGCGGCGTATGTCGATGCCAGGTGGGTAGTACTGTTCTTATTATCACAGTCAAGTCCTGCATCTACTATGTTAGTTCACTCTAGAACCAGTAACAAAAATGACAGGCAAGCACGGCTAACAGATGGCGCACGGCTCTTATTTGGGAGGAGTCGTAGCTAGCTACCTAGGTGGCTAATCTGATTAGAAACTCGTTAATTATACGGCCCTGAGTACAGTAGAGGGAGAGTGGGGAATTTCCACGAAGACGACTGGTCACGGTCTGTATTATGATTCCGTGTCTTGTTAGAGTTAGCAAAAATTCCTGCAACTGAGGTACGCTCTGTCACTTATTCTAATAGACTATAAATAAAAGATGACTACCGTCTCTAACTTTTTACTCCTGGACGACTTACCTCACTCAATCACCTTTCAGTATCATGGTCTGAAAGTGTTTTTATAGTGGTGAAACTGCTCTGTGGGAGATGCGGACGGAATGTGATGTACAACACTGTGACTGCAGACGTCTACCAGTAGCACGACAGGCGCAGCATCTGCTAAATTGCTTTGATCTTACATTGTGCCATCTCTTACTCACAGATAAATGCAGATAAGTGCCAGTAGTTGAGCTGTCGCCTTCGTATTCGTCACGTACGTAGTTGACGTGAGTCATAGCATCTATTGCTGTAGCATACTGACGACGGGCGATCGTCCTCTGATCTGTCTGAGGCGCAAATTTCTCCCACGTATGTACAAAGGTACCTTTACTGACGTCTAAGTGCTTTGACCAGTGTATTTTCCGGCGGATATTTGTTCTTTAGACTGTTGTTTGTACCCTCAATAGGTCTATTCATAAGACTACAAAAAAAAAAATGGTTCAAATGGCTCTGAGCACTATGGGACTCAACATCTTAGGTCATAAGTCCCCCTAGAACTTAGAACTACTTAAACCTAACTAACCTAAGGACATCACACACACTCATGCCCGAGGCAGGATTCGAACCTGCGACCGTAGCAGTCCCGCGGTTCCGGACTGCAGCGCCAGAACCGCTAGACCACCGCGGCCGGCATAAGACTACATTTAAGGGATAAATTACAGTATGTGATCTACCATAACCACTGTCAAGTATAGAGAACGTATTCATATTAGCGTAGTTTCAATAAAAATTACATGAGGCGTTGGTTGTTTAAAAATATAGGCCGGAATGCGAGTAACATATGAAATGCGTTTAGTATCCAAAAATAAGAAATGGTTACTTCAAAAAGATTTTAGCACAGTAAGTGCCTGAGAAAATGATAATGTAAGCAAAAAAAACAAAGGAGTATTTGTGCGCAGCGTCCCATCGACGAAGAGGCGACTATAGATCAAACTCAAGCTCGGATCAAATAAGATGAGATAGAGGCGGAAATATATTACGCTCTTAAATAAATAAATAAATTTTCCTGCGTCTGGTTTAAGAGAAACGGCTGTGAACCTCAGCCTGATTGGGCAGACGGGGATGTAAATATCCATCCTCCGGAATGCGAATTCAGTGCGTTATCAGTGAGCGGTCTCGCTCATGACGTAAGCTTAAAAGATTAGAGAGCAGCCTTTGCATACCAGTGGTAAAAATCCTTAATTATTGTTACATGTCGGTAACCCACGTGCAGTTAGGAAAGGAAGAACTGTCATATCGGTTGCCAGTTTCAAAGTGTAAACTTATCTCAGTACAGCTATAATCTTTGTTTCATCGCCGAATTTAATAGAATCACTCACAGAGCTAGAGCCTTAATACCTACACAGCGATATCCACTTTAGAAAATTTCGCCAGTGGCGATGTCGATTAACAATACAACCCCTTCGATTTGTCAACGCGCTACAGCTACCTATCTGAAAAAATAATATACAGGATGGTACATATATCTCACGAAATAAGCGTAAAAAAAAAACTACAAAGAACGAAACTCGTCTAGCTTGAAGGGGGAAACCAGATGGCGCGATGGTTGGCTCACTAGATGGCGCTGCCATAGGTCAAACGGATATCAACTGCGTTTTTTAAAAATAGGAACCCCCATTTTTATTACATATTCGTGTAGTACGTACAGAAATATGAATGTTTTAGTTGGACCACTTTTCTCGCTTTGTGACAGATGGCGCTGTAATAGACACACACATATGGCTCACAATTTTAGACCAACAGTTGCTAACAGGTAGGTTTTTTAAATTAAAATACTGAATGTAGGTACGTTTGAACATTTTATTTCGGTTGTTCCAACGTGATATATGTACCTTTGTGAACTTATCATTTCTCAGAACGCATGCTGTTACAGCGTGATTACCTGTAAATACCACATTAATGCAATAAATGCTCAAAATGATGTCCGTCAACCTCAATGCATTTGGCACTACGTGTAACGACATTCCTCTCAACAGCTAGTAATGTTCGCACATGCATTGACAATGCACTGACGCATGTTGTCAGGCGTTGTCGGTGGATCACGATAGCAAATATCCTTCAACTTTCCTCACATAAAGAAATCCGGGGACGTCAGATCCGATGAACGTGCGGGCCGTGGTATGGTGCTTCGACGACCAATCCACTTGTCGTTTAGATTCGATTAGATTAATTATTCATTCCATAGACCCATAAAAGAGGGAATCCTCGTGGATGTGGAACATGTCAGATAAACACATCACAAAAATGTAATTAGAAAAACTTGGGTTTCATTAATTTTAATGATCCTCAGTCAATAAACTGTAAAATTATGTACATGAATTAAATTTAAACTTCTAATATTTACAGGTGTAATACTTACATCTGCTTTCATTAAATCCATCATTCAGACATTTGCTAGTTTCTTGGCTATTACAACCAAGTATTGTCAAACATTAAAGTAAATTATTCATTTCAGTGATCCTCAGTTAAGAACAGTCAGATTATGTACAAGATTTAAAATTAAACTTCCACTATTTACAGACTTAAGACTTACATCTGCTTTCCATACATCCATCATTCACACAGTCGTGAAATATGCTATTCAATAGCGCTTCAACCGCAAGCGAGCTATGTGCCGGACAGCCATCATATTGGAAGTACATCGCCATTCTGTCATGCAGTGAAACATCTTGTAGTAACATCGGTAGAACATTACGTAGGAAATCAGCATACATTGCACCATTTAGATTGCCATCGATAAAATGGGGCCCAATTATCCTTCCTCTCATACCATACATTAAGCCGCCAAGATCGCTGATGTTCCACTTCTCGCAACCATCGTGAATTTTCCGTTCCCCAATAGTGCATATTATGCCGGTTTACGTTACCGCTATTGGTGAATGACACTTCTTCGCTAAATAGAACGCGTGCAAAAAAAATCTGTCATCATCCCGTAATTTCTCTTGTGCCCAGTGGCAGAACTGTACGCGACGTTCAAAGTCGTCGCTATGCAATTCCTGGTGCATAGAAATATGGTACGGGTGCAATCGATGTTGATGTAGCGTTCTCAACACCGACGTCTTTGAGATTCCCGATGCTCGCGTAATTTGTCTGCTACGGATGTGCGGATTAGCCGCGACAGCAGCTAAAACACCTACTTGGGCATCATCATTTGACGTTTCACATGTGGTTGAACACTTCCTGTTTCCTTAAATAACGTAACTATCCGGCGAACGATCCGGACAGTTGGATAGTGTCGTCCAGGATACATAGTACATGCCCGTTGGGCATTTTGATCATAATAGCCATACATCAACACGATATCGACCTTTTCCGCAATTGGTAAACGGTCCATTTTAACACGGGTAATGTATCACGAAGCAAATACCGTCCGCACTGGCGGAATGTTACGTGATACCACGTACTTATACTTGGTGACTATTACTGCGCCATCTATCACAAAGCGAAAAAAGTGGTCCAACTAAAACATTCATATTTCTTAGCGTACTACACGAATATGTAATAAAAAAATGAGGGTTCCTATTTAAAAAAGCGCAGTTGATATCCGTTTGACCTATGGCAGCGCCATCTAGCCGGCCAACCATAGCGCCATCTGGTTTCCCCCTTCAAGCAAGACGAGTTTCGTTCTTTGTAGTCTTTTCGTTTGACGCTTATTTCTTGAGATATCTGGCCCGGTTACTATCAATGGACCACCCTGTAGATCCACCATTACTCGCCGCGTCTAACACTGTTGTCCACTGTCAATAAAGGGAATGATCTGATCAGTGTCGTGGAATGCCGTCTTCACATGAAACTATAAAATGTAGAACAACTAATCAACCGAGACACTGCCATGTGTCTGTTATGCCAAAATTGAGGAGCAAAACTACGACAATCTGGAAACATGTATTAGAGGGAGCTTTAAAAAGTAAGTTACACGTTATTACGGCAGGCAAAACACCGTTTACTGAATGCTGCACTGCACATCAAAGAGAAACCAATACGTCACACTGTTTTTCAATATAGTTACCAAGTCTCTGCTAAGAACGGTCGGAACGTTCTACTAATCATTCAGATGCTCCACAATAAAAATCCGCTCCTTGGTTACGGTGGCCGAGCGAGGTTGCTCAGTGGTTAGCACACTGGACTCGGATTCGGGAGGACCACGGTTTAAATCCGCGTCCGACGATTCAGATTTGGGTTATCCGTGAGTTCACTAAATCACTCGAGGCAATTTCCGGGATGGTTCCTTTGAAAATGCACGGCCGATTTCCTTCCCACATCCTTGACACAAGTCGAGTGTGTGCTCCATCTCTAAGTCGTGTAATTGTTAGCTTTGCCGCCTCTGGACCACAGGATCCAGTGTTCGATTCCTGGCCGGTTCGGAGATTTTCTCCGTCCAGGGTCTGGGTGTTTATGTTGCCATCATTTCATCATCATTCGAGAAAATCACGAGCGTGGACAGTAAGGGCGTTAATAACCACGCCGTTGGGCGTCACACAAATCAGAATCATCATCATCCCGATCATCACTCAAGTATGTGCAGCCTAGATCGTATTGTTTGCACCATTTTGCTACGGCTGGACGTGATAGACAATTGCTACACATACCACCGGAATTTCACGGTGAAACTGAAAGAAATTTAGAAGTTTTGTTCACAAGATCGCACAACCCTTGTACTTCAGCACTGGAGTACGTTTCCAATTGCTGTGACGTTTCCATCCCATACTGAACCTGTTATCCGTATCGCTGCATGACTGTGAATATAGGAAACCAGAAACATATGCTCCTTTCTGACAATAGGCAATTGTCGTTGCGCAATGGTCTTAGCGTGGGAAGACGTGAGTAACTTAATTTCTGAAGTCCCTGCGTAGCTATATCCTATCTGCTGTATTTCTGTAACTTTCCTCTATGTCGTCTACTAAGTGCGTTCCTTTGTTTCTTATCTTGTCCGGACCCGTCGACTTCTTCTCGAGACTACTGTACTGCTGGACTTCTGTTTGATGCCAATGTTCACATTCGACAAAAATGTAATAAGAGGATTACTTAACACAGCGTTGACTGAAATCTCGGAAATGCTCTTTATTCAAAACTATATTATTGTTATGTTGTTTTGTAGGGCGAGCAACCACAGCCAAACTTCGACATTTTTCCAAAGCAAATTCCGCACTGGCTGTATGAAAGATTTTTATTAAATCTGCGACCGGTTTCGTACCACTTATCGGCGCATCCTCAGGCAGTATACGCTATTTATAACACAGTAACGTTGAACATTGCCCTGAAGCCACTCCCCACCATTCACGTCCAGTATACCGTCATCTGGTGAAGGGGGTAGTTCAAATTTAAAAATCTTTTTTAAACAATTTTAAATGATGAAAGCGGCAATAACCGTGCAAGCTGAGAGGAGCATGAGTCAGTCAGGCCGTGTCCGCTGCCGCGCGGCTCCTCTCGGCTTGCACGGTCATTGCCACTCCCACCATTTAAAATTGTTTAAAAAAGATTTTTAAATTTTAACTACCGCTTTCACCAGATGACGGTATATTGGACGTGAATGGTGGGGAGTGGCTACAGGGCAATGTTCCACGCTACTATGTTATAAATAGCGTATTTTGCCTGAGGATGCATCGATAAGTGGTGAAAAACCGGTCGCAGATTTAATAAAAATCATTCATGCAGCCAGTGCGGATTTTGCTTTGTAAAAATATATTATTATTATTATTATTATTATTACTTACTGCTTATGTACTACTCATATTCTTATGTTAATATTGACGTACTAAGAATGTCTGTTTATACGTACCCTTGTCAGTGGGAATAAACAGATAAATAAATGAATTAATAATATCCATCGAACAGAACTAATGGACTTTGACACCCCAAACAACTCAGCGCAAATTATATTGCGTATGGTGACGATGATCCTGTGTCGCACGTCTCCTAAAGGAGATTACGATTAAATTTCTATGTCATGCAAATAATGCACCTATATTCTCACTAGGGAATACAGTTAAATCGTATAGCTCCTGTGTTGGAAAGAGTGCGCTTCTCTCGCCGCTTCACATCGAATAGCTGTGCGTTTCATGTCACCAGCGTATCATAAGATACTCTTTGTGTCATCATTGTGACTGTCATATATAACCGTGGTTACATCACCGCGGATGTTTCATTTCCGAGATCGCAGATACACTGGACAATGTGGCAGCGGTGGCTCAAGAGCACCTTGATTCAGTCGCCGTCAGTGTCAGCTTGCTTGAGCACTAATGTGCTGTTGACAGGGGCTGTTGTTGTCCATCGTGGAACTGAGCAGCACGTAGACAAGCCATGGTGAAGCAGATCAACCCTCTATTGAACGCTCTTACACCTAATATCCAGAAACAACTCCTAACTGTGCACGTAGAAACATCGTCATCGGTCGACGAGCAAAAAGAGGCTGCCTGGAATAATGGGCTGCGGTTTATGTTCGTACACACCTATAGCAGAGTGTGCCCACGTCGAAACAAAGTATTAGGTATGTAATGCGCTTGCCACCTATTGAACCATTGAGGCAGGGGCGGAGATATTTTTATGGTAGTCGGAGAGAGAGAGAGAGGGAGGAGAGGAGAGAGTAGAAAGCACTGTTTTATAATTTGCTTGCCTGCAGCCTGCCACAGGAGATCTCTATCTTCATCAAGACAGTGTACCATCTTGTCGCTCCAGAACTGTGAGACGGGCGTGGTCTAGGATGGCTTTTTTAGTGTTCCGTGGCTTATACGCTAACGGTTAAAATCTTCCGATCACCTATCACAACTACGGATTGCGGTTAAAACAGGGATTTCGTTTTGAATATTCTATCACATCCCCTTTCTGATAACAAAAAAGATAAACATGTTGTGTATTCGTCTGGTTGTTCGCCTGGAGACGAGTACCACAACAACACCGACGTGCCTTTATCTCAGAAAAAACACAGTATTACTTTTATGATGCTTTAGGTGACGCTAAAAAAAAAAAAAAAAAAAAAAAAACCACTAAATGTCAGTAAGAATTTGAGCCTTTGTTTTTTCAAAATGACTTACTACAGTTAGTAGAGCAAACATCCATTCCTGCACAGTTCTCTAAGATTTAGGTTTATTGCACTCTCCCTCTTACAAGCGACATCGTGGTTCTTTTATTGAATTATTTAAAATTGACTTTTATTTCAAGGCAATGGTTACTTCAAAGCTGGTGTTTTCTGTATCATTTAAATAAAGGTACTAACTTGTAAACATGCAAAATAGACCGCGGGGAAATGAATTCAAATACCAGTTGAGCACACGAGAGAGTGCTCAAATATCGGCCACAGCAGGCAAATTAACCGTCCAAAAGAAATATAACTGAAATGGCAGTACATACCAAAAAATTCTCAGTGCCTGACAGATTATCAGTTACACAAGAGAAGCATTAAATCCATTTCAGCCAACAACGACGTATTTTCAAAATAAATGTGAGTCTTCTTGCATAAGAATAATCCGCTTTGGAGTGACGTTCATCTAGACCTCAGGAATCCATGACATTATCCAGTTTGAAGTTATAGGTTGAATACTGCAAGGATAACTGCTCTTTCTCCCCTTGTGCGTCAGTCTGTCGTGAAAAGAGACTGGAAGTTTATAGTTATAGACCAAATAGGCGTTTCGTGAATGATCGTATCATATGATCTAGCGCGTGACATTGCTAGCCTTATCTAGGTGCTCTGAAGTACTGTGTCTGTTTTGTGAAAGGGATTTATAGCTGAAAACGGAGGTCTCGACTTACAAGAGCTGTCCATCTATCATGCAAAAGGTGACAGAGAAAGAACGTGAACCGTTATGTTAGGACGGCGACAGATACAGTTCGCTCACAGAGCCGCAATTAAAGGCACAAGAGCGCATGCTGGACATGCGTTAAGAAGTTCCCTCTTGAGAAGACAAACCGTTACAAAATATATTGCATTGCTACAATTTCTAATGACTGACCTTGTTTTGCGTTTCATCTTGGGAGGAAGCCATCATCATCATCATTATCATCATTTAAGACTGATTATGCCTTTCAGCGTTAAGTCTGGAGCGTAGTCCCCCTTATAAAATTCCCCCATGATCCCCTATTCAGTGCTAACATTGGTGCCTCTTCTGATGTTAAGCCTTTTACTTCAAAATCATTCTTAACCGAATCCAGGTACCTTCTCCTTGGTCTACCCCGACTCCTCCTACCTCTACTGCTGAACCCATGAGTCTCTTGGGTAACCTTGCTTCTCCCATGCGTGTAACATGTCCCCACATTCTAAGCCTGTTCGCCCTGACTGCTACATCTATAGCGTTCATTCCCAGTTTTGATTTCCTCATTTTGCACACCATCCTGCCATTGTTCCCATCTACTAATACCTGCAATCATCCTAGCTACTTTCATATCCGTAAACCCAACCTTATTGATAAGGTAGCCTGAATCCACCCAGCTTTCGCTCCCATACAACAAAGTTGGTCGAAAGATTGAACGGTGCACAGATAACTTAGTCTTGGTACTGACTTCCTTCTTGCAGAGTAGATCGTAGCTGAGCCTTCACTGCATTATATTTGCTACACCTCGCTTCCAGTTCTTTCACTATGTTGCCATCCTGTGAGAATATGCATCCTAAGTACTTGAAACCGTCCACCTGTTCTAACTTTGTTCCTCCTATTTGGCACTCAATCCGTTTATATCTCTTTCCCACTAACATTACTTTTGTTTTGGAGATGCTAATCTTCATACCATAGTCCTTACATTTCTGATCTAGCTCTGAAATATTACTTTGCAAACTTTCAATAGAATCTGCCATCACAACTAAGTCATCCGCATATGCGAGACTGCTTATTTTGTATTCACCTATCTTAATCTCACCCAGCCAGTCTATTGTTTTCAACATATGATCCATAAATAATATGAACAACAGTGGAGACAGGTTGCAGCCTTGTCTTACCCCTGAAACTACTCTGAACCATGGACTTAATTTACCGTCAACTCTAACTGCTGCCTGACTATCTATGTAAAGACCTTTAATTGCTTGCAAAAGTTTGCCTCCTATTCCATAATCACGTAGAACAGACAATAACTTCCTCCTAGGAACCCGGTCATATGCCTTTTCTAGATCTATAAAACATAGATACAATTCCCTATTCAACTCGTAACACTTCTCCATTATTTGCCGTAAGCTAAAGATCTGGACCTGACAACCTCTAAGAGGCCTAAACCCACACTGATTTTCATCCAATTGTCCTCAACTAATACTCGCACTTTCCTTTCAACAATACCTGAGAAGATTTTACCCACAACGCTGATCAAAGAGATACCTCTGTAGTTGTTACAATCTTTTCTGTTTCCATGTTTAAAGATTGGTGTGATTACTGCTTTCGTCCAGTCTGATGGAACCTGTACCGGTCCCGACTCCCACGCCATTTCAATTATCCTGTGTAGCCATTTAAGACCTGACATTCCATTGTATTTGATGAGTTCCGACTTAATTTCATCCACCCCAGCTGCTTTATTGCACTGCAATCTATTGACCATTTTCTCCACTTCCTCAAATGTGATCCTATTTCCATCATCATTCCTATCCCATTGTACATCGAAATCTGAAACATTACTGATCGTATTTTCACCTACATTGAGCAACTCTTCAAAATATTCCCTCCATCTGCTCAAGGCATCAACAGGATTCACCAGCAGTTTTCGTGACCTGTCCAAAATACTTGTCATTTCCTTATTATCTCCCTTTCGAAGACTGCTAATTACACTCCAGAATGGTTTTCCAGCAGCTTGACCCAAGGTCTCCAACCTGTTTCCAAAGTCTTCCCAAGATTTCTTCTTGGATGCTGTAATTATCTGTTTGGCTTTGTTTCTTTCTTCAACATAATTTTCTCTGTCTACCTGAGTTCTAGTATGTAGCCATTTTTGATATGCCTTCTTTTTCCTTTTACAGGCTGCCTTGACTGTGTCATTCCACCAAGCTGTTTGCTTCATCCTACCTTTACACACTACTGTTCCAAGACATTCTTTGGCCACTTCTAGTATTGTGTCCCTGTACCTTGTCCATTCCTTATCCAGTGACTACAGTTGACTACATTCAACTAACTGGTACCTTTCTGAGATCACTGTTATGTACTTGTGTCTGATTTCCTCATCCTGAAGTTTCTCTTATCCTCCTACACATGGACCTGACCTCCTGCACTTTCGGCCTCACAATACCAATTTCACTGCAGATCAAATAGTGATCAGTGTCATCAAAGAATCCCCTGAATACACGTGTGTCTCTCACAGCCTTCCTGAATTCCTGATCTGTTATTATATAGTCAATGGCAGATCTGGTTCCCCTGCCTTCCCAAGTACACAGGTGAATGTTCTTATGTTTAAAAAAGGAATTTGTGATTACTAAGCCCATACTGGCACAGAAATCCAAGAGTTATTTCCCGTTCCTGTTGGCCCCCATATCCTCTCTATATTTACCCATAACCTTTTGATACCCTTCTGTTCGATTTCCAATCCTGGCATTAAAATCACCCATGAGCAGAACACTGTCCTTGTCCTTTACTCTAACAACTACATCACTGAGTGCGTCATAAAAACTATCCATCTTATCTTGATCTATCCCTTCACAATGCGAATATACTGACACAATCCTAATTTTCTTGCTAGACACTGTCAAATCTATCCACATCAGTCGTTCGTTTACATACCTTATTGCAACTACGCTAGGTTCAATTTCTTTCCTGATGAAAAGCCCTACACCCCATTGTGCTATTCCTGCTTTGACTCCTGACAGGTAGACCTTGTATTCTCCCACTTCCTCTTCCTTCTCACCCCTTACCCGAATGTCACTAACAGCTAAAACGTCCAACCCCATCTTACTTGCAGCCTCGCTAAAACGTCCAACCCCATCTTATTTGCAGCCTCTGCCAGCTCTACCTTCTTCCCAGAGTAGCCCCCATTGATATTAATAGCTCCCCATCTCGATACCATTCGTTTGCCGAGTCGTATCTTAGAAGTCCCTGGTTTGTCAATTAGAGGTGGGACTCCGTCACCTCCAAAGGTAAGAGGCATTTTGCTCTAATTGTTGGGAAGAAGTCGTTGTTAATTAATAAAACGGAACCTATTTCATCGCGATGTTGGTTGGTTGGTTTAAAAGGGGGGAAAGGGACCAAACTGCTAGGTCATCGGTCCCTTGTTCGCAGTAGAACAATTACCCAAGGGAAAGAAGAAAACAAAGGAGACGTACGGCACAATAACATGAGAAAGGAAGAACCAGAAGAACAGACGAACGACAGAAGACAACAAACACTACAATGGACAATACAGGTCAAGAAAACCACAGAGAAACGCAAGAAACAGGGAGAGGAAATTAAAAACAAAAAGCAGATTACCATGACTGGCTGACCATGAGAATAAAAACGGAGAAGCCAGACACTCTGCAACACATTAAAACCTCCACCCTAAAAGCCCTAGGTTGGAGGACACAGAGGGACAAAGGAGATGCGCTGAAAATCGGATCAAATGATGAAACCCACCCTCACGGATAAAACGTAAAACTAAAGCTGCTGTTGAGGCATTGTCGCCCGACACCGAAGGTAGGGTGCTGGAAAGTTAAAAGTCCGCCGCAGAGCGGCTGAAAGTGGGCAGTCCATCAATAGGTGGAAGACTGTGATTCGGGAGCCACAACGACACTGAGATGGGTAATCGCGATGGAGGAGGTAACCATGTGTGGCCACGTATGGCCAATGCGGAGTCGACAAAGGACAACTGATTCCCTGCGAGAAGCCCGCAGGTAGGACATTCCACACATTCGCATTCTCCTCAGTGACAGCAGTTTGTTGTGCATACTGATATGCCACTCCGTCTCCCAAAGCCGAAACACCTTGCGGCGTAAGACAGAACGCAGGTCCGTTTCAGAGATGCCCATTTCCAGGAGCGGTTTCCGCGTAGCCTATTTGGCCAGCCTGTCAGCAAGTTCGTTGCCTGGGATTCCGACGTTCCTGGGGTCCACAAAAACACCACTGAACGACTGGACCGTTCCATGGCAGAGATGGAGTCCTTGATATTCGATACCAACGGATGGCGAGGGTAGCAAAGGTCGATAGCTTGTAAGCTGCTCAGGGAATCAGAACAGAGCAGAAACGACTCACAAAAACAGGAAAGGATGTACTGAAGTGCACGACATACGGCCACAAGCTCTGCAGTGAATACACTGCAGCCAGCGGGTAAGTAATGCTGTTCAATGTGGCCTCTGTGGACATAGGCGAAGCCAACATTACCATCAGACATCGAGTCGTCGATGTAAACAACTTCAGAGCCCCGGAACACGTCAAGAATCCAGAGGAAGTGACACTGGAGAGTGGCGGGATTAACGGAGTCCTTAGGGCCATGCAAATGGTCCAGAAGAAGCTTCGGTCTAGGTGTACACCATGGAGGTGTACGTGAATGGACCTCAAGTAGAGGTGGTAAAGGCAAGGACTCCAGTTCGGAGAGAAGGGATCGCACGCGAACCGGAATCGTGATCCCTGACCTGGGCCGCCGATACGGGAGATGAACTGTCGCGGCTGGGAAAAATGTGTGTAACATATCTGACGAGCAGTTGTGCACTTCGGATCCGCAATGGAGCGGCTCCGTCCTCCACCAGGACACTGGTCACTGGTCTCGTTCTAAAAGCTCTCATCGCTAGACGAACGCCACAGTGGTGCAATGGGTCGAGGAAACGCAACGCCGAGGGCGCCGCCGAACCATAAACCAGACTCCCATAGTCAAGGCGGCAGTGAACAAAGGCTCTATAGAGCTGCAGCAACGTAGAGCGATCTACACCCCAGTTGGTGTTGTTCAGGTGGCGGAGAGCATTGATGTGCTGCCAGCACTCCCGCTTGAGCTGACGAAGGTGAGGTAGCCAAGTCAATTGGGCGTCGAAAACCAGTCCTAAAAATCGATACGTCTCCACTACATTGAGTGGATCGTCATTAAGATAAAGTTCAGGTTCCGGATGAACGGTAAGACGCCGACAGAAGCGCACGACACACGACTTCGCAGCTGGAAACTGGAAGCCGTGGGCTAGAGCCCATGACTGCGCCTTGTGAATGGCTCCCTGTAGGCGCCGCGTAGCAGCACCAGCACTGGAGGAGCAATACGAAATCCAGAAGCCATCCGTATACAGAGAAGGGAAAACCGACGGGCCTACAGCTGCTGCTAGGCCGTTGATGGACACTAAAAATAGAGATACACTAAATACGGAACACTGTAGAACGCAGTTCTCCAGAATACGGATGGAACTATGCGAGGCACGAACCTGAACACGGAAAGTACGGAGCGACAGGGAGTTTTGGATAAAAATCGGTAGCGGGCCCCGGAGTCTCCACCCATACAATGTGGCAAGGGTATGATGTCGCCAGGTCGTGTCATATGCTTTTCGTAAAGCAAAAAATATGGCAACAAGGTGTTGGCGTGTGGAAAAGGCACTCGAGGGGCACAAGATTATCAGTGGTACAGCGACTCTGGTGGAAGCCTCCCTGACATGGAACCAGTAGACCACGTGACCAGGACCCAGCCCAGCCGCCGACACACCATACGTTCTAGCAGCTTACTGAGAACGTTGGTGAGGCTAATGGGCCGATAGCTATCCACATCAAGCGGGTTTATACCGCATTTGAGCACCGGAATGATGGTGCTGTCCCGCTATTGCGATGGAAAGACGCCATCGCACCAGATCCGGCTGAAGATCATGAGGAGATACCGCTTGTAGCCAGACAAGAGATGTTTAATCATGTGACAGTGGATCCGATCCGGCTGTGTCGGGGCAATGGGTAAGGGCGCTGAGGAGCTCCCACTCTGTAAATGGGGCGTTATAGGGATCACTGTGGCGTGTAGCTGAACGAGAGAACTTTCCTTTCCATCCGTCGTTTGAATGTGCGAAAGGCTAGGGGGTAGTTCTCCGACGCAGAGGCTCGAGAATACTGCTCAGCAAAGTGCTCGGCAATCGCGTTTGCGTCGGTAGACAGCACGCCATTGATGTTAACTCCAGGGACAGCTGTTGGGATCTGGTAAGCAAAAGACTTGGGAAGGTGACGTATGGAACTCAATGGTCGTCACATACCTCTCCCAACACTCCTGTTTCCGTCGTTTCATAAGAAGGCGAACGCGGGAACGGAGCTACTTAAAAGCTATTAGGTGCTCTAGGGAAGGGTGCCGCTTATGTCGCTGTAGAGCTCATCGACGCTCTTTAATAGCCTCAGCAACTTCCGGCGAGACTGTCTGTCTCCGGGGGCACCATAGAGAACTGGGGATCGCGTTTTCCTCCGCATGAATTGTTGTAGTCACCTGCTCAATCACAACATCGATGGCACCACGTGGGAGAGATTCAGTGGTGACAGCAGAGGTGAAGGCTTCCCATTACACACTGTTTAAAGCCCATCTGGGTAGGCGTCTGTGGGCATGACGCCGGGGGAGTGACAGGAAGATGGTGAAGTGGTCACTACCACACAAATTTTTGACATCTCTGCCACGGCCAGTAAGCATGGTGCTAACCCAAGGGGTTATTGGCGTTAAAATCTCCCAAAAGTAGGAAAGTTTTAGGAAGCTGATCAGTCAGGGCAGCCAGTACATTCAGGGGTACCGCACCATCTGGAGGGAGATGTACATTGCAGACAGTTATTTCCTGCATCGTCCGTATCCTGACAGCCACAGCTTGAAGACGAGTAGGAGGGCACAGTTTCACTACATACCAAGTTCAGGACATAAACGCAAACTCCACCTGACGATCTACTATATTCGCTACAATTCTTATAATATCCCCTGCAGCCGCGAAGGGCAGTGGTCCGCATTGTCGGGAACCAGGTTTCCTGAAGAGTAATGCAGAAAGCAGGTGTAAAGCTTAACAGTTACTGTAGCTCAGCCAGGTGGAGGAAAAAACCGCCGTAACTCCACTGGAGGATGACGTAATCGTGAGAAGGTATGAAACACTCAATGAAGTAGTCTACGCCTAAGGGCCACCTACTGCCAGCGACTTATTTGCTGAACAGGCTATATCCATTGTGTCTGAGTGTCTGGCGAGATCTACGTCCTCAGCAGACGCCAGAATCTTCACCTCGTCCTTTGACGCAGAGCTTGTAGGCAGCGGTGGCATGGGTGTCACGGCAATTCCCTTGGTCTTGGTGGTCTTCTTTCTGTATTTCTCTCGCTGATCCTTGGGTTTCTCTGGCTGGGATGGCTTCACTGAGTTAGTCTCTGGGACAGAGGATGATTGTGAAACTGCTTTTGGGCACTTCAGCCACTGGCAGGTGTCATCTTTCCCACTAACAGAAACCTGGGACGAGAATGACTCAAGGGATCCCAACCTAGTGAGAGGAGCCAAAGAAGACTTACACTTCTCTAGCTGAGAAGTGGGAACTGGTGTCCCTGATGATTTGGGGGACAGTGGTCCCGAGGTAGGTGGTATGGGAATAACAGGGACTGAAGAGCCCCCCTCCATCAAGGGGTCAGGTATAGTCTTCCAGCTCTGAGAGCCAACTCGAACTCGTGGAACTGATGGGGCTACAACTGTTCTCGTAGCGGCGGCATAAGACGAGGTCATAGCCACAGAATGTAGGCACTCAGATTTCCTCTTGGCCGGTCTTCCATGATTTTCATTTCTCGCTGTAAAATCCCACAGTTTGGTGAACAAGGGGAATGATGCTCTCCGCAGTTGACACAGAATGGGAGGTGGGGCACATGGAGTATAGGGATGTGATGGACGCCCAAAATCTCGACATGTGATGCTGAAAATTCAGCAGGAATACATGTGGCCAAGCTTCCAGCTCTTAAAGCACCATGTTGGGAGAGGGATATATGGCTTGACATCACAGTGGTAGACCATACCTTGACCTTCTCAGGTAATGTGTCGCCCTCTAAGGCCAAGATGAAGGCACCGGTGGCAACCTGATTATCCCTCGGACCCTGGTGGATGCGCCAGATGAAATGAACTCCTCATTGCTCTGAGTTGGCGCGCAGCTCGTCGTCAGACTGCAAAAGAAGGTCGCTGTGGAGTATAATACCCTGGACCATATTTAAGCTCTTATGAGGCATGATGGTAACTGAAACATCCCCCAGCTTGTCACGAGTGAGTAATGCCCGTGACTGGGCAGAGGATGGCATTTTTATGAAGACAGACCCTGACCGCATTTTGGACAAGCCCTCCACCTCCCCAAACTTGTCGCCTAAATGCTCTACAAAAACAGGCTTCATCGAGACAAAGAAGCCCCATCAGCTGTTGTACATATGAGGTACTGGGGCGAATAAGGTTCGCTGCCATCCTTAGCCTGGCGTTCCTCCCATGGTGTGGCCAGAGAGGGGAACGATTTAGGATTATACTTCCTTGCATTGTACTGAGACTTGGAATGCTTAGAGACTGCTGGCGTTTGGTCACCAGCAAGTGATGACGTGGTACACTTCATCGCGCGTCACCTGTCCTGATGCCACCCACTCCGACCAGGGACCCTCCCCACGGGCGCCACCCAGCCGCAGCAAAGGCCACCTGGCAGGATAGCCATTGCCGGGAGTCCCAATGTCCCAGGGTGACAGGCATCTCCTCCTGGGCATACGTGGGGAGTTAACGGTGCAGGCATCAGGAGAGCGATTCCTGTGCAGTCAGGGGACTACAACCAACAGGATACATGGCGGCCCCACCACAACGGACTGGCTACTGTGCTCGATATGCGGTGCAAAGAATTCCATGGTCCTCGTCGGCGCAGAAACCGACACCATATAGTGGGTGGACGAAAATGCACCCAGGATGGTGTCGTCGCTCAAGAGATGGAGGATGAGTGGGACTGCAATGCCACGACGAGAAAGTGGGCTAAGTATCTGAATGCAGGATCAACACGATGCACCATGTAAGGCGCCATTCCCCAACTGGCTCGCTCTTCGGGAAAACTTTGAAAAATGGAAATAAAACCCTACAAGGGACCATCACATAAAGGCCGAATGGTGTGACTCCTTTTAGTCGCCTCTTACGACAGGCAGGAATACCTCGGGCCTATTCTAACCTCCAGCCCGCAGTGGGTCAATGTGATGTAGTTGAAGCACATTCTTATAGAATAAGTAAAAGAACATTAGGCATTAATGTGCCATCGATGACCATCAGGTTGAGGTCATTATAGAACATACAGGCGAAAGAAATCGTTTCCAAAGGAGCCGTTATAAAATTCACGTTACGATTTAGTCTCACATCAGGATGAAAGTTGACCTTGAACGTAAATAAATGCAACATAATGCACATACATAGGAAAAGAAATCCACTACTGTACAGCTACACTACTGATGACAAACAGATGGAGACAGCGTCTGCCGTACAATATCTAGGTGTAAGTATCCAAAGCGACCTTAAGTGGAATGACCACATAAAACAGATAGTGGTAAAATCAGACACCCGACACAGATTCATAGGAAGAATCTTAAGGAAATGTCACTCATCCACAAAAGAAGTGGCTTAGAAGGCGCTTGTTCGCATGATTCTTGAGTATTGTCCATCTACCTAAGATTCCTATCAGGTAGGATTGATAGAGGTGATAGAGGAGATCCAACGAAGAGCGGCGTGTTTCGTTACGGGATCGTTTAGCTGGCGAGAGAGCGTTACGACATGCTAAACAAACTCCATTGGCAGACGTTACAAGAGAGGCGTTGTACATTGCGGAGAGATTTACTATTGAAATTTCGGGACAGCACTTTTCGGGAGGAGTCGGAAAACGTGTCACTTCCCCCCCTCCCCCGCTCCCCCGCTCCCCCCCTCCCCCACATACATCTTGCGTATTGATCACGAGGAGAAAATTCGAGAAATTAGAGCCAGTACAGAGGCTTAATGGCAGTCATTCTTCCCACGCACTATTCCGAGTGGAACAGGGTTGAAGCAATCAGATAGTGGCATCCTCCGCCACACACCATTAGGTGGCTTGCGGAGTATTATGTAGATGTAGATGAAATTAGAACCGCCACTCTCTTGAGGACTAGTAATAGCGCCACCGCACTCAGTCTTATAAACAGTAATTTGACATTGAGCGCTCTCTCCTCTGTATTACGTTCTTTGTGCCTATGCTTTTCTTTTCAACTTCTGTGATTGCGCTTTTTAGAGATGTCCATTTCTCTTGAACTGAACTGCCCACCGAACTATTCCTTATCGCAATATCTACAGCTTCACGGAACTTCAAGCGTATCTCTTCATTCATTAGCATTTCCACAGCCGACTTCTTTACGCAATGACTTTTTCTGACTAGTCTCTTAAATTTCAGCCTACTCTTCTACACTATTAAATTGTCTATATCTGCTCCTGGGTACACCTTACAGTACAATATCTGATTTAGGAATCTTTGTCTGACCATAGTGTAATCTAACTGAAATCTTCATGTACCTTCCGGCCTTTTCCAGGTATACCTCCTCCTCTTGTGGTTCTTGAATGCAGTATTTGCTATTATCAGCTGAAATTTATTGCAGAAAATGAGTCTTTCTCCTCTCTCGTTCCTACTACTAAGACCATATTCTCCCGTAAGCCTTTCTTCTACTCCCTCCCCTACAACCTGCATTCTAATCCCCCAAGGCTATTAGATTTTAATCTCCATTTACGTAGTGAATTACCAATTCAGTTTCCTCATACATTTTCTCTAACTCTTTATCCTCTTCTTTCAATGTCGGCATGAGTACATGTTGTTATCGGTGTTAGTTTTCTGTCAGTTCTGCTGAGAACCACCCTATCACTGTACTGTACACAGTAACACATTCTCTGCCCTTCCTTCCTAATCACAACGAATCATACTCCCGTTATACAATTTTCTTGTACTGTTGATTTTACCCTATAGTCATCTGACTAGAAATATTTGCCTTCTTTCCATTTCACTTCATTGACCCCCCACCATATCTAGATTCAACCTCAGCATTTCCCTTTTCAGATCTTCTAGCTTCCACGCCCCAACTCGTAGAACTCTGTCCTTTCGTTTGTTATCCCATTTGTTTCTCATAGTCACCTTCCCTGTGGAAGGCTCCTCCCAGAGACCCAAATAGGGAGCTAGTCTGGAATATTTTGCCTATGGAGACATCATCATGACACTTTTTCAGTTGCGACCACATGTCCTGTGATACACAGTATTTGTCTTTAATACACTGGTTTCCATTGCCTTTTACATCCCCATGCTGCTGATCATTGCCTTTTGGTGCAGTTTCCCACTCCAAGGGCAAGGGAGTGCCCTGACCCTCTGTCCGCCCTTCCGCCCTCTTTGATAAGGCAGTTGGCTGAATGAGGGTGTTTTCTTATGCCGGAAGTCTTCGGCCGCCACTGGTAATGATTTTTATTCGAATCTGCGACCGAGGACGTTTTGATTACTAATCAAAGACTCTACTCCTAGACCACGCGTACAACTGGGAACCAATTACGGGCTATATTGTAAAGATCGAAAACTCTGCAGGAGCATCTTCATTGCCCCTGTAGAGTTCAAATCAAATGGCTCTGAGCACTACGGGACTTAACATCTGAGGTCATCAATCCCCTAGAACGTAGAACTGCTTAAACCTAACTAACCGAAGGACATCACACACATCCAAGCCCGAGGCAGGATTCGAACCTGCGACCGTAGCGGTCGCGTAGTTCCGGACTGAAGCCCCCTGTAGAGCCCAGGCCCTCGCACTTGGCCAGCGACACTATCTTCTAGGCATCTTTACGTTCTCACTGAACTCTCAGAATTGAAAACAGTGACGTGACGCGATCGACGGCCGTACTAGAGACCCTGCCCAACACATCTGTGCATAGTTTCATCGGATTTTTCACTGTGGTTTCCATTTTGGGCCTGATCCGACTTTATGAATAGCCCTCGTAAACCATGTTACTTCTGTGGAAGATACGGTGTGTGTTTTGATATTTTAATAAAGTGTGGAATGAATATCTAATGTGTAAATGACGAAGTAGTCGACTGGTTATTTAATACAGTGTAGAGAACTACAAAAAACCTCCGAAAAACTTTGGTTGGTTTATTAAAGCTACGGGCAACCGATTCACATCGCATTTGGGCCACACCACATTCTAGAGCAGCTGACACCTTACGTTGTGCGAAAGGATCAGAAATTTAATGACTGACTCGTGAGTCCACTGGTATAAAAATATACCAGGCGTTCACTTAATCACTTCTGTTCGAATCAAAACACCTCAAGTCTCAATATTGGGTCATGCTATTTGATTAACATACAGAGTCTAAGCTGGATGAAATCTATCTTCTTCGTCTTTCTTCAAAATCTGACGCAGCTGAATTGATTCAACACGTGTGCCTCTCTGCGACGAGATTAAAATAAATTAACAATATCTATGAGAGCTGACTCTGCAGCGAAGTCTGACATCTTAATGTCTGCCGTGAGATACGTAGCAAGATTGAAGGACAATATCCATAGAACGAAAGCATTTGTAGTGTGTTATTACATTACGGGCAAATATATCTTATAAGCACAAGAAGGCCTATAATACGGGTTTTGTAATTGACGTTGGTGCGTATGGCAGGACGACAGGTTAACTTTGGGGGCGCTGACTATTAAGCACTTGCATTCTTGGATGATGCTGGGGAAGGGAATCAAATAGTTCAAATGGCTCTGAGCACTATGGGACTTAATTTCTGAGGCCATCAGTCCCCTAGAACTTAGAACTACTTAAACCTAACTAACCTAAGGACCTCACACACATCCAGGCCTGAGGCAGGATTCGAACCTGCGACCGCAGCAGTCAGTGAACGGGACGAAGTCGACTTCCGTAAAGAGCAGACGTACTTGTAGCTATTCCAAACACGTCTTCTTCATGAATATCACGTCGTAAGATATCGCGATTACTGACGCCTACTGCACATGATAAATTTTCCGTGATACTTAAAGTAATGCAGAGTGATTCAAAAAGAACATATTTCAGTTGTTTACTGCAGAAAAACAATGAAAGATAGAAGTACACTGCGCATGTCACTGGACAGAGGAAGGCTCAGACTTTTGTGTTCGCACAGACACTATAAGTTATACTCAACATTAGCACCATGTGTTGCAAGAGAAACTTCGAAACGGTACCCCATTTCGTTCCACACACGAATCAACAGGTCCCTGTTTATCGAATCGACAGCTTCAACAATTCAGTTTCTCAGCTCTTCAAGAGTAGCTGCCATAGGTGGGACAAAGACTGTGTCTTTTACGTACCCCACGCAAAGTAATCTCAAGGGGTGACGTCTGGTGATATGTAAGGCCAAAAGCAATGAACAAGATCTTGTTCCCCAACTCTTCCAAGCCCACGGTGTGGGATGGTGTAGTTAAGATAACCTCACACCTCAAGGTGAAACTGAGGCGAGCCGCCGTCATGCATAAAAATGGCATCATTGGAATGTTCGAGAAGTTGAGCAGCCAACCAATTTTGGTGCATGTCCAGGAATGACATTCCTGTCACAGTTTCCTCCGCAGAAAAGAAAGGTCCATAAACCCTGTGAACAGAAATAGTACATAAAACATTCCCATAAACCCTGTGAACAGAAATAGTACATAAAACATTCAATCTCTTTCATGTTGAGAGAGGAAAGAGTACACTGAAGGCCTCTATCAGGACGACTTGTCTGACGACGTGATAAAAGCAGAAACAGTAGTCGATATAGAAGAGACAGGGGATCCAGTATTAGAATCAGAATTTAAAAGAGCTTTGGGAGACTTAAGATAGAATAAGGCCGAAGGGAGAGAGAGTATTCCATCCGAATTTCTGAAATCATTGGGAGAAGCGGCAAAAAAACGACTATTCACGTTGGTGTGTAGAATGTATGCGTCGAGAAATATACCGTCAGACTTTCGAAGAAATAGCACCCTCACAGTTCGGAAGATTGCAAGAGCCGACAAGTGTAATAATTATCGGACATTCAGCTTAACAGCCAATGCATCCAACTTGCTGACACGATCACAGAAGAATGGAAAAGAAAATTGAGGAAGTGTTAGAGGACGATCAGTTTGGCTTTAGGAAATAAAAGAAAGGTTCAAGGCTGGGATCAAAATTCCGAGTGGAAAGATACCAGTGATAATTTCGCCGACAACATGTTATCCTCAGTGGAAGTGAAGAAGGATATGCTGAATGGAATGAATAGTCTGATGAGTACAGAACATGGATTAAGAGTAAATCTAAGAAAGTTAATGTAATGAGAAGCAGCAGAAATGAGAACAGAGAGAAACTTAACATCAGGATTGGTGATCACGAAGTAGATGAAGTTAAGGAATTTTGCTATATAGGCCCTCATCCCACTTTTTGTTGGTAAATTTGTTAGATACGACACATTCTGTCACAGAAGTAACAGCACATATTCAGGACTACAATTAATGCGTATAATACAAGACCGTCGCAAAGCGGGTGGTAACAGCGTAGCAAGTACTGTATTGAAGAAGCAGAAATACGGGGTGGTTAAAATTAAAATTTCGCTATTTGAGCCAATGTAGACGGAAAAATATTTACCGTATGGGCACCGAACTATAGGAGTGCTCTTCAGACTGTGTACTCCAGGATTCGCGTTGCTACTAGTGTTGAACCGTGTCCACGTCGCGTCGGGAAAAACCCATGCAGCGTGGCGCGGCCTGTGTGGACGTCAAACCTCAACCGCTCTGGCCCGCCCTGCGCAACAACGAACAAGTTCCGCGCCGTGTCGGTAAGGTACATCAGAGGAAGTGGTTCGCTCGTGTGCGGCTCGGTGCAGACGGCGTTTCTCGTTTTCCATTGTTACTGTCGCGCGCGCGTGCACACTGGAATACCGCTGCGCACCTACCTGTACAAATACTATGCTTCATTCTGCGCTGCTCTGCGCCATGCGTTTGTACGCTGAGCTGTTCGACACAGCACGTCCTGTGCGGACGTAGTTTTAGTGTGATGACTTGCCGTGAGGTGCTGGTACTGGTACGGCAACGTAAAATTAAAACAAACGCATCTTTGTGCATTATAGTTGCAGACAGTCAACGTGGGTCTGGACGAGTTGAGCAGGGCTTTTCTGTATAGCTGTTTATAAAATCAACAATGTGCGACATTCAAGTTGTGTACGAGCTGTCACGGCAGCAGAACGTTCCATGGCACAGCAGGGAAGTTTTTTGGTAAATGAACGACGAGAATGGTTTTGAATTGATGCATAATATATTTATTAACTACATTCAAAAATACACATGTAACTGAATAAAATCTTACTATCGAAGTATTCAAATGTGCTTGGAATAAGGGTAGAAGTATCTCATACACAATCTGATCTTAAATTAGACTTAAGGGGCTCCGGAAAGGCTCAAAATCATGAAAAGTTCAATTTTTACTTTTTTGCGTTTTCTGAATCTGCAGACTATTACCTTTTAATAATATATAATTTATTCAATTCCGAAGACTACAACTATTTTTAAATTTTTTTTTTGAAATGTGTTCTACATGGGCGTGACCCACTGTGGCGCTGTTAAACTGCTGTCAAATGGTGTTATTATTAACGTCCGTCTTCATCAGGTACATTTTAGTGATGTGAGATAAAGTATGTGTTGTGGCTAACCTGTGATGGTTCAATATATATCGCTGGTGTGATTGTCGATTGTTTCATGTTTATTTACTCTGTCGTTATCTCGAAAATATTCGTAATTAATTCTGTTTCTTGAGTCTCTGTTTTGTTGAAGTATAATAGTGAGTAAAAGTAAAGTTATTAGAAATCCTCTGAAGGCTTTTAAGAAAAGGAGAAATGTTGGAAAGCCAAAGGTATGTGTTATTACTGTAAATAATAACATTCTAACATGGTACGAGCGATGCTTGCTTTAGACAAGGAACGCCTTCGGGCTGCAGACAGGGCTGTAAAGAGTCTAGAAATACAAGCAAGAGTAAACAGGAGGAGGAACAAGAGGAAGCTGGAGGAGGAGTTTGCAGAGGATGAAGATAATCCATCCCATGGACCTGGAATGCACTAAAAAGTTAATCCAATCTTTGTCGTTCGATTACCAAAACTTTTATTTTCTCATACTAATTACATGTTTTCTAAGGATCTTCCAAACATATTTGTTTCAAACTTTCACTAAATGTTACACAGTACCTTCTGCATAATTTAACACAGCCTTTTTTCCAAAAAACTGTATATTTTTGAATATATAAATAAAAAATTGCAAAAAAATGTTGTGAATTTTCATTACAATTGAAAAAAAATCTTCTTTAATAACTGAACTAAAATTTTGTAAAATCCCTGTGTTAAGTTTTAGCCCATATTCCAATAAATAATCTGTAAAAAGTTCAACTTCCTACCTCAAATACTTTGTGAGGAAAGATGTAATTTATAAGCGTTATTTTAACATTGCAAGTATAGGGCGTTCCGGAGCCCCTTAGTGGCTTTTGATATGCAGTCTAACATTGAAAGGTTAAACATTCTCGAGGTGCAAACTGACTTCTACGTAAATTAAATACCTTAAGACGCTGTCTCACTATGAAGTTAAATGGGCAACTATGATTGTCTGTGAAAACAGTGGGAAGCAACTAAATGGATACAATGCGCAACTTAGAGATCATAATGCATCGAACAGACTGTAGCTGCAATCAAGTCATTAGCAAATGCAACCCTGAATATAGATTCTAAACTGGAAGCTTATTGAGCATTGGTCGTTCAATAATTTCGCTATACCCTAATTTCTGCTGTTACGGTCTCCGTGTTACCTGTTGAGATGCCAAAGCGTGAAATGACTGCAAGTTGTGAAGTATTACGCCAGCTACGGGGGTTGTCATGGAGGCAGAAATGTTTTTCAGGAGGCGTAAATGTCCTCTCGACACCCATTTTACCGTCTCCAGCCAATGGTGGTGTTCGTTGCAAGTTCTAACATTTACTTTCCTACTTACCACCAGTCCTCTCGGCTACGACTATATTCCGTCTCCCTCTGACTATCTTTATCGCTCTCTATCCAACATTTTGTTGGTGTTAATAAATGAGAAGCTCGCATTTCGAGTGGAAAAATCCCAAGATTCTGGTTTTCTTTTCAAGCAGTTCAAACTGGAAAATTTTTATGTTTTGGGGGTAACATGCTCTCTCAAGAGGCGTCAAATTTACAAGCCTGATAGTCTTCCGGCTTGGTCATTTTCTGGGAAAGCGAGCTTTACTTCACACCGGAGTGGTTCCGCTAATCCACCCACGCGCGCATTGTGGCCGATGGCGCTGGGATGGCCTGGCCGGCCTTAAGCTTCCGATTTGAGAACAGGGAACGTAAGCGTCTGCGGCCATACGGCCGCGCTCGGCTCCCGAAATGAATTCACAAGTTACTACTAATTGGAACTTTAAGTGAAATAAATGAATAGTACTACTCTGTACTGTAAATCTGACTTCCTATTACGTGAGATTAAATACACTACAGGTCACTAAAATTGCTACACCAAGAAAAAATGCAGATGATAAACGGGTATTCATTGCACAAACATATTATACTAGAAGTGACATGTGATTACATTTTCACGCAATTTGGGTGCATAGATCCTGAGAAATCAGTACCCAGAACAACCACCTCTGGCCATAATAACGGCCTTGATACACCTGGGCATTGAGTCAAACAGAGCTTGGATGGTGTGTACAGGTACAGCTGCTCATACAGCTTCAACACTATACCACAGTTCATCAAGAGTAGTGACTGGCGTATTGTGACGAGCCAGTTGCTCGGCCACCATTGACCAGACGTTTTCAATTGGTGAGAGATCTGGAGAATGTGCTGGCCAGGGCAGCAGTCGAACATTTTCTGTATCCAGAAAGGCCCGTACAGGACCTGCAACATGCGGCCGTGCGTTATCCTGCTGAAATGTAGGGTTGCGCAGGGATCGAATGAAGGGTAGAGCCACGGGTCGTAACACATCTGAAATGTAACGTCCACTGTTCAAAGTGCCGTCAGTGCGAACAAGAGGTGACCGAGACTTGTAACCAATGGCACCTCATACCATCACGCCGGGTGATACGCCAGTATGGCGATGACTAATACACGCCTCCAATGTGCGTTCACCGCGATGTCGCCAAACACGCATGCGACCATCATCATGCTGTAAACATAACCTGGAGTCATCCGAGAAAATGACTTTTTGCCATTCTTGCACCCACGTTCGCCGTTCCTGTCTGTGATGCAGCGTCAAGGGTAACCGCGGCCATGGTCTCCGAGGTGATAGTCCATGCTGCTGCAAACGTCGTCGAACTGTTCGTGCAGATGGCAGTTGTCTTGCAAATATCACCATCTGTTGACTCAGGGATCGAGATGTGGCTGCACGATCCGTTACAGCCATGCGGATAAGATGCCTGTCATATCGACTGCTAGTGATACGAGGCCGTTGGGATCAAGCACGGCGTTCCGTATTACCCTCCTGAACCCATCGGCTCAATATTCTGCTAACAGTTATTGGATCTCGACCAACGCGAGCAGCAATGTCGCGATACGATAAACCGCAATCGCGATAGGCTACAATCCGATCTCTATCAAAGTCGGAAACGTGATGGTACGCATTTCTCCTCCGTACACGAGGGATCACAACAACGTATCACCAGGCAACGTCGGCCAACTGTGTTTGTGTATGAGAAATCGGTTGGAAACTTTCCTCATGTAAGCACGTTGTAGGTGTCGACACCGGCGCCAACCTTGTGTGAATGCTCTGAAAAGCTAATCATTTGCATATCACCCCTCATCTTCTTCCTATCGGTTAAATTTCACGTCTGTAGCACGTCATCTTCGTGCTGCAGCAATTGTAATGGCCAGTAGTGTATCAATTTCGCATGACTTCATGGCGCTGGGGCAGAATAACATTCTCTGGTTGGCACATTATAAGGAATTTATATGTGCAGTTACTGTTAGAAATAATCGTGACTCCACAGTACATCTTTCTAAAAGTTCTGCGAAACGATTGTAAAACGGAATCTTACTGTAGTTCCAGGCTGTCGTGGATGCAGATGGCGTCACATTGAGCAACGTTTGTAACCTGGAACATGGTACGCAATCAACAAACATTATCCTTTCATGTGTAAATTAAAATCTATTTCTTTCAGTGGGTTATTTGTTGTTTGTATTCTGCACGTCCTTACAAACTTTTCTACAAAGTTTCATTGTCCGACAAAACCCTCGTTTCCTATGGAGAATCTCTCAAGTAGCGGAAGTTTAATTGTAACAAGCTAGTAAATCTGGAATCATCGGAATCGATATCCGCAGTCGATGAGATTTATTTGCATATGTTTCTGTTGACGTCTGTCTTTAGAAGGAAGGCAAGATGCTTACAGTTGAACGACACGTCAACATGGAGGTGACGGGATGGATCACCACCTAGGACGGCCTGACTGAGGTAAGACTTTGTCACGGGCACCTCTCCGACATTCAGCTGAGGTGACGCAAGGAAATCACGCGACACACGAATCACTGTGGCGCGGCCCGACGGCGTTCTGAGACCCGCCCCCTCCGAAATACGAGTCCAGCGTCTCAACCGCTGCGCCATCCAGCTCGGTACACCGTCCGGCACCTGAAGTCCTGCCGCGCTGGAGAACTGGAATGACGAAGTACATTCCACTAGCTTGTTGCTTTTGTAATCTTCTTATACGGACGGGGCGAGCAGTGGCCTCGTTGCATGAGGAAAACATCTCTCCTACCTCAACGGAGACACGTTTGACGTTGCGCAAAAGAATAGTGAATATCGAATGCTGATGGCCTTGGCTCACTTTCGCCGCCTAGCACCTACACAACACTTCCCCGCGCACAGGCGAAATAGGCGACGATTGCTTATGGAAATCCTCGGCTGTCGCTGTTCATTCCGGGGTACCGTAATTCGCTCGCTGGCACACGGCGCGGCCTCTCGGCCAATTAGTCGTGCCTTATTGAATACCGGCCGTTCTTCATGCATTTCACTTGTAAATGCTATTCAAGATCTCATAATTCCTGAATGTACAGCCTGCAGCCGCCGCAGACTTACTGGAGGCAGCGCAATGTGCGCTATGACAGTGTGATTTGCAGCTATTAAATTGTGTCTTGCTCAGACGACAGTGAAGCACTAAGTTCCCTCTACAGCAGTACTTTGTCACAGGGAAAAAGCCGCGACCCACCGATGTGACTTACTGATACATTTAAAGGCTGCGCCCTACAGAGCGATGCGAGCTATAATCAAGCTTTCAAAAGTTAATTAAAGCTGTTCGTTGAGTTCCTTGATGTAAGGAAAGAGCGTTCTGAAGTGGATCGTTGCAGGGTAATAGCTGCGGTTACTTATTCCGATTGTCTCTACTATTCCGTTGCACTAAGAATGCCTATAAATAAGCGCAAATACGTGTATTACGAAATAAGTATCGTGTTTAGTACAATTTTCGTACGAAATATTCAGACCACAACCTTTCTCAAGAAAACCAATCCACTGCTAACAGACTTTATGAAAACCAGGAAGGACAAAAAAAAATCTTGGGAAGACGATATAATCCATGTGAGTCAATGCAGACGACAACACTACATGTAATGAAATCGACACTCAAAAGACCGCTTTTAAAAATATCGAGCTACCGCCATCAGACTACAGAGCAGCAAAACGTCAATGGGAAGAAAAATGTCAATTATTGAAATGTAGTAAAGGAAGGTATTATGAACGAATACTGCCAAACATTTCCTCGATGTCATCGCTGAGATTACTTATAAGTTTAATAATCCGCATGAGGTTTAATCACAGATCATTTCCCAGTTACCTTCACAGATACAAACACGAAATAATCCTTTCTATGAATGTGACGGAATTGCACCGGGAGATATAAATCACATTTTCTTCGCATGTAGCCTGTATGCCAGTGGTTCCCAACCTCGGGATCCGGGATTGTTGCCCCCTCAAGCCTAAAATGTAATATTTCGGGGAGGGCTGGGGTGAAGTGTTCAGCAGTGTTTCGTTCATAAAAATAAATTATTTTTAAAATATCATTGCACTTAATAATACTTGGTAAGACTGTAATACTGATTAAAAATACTAAAAGACACAAAAACACAAAATAAAAAAATAAAATAAAATAATTGGATTATTTATTCAAGAGAAAGGCCACAAATTGAGCAAGTCAATAAAGCATTGATCCACCTCTGGCCTTTATGCAAGCAGTAATTCGGATTGGTATTTATTGATAGAGTTGTTGGATGTCCCCCTTAGAGATACCGTGACACATTCTGTCCAACTGGCGCTTAGCTAGTCAAAAATACGAACGGGTTGGAAAGTCCTGCCCGTAATGCCCCAAACGCTCAATTGGGGAAAGGCCTGGTAACCTTGCTGGCCAAGGTAGGCTTGGGCAAGAAGCAGCAAAAACTCTCGTCACGTGCACGAGGGCATTATTTTGCTGAAATGTAAGCCCAGGATGGCTTACCATGAAGGACAATGAAAGTGGGAGTAGAATATCGTTGACGTACCGCTGTGCTGTGGCCATGCGCCGGCCACAGTCATATTGGTATCCTAGCGTATCCCTCCTCTTCAGCTACATCATGCCCGCCCGCACACGGCGAGATGTTTTACTGCTTGTCTTCGTCCTTGGCAAACCCCACCTTGGCCAACAAAGCGATGGATCTCTCTCCATTGAATAGGTCTGGAACACCACGGGCAGCGTCCCTCCAACCAGCTCGGGAGTTTGACGATCTAACGTGCCAATTGGACAGAATATGACACGATGTCCCTCAGGAGGACGTCCAATAGCTCTGTAAATAAATGCCAAATCGAATAATTGCTCACACAAGGGCCAGAGGTGGATCCATGCTTTACTGAATTGCTCAGTTTGTGAAGCTCTTTCTCTTGAATAAATCGCTCGTTTTTCTGAGATTGTAATAATTTATCCGAGTGCACACGCACATCACATCTACCGATTTCCGTCCCATTCTGAAAATTCCTTCACG
This sequence comes from Schistocerca cancellata, assembly GCF_023864275.1. Classification (NCBI taxonomy): domain Eukaryota; kingdom Metazoa; phylum Arthropoda; class Insecta; order Orthoptera; family Acrididae; genus Schistocerca; species Schistocerca cancellata. Next base: position 907,319,859 of record NC_064626.1, on the reverse strand, counting down.
ATGTGAGTTTCTTTTTGTTTTAGAGTGTAATTAACCAATAATTACTTTTTCAGATATTATCATTAACCTTTGAGAAAGTATGGTGGAGGCTACAGCCCGTGAAATGAATGTGTGAACAACATCTTCTTCACGTAGTTCAAGGACTACACATATACTTTGTACCATGCATCAATGGCCATAGAAATGAGATATATGTATCAAATATGCTTATCTCATGGAAGCTTCTTCTCCGAGTTGTAATTCCTGATATAGATCAGACATTATTTCATTATTCACGTCCAAGAAATAAACAGTAGCCGTAAGTGTAGCACACACGTTTTATTTAGTTGGGTTGATTTTAAAGGGTGTCTGTGAAGCAAGTGTCGCTTTGGAAAGTATTGGTGTAAAGGGAACGTTTTGTAACAGGTGTCTACGCTCAATAGGGAGAGCTAGCTTTCTTCTCTGAGAGGGAGCTGTAGATGGCACTCGCTATACACTGAGAATTGCGTCATCGTTCTTTAAAAAAGGTTGCCGTAAATAAGCGGTACGAAAAGTCTTATTGACTCATTATTAATTCGTAGTTCAATAAAGAACCTACAAAAGCTAAATATCAATTATCTTTAGTTATTTGAAAAATCAAACTGATCCAAGAAAATTCATTTTCATTCTAAAATTTAGTAAGGCACCAATGTTGACAGTAGGAGGACGGAATGTACCAGCTACTATCTGATTGCAGTCTCAAGAGTAATGGTCTCAGAAAAGTTGGGAACCACTGCTGTATGCAATCTAGCAAAGTGACATTTTGGTATATTTAATCAAATATTGAAATAACCTTTAGTGCTGCTGTGATGGAGCAACGACGAGAGATATAAATCACATTTTCTTCGCTTGTAGGCGGTACTCAAACCAGCTAACATACTTTTCTACGGTTAAGTAGATAAGCCACAGCTGCAAAATACTAACACGAATTCTTTACAGCCGAATGGAAAAACTAGTAGAAGCCGACCTCGGGGAAGATCAGTTTGGATTCCGTAGAAATACTGCAACACGTGAGGGAGTACTGACCTTACGACTTATCTTAGAAGAAAGATTAAGGAAAGGCAAACCTACGTTTCTAGCATTTGTAGACTTAGAGAAAGCTTTTGACAATGTTGACTGGAATACTCTCTTTCAAATTCTAAAGGTGGCAGGGGTAAAATACAGGGAGCGAAAGGCTATTTACAATTTGTACAGAAACCAGATGGCAGTTATAAGAGTCGAGGGACATGAAAGGGAAGCAGTGGTTGGGAAGGGAGTAAGACAGGGTTGTACCCTCTCCCCGATGTTATTCAATCTGTATATTGAGCAAGCAGTAAAGGAAACAAAAGAAAAATTCGGGGTAGGTGTTAAAATCCATGGAGAAGAAATAAAAACTTTGAGGTTCGCCGATGACATTGTAATTCTGTCAGAGACAGCAAAGGACTTGGAAGAGCAGTTGAACGGAATGGATGGTGTCTTGAAGGGAGGATATAAGATGAACATCAACAAAAACAAAACGAGAATAATGGAATGTAGTCGAATTAAGTCGGGTGATGTTGAGGGTATTAGATTAGGAAATGAGACACTTAAAGTAGTAAAGGAGTTTTGCTATTTGGGGAGCAAAATAACTGATGATGGTCGAAGTAGAGAGGATATAAAATGTAGACTGGCAATGGCAAGAGAAATTTGTTAACATCGAGTATAGATTTAAGTGTCAGGAAGTCATTTCTGAAAGTATTTGTATGGAGTGTAGCCATGTATGGAAGTGAAACATGGACGGTAAATAGTTTGGACAAGAAGAGAATAGAAGCTTTCGAAATGCGGTGCTACAGAAGAATGCTGAAGATTAGAGGGGTAGATCACATAACTAATGAGGAAGTATTGAATAGGATTGGGGAGAAGAGAAGTTTGTGGCACAACTTGACCAGAAGAAGGGATCGGTTGGTAGGACATGTTCTGAGGCATCAAGGGATCACCAATTTAGTATTGGAGGGCAGCGTGGAGGGTAAAAATCGCAGGGGGAGACCCAGAGATGAATACACTAAGCAGATTCAGAAGGATGTAGGTTGCAGTAGGTACTGGAAGATGAAGAAGCTTGCACAGGATAGAGTAGCATGGAGAGCTGCATCAAACCAGTCTCAGGACTGAAGACCACAACAACAACAACAAGTAGATATCATCAACTATTAGTCGCAAACACAAGCAGAAATTCTCTTACACCGGAATAATATGATAATATTGAAAGTAATTGAAATATTCGCGAAATATGTATACTTACGTTATAAAGACGTAGAACATTCCTAAAACTCTGAGTTTTTTTATGTGGTTATGTGTAAAAATGAACAGTAACTACTTTTCTGTGTTGAGTAGTGCTTGGTATTTATTTATTTATTTATTTATTGTAAACTACTGGGTGCAGTGTATGTAGCTGACCGCAAACTGTATCTCATGTCAGCACTAATTACAAGATCAGAGCTACGGTGGTTAAACTTAGTACGCAACCAGTTTTAAACAAGAAATGTGGCGCTTGTCATTACAAAACCATATCCGTCAGAAGCGTAATACCTTCTGCCTACGACCTCCGCGTCAGACCAGTACCTTTGGATTGAGCAACAGTTGCAGTGCCATTTTATTTTTAGACTTTACGAAGCCATATGATGTCATCAGACATGAATATCTCAACAGAGCCTTAAAGAAAATGGAATACGGTGGATGTTTTGTGAAATTGATTAAAGGGCTCACTGCAGACGCTTAATCACGAATTCTGATCAATAGACATTTGAGCAGGCCTCTTAAAATGAAGCTTCCAACCCGGCGAAGATGCTAACTTTTGTTGACATTGTATGGTATCGCTACAGAGCACTCCTGAAGGAACATCACGACTACAGCATCTGGTGTGGCCATCATAAACGTCACGAAATGTTGCACAGCGTACGTTGACAACGTAAGTATTACCGTATCATAGTCACAAGATCTCGTTTTGGCGGGCCACATCAGTGGTTTTACCGAGGCCCAAGAGAAAATAGGCCGTGGCGCGTACGTCACAGCACGTGACACAGTACATGCTCCGGCGGAGAGCGAGTAGCCATGTCATGCGAGTTTAATAATGCGTGACTGTGTGTTTAAATGCAAGCAAGTTCTCGACAGCACACGACAAAATTAAATACTGATTTCCCGTGGGCTCTGCGCTGAGCCGAGCGTTTGCGAAGTGTGACGCACAAGCCGGTTCGTTGCTGGGCTCCTATATCTCGCTGGCTCCAGAATTTTACTGTGGCGACGGAGGCTCGGCTAAGTAAAATAAATCATCTGTTACACGTCGATAAAGGCTTAGATGACACAGAACATTGGTATCAACAAAGCAACTGCCACAAATCGCTCGGTGTACACTGGAGGGAACATCAGACAAAATGTCGACACGAAACTGGGCAGGTGTGCTAAACCAAATTTGAGCAAACATCAAATTGTAGTGCGATAGGCAACAGAATTTTTCACAAAAGATGCATCCGTTCCAAATCGAGGTGATAAGTAAACTAGGTTACTTAACACAGATCCATCCAGCGTAGCAGCTAACATCCGACGAGTGGTGTGCTGATTTTTCATGAGGGAAAATATTTCCAAAGTGCATTAGATACCATAACTTTGCCGCTTATCGCGAGTAGTCGCCTTGCCGTTGGCTAACAGTGCGCGACTCACGGCTGTAATATGCATAGTGTATGTACGATTGTAGGGTGTAGACGTATGGTCGACGACGTATGGAAGTTTGGTTCTGGTCGTGAGTCGTGCACGGATAACCAAACGGTAAGGTGACCGCTCGCGATAAGCGGGAAATCCGGATTCGAGTCCGAGTCCGACACAAATTACCATTTTCGTCATTCCATTCCACAGCTGATAATCTCTTTATTTGCAACTGCGAATACATTTAAAGTACTCTGAAATAGTCATGGGGGTTCAAATCAAATGGCTCTAAGCACTATGGGGCTTAACATCTGAGGTCATCAGTCCCTACAGTTAGAACTACTTAAACCTAACTAACCTAAGGACAACGCACACATCCATGCCAGAGGCAGGATTCGAACCTGCGACCGTAGCAGCAGCGCGGTTCCAGACTGAAGCGCCTAGAATCGCTCGGCCACATATTGAATGGGTGGATACGAATTCTATATGATACTGTGATTATGAATAACCAGTGATGAAATTCTGGTCGCAATGGTTCAGAATTTTCAGGTAGTACTACTTGAAAACGTTGTACAAGGCGAACTCGGATCAGTGCTACGATATTAAGTAATAACTGTGTATTGCTGGCTTTCGAGAGAAGTATCTTTATATCCCGCTGAATAAATTTTTCTTCCTTCGAAATGTTCATAGTGTGGATGAAATGCTTAATGCCATTTCGCTTTTGAAAAACTGAAACAAAAAACTAGATGAGTCTCATTACTCGCAATAAATCCGTGTTTGGAGATGCTATGGTGACCCTGTTTATATCTACAGTACAGTTGAAGTAAGGATACAAAATACTGAATGCAGTGGCTTACCAAACTGTCTTCTTCGTTGTCAACACACAAACACACAAACTCACACATACACATTGTCTATGTTGCAAAAATAATTAAGGTGCCATTACCTCCTCCAGCATTTCACAAAATATTTAGAATACATCTGATCAAATGTATCTGGACACCTATTAGTGGACATTAAAATGCAGTGTGGCGGTTTGAATTCTACTGGAGACACTTTCAGTAAGGCCCCGGAATGTCTACCCAGGAATGACAGCCCATTCCTCCTTAAGATCCGAAACCAGAGAGAATAGAGATGTTGGACGTTGCGGTCTGGAGCTAGGTCAACGTTCTAAATCATCACAAAGGTGTTGTACTAGATACAGTTCGGTACTCTGGATAGACCAGCTCATTTCAGGAATATCATTGTTCATAATCCGTTGCGTCACTAATATTGTTTTATGACAGGGTGCATTGTCATGCTGACACAATAGGTCATCGTCTTTGAACCATTGCACTATTGCAAGCTGTACACACTGCTGTAAAATGTAATCATATCGTTCCACACTTCGCGTTCCCTTAAGCGCAATAAGAAGACTCCATCCTAACCACGAAAAATACCCCCAAACTGTAACACCACTTCCTCCGTACTTCACTCTTGGCACTACACGCGATGTCAGGTAAGATTCAAGGGGCGTTCTCCAATCTCAAACTGTCCCACGAGGGAATAACGCGATTCGCCTCTTCAAATCACTCAGTTCCAGTCGTCCACTGCCCATCACCTCAAGCGCCGCTTAGCGCTGACTACAGACAAGTGTGGCTTGTGAGAAGCTGTACCCCATTCTTTGGAACTCCCTACGCACAGTTATCGTGCTATTTGGACACTAACTGTCCAAATAGCGAGTCATTCCTTCCACTGGCTTCATGCGACTTTTTACAAACACCCTCCCCAATGCTCGACGATTCCTATCCATCAGTGCATGAAGTCTGCCTAGTCTGCCTAGTTTATGTGAGGTCATTTCTTCCCGTTTGAACTTCACAGTCACATCAACAGTCGACTTGAAACGTCCCTGATGAGTTTATTTCTCCGGTTGCATCCCATTAAAAAAAATTCTGCGAGCACTGATGATACCACCTTTAGCTGCGTATCGTCAGAAGTCCTTTACTTAATACTAACGGTTTCGGTGCTGCGCCACACCGTCATCAAGCTTTCAACTGGCAAAAATTGGAATAAAGCCAACTATCCGTACTGCCATTGATCCATTTTTTGCCAATCGATGGTCTGGTGACAATGTCGTGTAGTATTAAATAAAGAAATTTTAAAGACACTCGGCTGAAGGTGGCACTACAATTCGCAGAGAAGATGGATTCCTGTAAGATCCATTCTATTGTGACTGCTTCTCTAGCGACAGACACAGTTCTCCCCGCTTCTTTTCATAGTGACGAGTTCGCCTCTCGTAACGTCTAGTGCTGTATTACATAGGTCGTTCGGATAATTTTGATGAAATAGTGCAGTTTCTCTCAGAGGAACTGTGCGAGATGAGACTGGTAGTTCGTATAAACCGAATAGCAAAATGATTCAGGCTGTTAAGACGCCGGTAGTAACCCTATTCCATGCGAGTACACCATATTAGGCGGGTTTTCATATAATTTTGTCGTATCTAGTAGTTAGTGGTCGTTTTCAAGTATAAAAACGAGTACAAGTAAATGACTCTGCATTTCAGTTATTTATTTTTTACTAGCAAGTCAGACCAGCTGCACTTAGTGTAAACCGTGGGTTGTATTACCGTCGCAATTCCTGGCTACAGTACAGCACCCAGCACGGATGCGTATAAAGGACGGAACACCCGTAAACCTGTTTTAAGAGATTGTCCCCGCGATAGTCGGCTTCGCTGTAGCGGGAAGCATTCGCACCACTTATTGTTTATCGCTCGTGCAGAAGCGCTAAACCTACAGGATCGGCCGATGGAAGAGGCCCGCCATTAGCGTGGCAGCTGGGCGGGTCAGACTCCGTGCGGCCTTCCCGCAGCTGGCTCAGTTATCGTCGGGGCTAATTGCGGTCGGAGAATTTAAAAGGCGTGCTCTTTACCTCGTGAAATATGGCTGGCTTCCAGCCGGGCTGTTAGCTCCGGTAGTCAGCTGCCATAAAGGTTAGCTGCAGCGCGGGGGACGTCACACAGGGGCAGCCACATCGCAAATGCCTGCCACACCTGGACACTCGGCATCTGAGAGTACTCGTACCTGCAAATAAACCGCAAGAAGTCCCCCTCATCTGATCGGTACTTTATTTGTATAAGACGTACTCACAGCACTAAAGAACACGTGTAATAAAATATGTCGATGAATTAATATCTTATTTCCCTGTAGAACGCATCAATAAGCAGGCTTAGCGTATCATATTAAGCTGTAAACTTTGATCAGACTCTATAAAGTAGACTGAAGACTACGTTAAAAGATTGAGCGAAATATTTATGTATACTTTCTGGCATATAATTCGAGTCCTCAGCACTGCTTTCTCAAATCCATGCCTCCCGTAGTAGATGTACTTTTTGCTCAATGGATCCACAGTGGGAAGATTCCTAAGGGCGTATATATACTGCAAGAGAAAAATTAACCGAATGGGACGGAATCCGGAAGGAGTGATGTACCTGTACAGACAAATACATCATTACAATTTCAGAAGAACTGGATGAGTTATTCAAGAGAAAGAGATTCACCAATTGAGCAAGTCAATAACGCGTTGGTCCATCTCTGGTCCTTATGGAAGCAGTTATTGGACTTGGTTTTGAATGACAGAGTTGGTGGGTCTCCTCATGCGGGATATCGTGCCAAATTCTGTCTAATTGGCCCCTTAAATCGTCAAAGTCCCGATCTGGTTGAAGGGCCCTGCCCATAATGCTCTAAACGTTCTCAACTGGGGGAGAGATCCAGAGACCGTGTTGGGCAATGTGGAGTCTGGCAAGTAAGAACATGCTGGGCGGCATTACATTGCTGCAGTCATGGACTGTGCCGCTGGTCCTGGCGGAAGTTCGAGTCCTCCCTCGGGCATGGATGTGTGTGTTTGTACTTAGGATAATTTAGGTTAAGTAGTGTGTAAGCTTAGGGACTGATGACCTTAGCAGTTAAGTCCCATTAGATTTCACACACATTTGAACTTTTTTTTTTTTTTTTTTTTTTTTTGAAGGTAGGCCGAGCACGGCTTCGCATGAAGGACAACAAAAATGGACGTGGAATATTGTCGACGAATCGCAAGGCTGTAAGGCTGATGCTGATAACAACAGAAGGAGTCCTACTATAAAAAGAAATAACACCCCAGACCCACTCCCCATTGTCGATCAGTATGGCGGGCAACAGGTAGGTTGGTATCCTACCGCTGACAGGGGCGTCCCAAGACACGTCTTCCTTGGTCATCGGGGATCATTTCCGACTCATCACTGAAGACAAATCTACTCCAGTCAATAAGATTGCAGTCTGAAGTGTTTGGAGATGCTTCGGACAGGAGCCCTTTGGTAGTCACCCGCGTTACTCTTATAACGCAGGTACGTCGATGATATTCTACGCTCCGTTTTGTTGCCCTTCATGGAAAGCCATCCTGGGCTTACGTTTCAGCAATATAATGCCCGCTCGAACACGACGAGTTTCTACTGCATGTCTTCGTGCTTGACATATTCTTCCTTGGCCGTCGACGTCGCCGGGTCTCCCCCCAATTGAGAACATTTGGAGCATCACGTGCAGGGCCATCCAACCAGCTCGGGATCTGCGCCAGTTAGACAGAATTTGGCACGTTGTCCCTCAGGAGGACATCCAGCAACTCTACTAATCAATGCAATACGAATAACTCCTTGCATAAGGGCCAGAAGTGGACTAATGCGTTATTAAGTTGCTCAATTTGTGGAAAAATTTCACTTGAGTAAATCATCCAGTCTTTCTGAAATTGTAATCATTTGTTTGTCTCAACATGTACGTCATGTCTATGTCCCATTCGTATAATTCTTTCCTGGTGCGTTGTTTCTTTTGTCTTGAGTGTACAACGGAAATGTTACAACATTTGTTAATCTTAAACTTCAAAATGCTTCACAACAGACAATATTTTAGGTTCCCATATCTCAGTCGGTAAAAACGGTTGTCGGATCACTTTGTTGTCCGTTTATCTCTTTGTCTGTCTGTCTATCTATCCGACTGCTAAAAACAAACCTCTTCTCTGGAACGGGTAGAGTATCAAGCTGAAATTTATGTTACATACTAAGGTCTGCCGTCCTTTGGCGGAGTAAAACATTGATGCTTCTAAGTCAATGGAATCAAAATATATTGCCATTTATGTCACATATTTTAGAATCATGAAATTTGGCAAAAAGGAAGGTTTCACATTACAGCCAAAGAAGTAAATCCGAAAACTGTAAATCTGCAATTATACCGCACGACTTTTTGTCGTTTCTTATCTATCTCTCCATCTGTCTGTCTGTCAAGACCGCTTCTCCTTAGGAACGGGTAGACGTTAGGGATCGAAGAAACCGAGCAATTGAACCGATCCGGTTTTTTAATTCTCCATAACCGCTATTTTTCGATACTTCTTTGGCCTCGCTTATAACAAAATTTATCGCCAAGAAAACGTATTATGTCATAGTGCGTAAGAGCTGATTCGCACTTACGGTACATGACGGTAATGGAAATGGAAACCAAAAGCGAAAACTAGAATCATACCATGGGAGCTGCTGAAGTAAATAGAAGAAAGAAATATCGATCTGAAAAGGGACGGATGATTTCCAGCAGTTCTGTGATATAGCTAGAAGTGTTAGTTACATATGAACTACGTTATATAATGATAAAATTTACGTTGAACGAACAAAAAGCCCCCGGACTGAAGTAATCGTTTAGACACAAACAGGGCATCCCAGGAGGAATCGTCAACATGCAAGGATATGACAGAAACGATCACTCTAAGCAAAAATCTCTGGTAAACATGGGTTCTAAAACGTATATATTGTACGAGGTGCATTCAAGTTCTAAAGCCTCCGATTTTTTTTTTTTTCTAATTAACTACTCACCCGAAATCGATGAAACTGGCGTTACTTCTCGACGTAATCGCCCTGCAGACGTACACATTTTTCACAACGCTGACGCCATGATTCCATGGCAGTGGCGAAGGCTTCTTTAGGAGTCTGTTTTGACCACTGGAAAATCGCTGAGGCAATAGCAGCACGGCTGGTGAATGTGCGGCCACGGAGAGCGTCTTTCATTGTTGGAAAAAGCCAAAAGTCACTAGGAGCCAGGTCAGGTGAGTAGGGAGCATGAGGAATCACTTCAAAGTTGTTATCACGAAGAAACTGTTGCGTAACGTTAGCTCGATGTGCGGGTGCGTTGTCTTGGTGAAACAGCACACGCGCAGCCCTTCCCGGACGTTTTTGTTACAGTGCAGGAAGGAATTTGTTCTTCAAAACATTTTCGTAGGATGCACCTGTTACCGTAGTGCCCTTTGGAACGCAATGGGTAAGGATTACGCCCTCGCTGTCCCAGAACATGGACACCATAATTTTTTCAGCACTGGCGGTTACCCGAAATTTTTTTGGTGGCGGTGAATCTGTGTGCTTCCATTGAGTTGACTGGCGCTTTGTTTCTGGATTGAAAAATGGCATCCACGTTCCATCCATTGTCACAACCGACGAAAAGAAAGTCCCATTCGTGCTGCCGTTGCGCGTCAACATCGCTTGGCAACATGCCACACGGGCAGCCGTGTGGTCGTCCGTCAGCATTCGTGGCACCTACCTGGATGACACTTTTCGGATTTTCAGGTCGTCATGCAGGATTGTGTGCACAGAACCCACAGAAATGCCAACTCTGGAGGCGATCTGTTCAACAGTCATTCGGCGATCCCCCAAAACAATTCTCTCCACTTTCTCGATCATGTCGTCAGACCGGCTTGTGCTAGCCCGAGGTTGTTTCGGTTTGTTGTCACACGATGTTCTTCCTTCATTAAACTGTTTGCTATCGTTTCTTCATGTTAGAGATACAATCACAAGTCCACACAGCACTACTAAATACGACCATCACCTACCACGCTTCAACTCGGAATGATCAGACTGCGCAGATACCAAGACTGTGCCACGACAAGACCAAAGACTGTTTAACAGTAACGTAGCTTGCTCTCTATCCGACGTGCATATCTATGACATACAAAAAGCAAAATGACATGACGATCTTATAATCTTACGAGCTATGAGCACTTGTTCATCTTCGCTACTTCGAAAAATATCGATTCTACTGAAGAAGTGCTCATCGATCTTCAGGTATGCATTTTGGAGTCCATGTTTACTAAACGTCTCTCTTCGAATTATATTTGATATCATTTCCCTGAATATTGACCATTCGTCCTGGATACCATGCAAAGGAATTGTATCATACACGGATAAGGCTGACTGTCAAAGTGCTGTCCAGCAATTACTTTACATCAGGTATGGGCAACGTCTGCTGATCCGCGGGGCTGCTTCACAATCTTATTTAAGCTCACATGTCGCTTCGACACGTGACGCGACAGTAATGGTCCTAGTACTTGATTTCAAAACTACAGCGTCCGTGACCTTAATGTTTACTGGATAGCGCACCGATATGAATGGCATCCGCTTCCCAACCCGTCACGCCAACTAATTACTCCTCAATATATTCGTCTTTGAGACTACATTCATTTTATGTTTAACACGTCTTCAGAGATTTACATTTATTTGCACGTCTTGAACATTGTTTCTTTACTTACTATGTTTTACGATAAATGCCCTAAAATACCCGTTGCAACACCACTAGTACGAAACAACGTCCATGACACGGAAGTAAATGTAAACACATGAAGAGGGCATGCCTGGCATCTTGAAATGTCATCACGAAAAAATAAACGCCTATGAAAGCAAATTGTTGCAGTTCCAATCGAGAAGCAATTAGGAATAACGTTGCAGTTTTTGGCTGCAGTAGGTCTTTCGTGTGTAAAATATAGTGTATTAGTATCTACGAAAATTATCAGCAAGAATTTTTTAAATATTTTTCCAAAAGTACTCTTAATGACTTCGTGGAAATGCAGGACTATGCATCCCGGACGGAATGCAATGCCAGCGCCTCGCACGCTCTCCCAGGAATTTCTTTACTTCGTACTGCAACCAATCGTGGACTAGACGCAGGCAGCGAGCCACCGGTTGCCCTCCCGTGCCTTACACGTTCATCTAGATCTGTTTCCCGCAGCTGTACTCGAGGTTTGAAATTCGAGGGTAACATTATGACGCGGTTGTCATGAAAAATATCCTTACACCGCGGATCTTAAGGGAGCACTAAAACTTGTCAACAACAGCGCATTGCCAGAAAAGCAATTTTTTCATCACTTTTTCATGACTTTTGAACATGAATATCTGCCAACTGCGGAACAGACAGCTCCAGGATGAAGACGGGTGTATGGTGCTACGTATATAAGAGGCACTCAAATGGAAACGAGACAGATGGAAAAAAGTAATTAAACTATTTATCGTTTTGAAAAGTAATGACTCGTAACTGTTAATATGTTTATCCCATTGTGAGACAATACGGCCAATGCCTTCAGGGAAAAATAATTGTGGTTGCCTACAGAACCATGATTGTACCCTGGCGTGCATCTCTTCGTCCGAAGCAAATCGAGGATCACGAATCTCTTTCTTCAGGGTCCCAAAAATATAGAAATCGCATGGGGAGATATCGGGAGTGTATGAAGAATTTGTGAAGACTTCCCAGCGAAATTTCAGCAGAGTAGTAGAAACAACCCTGACAACACATGGGCGGGCATTTTCCTGCAACTGACTGGGTGTTTGGACTTTATGGCGCGCTACAACTTTTGTAAAGCGCCCGAGTACACTGTGCGTTAATTGACTGTATTATTATGTTGCAAGATAATGACCTCCGACATGTTATCAACGTTGTCTACGCTGTAGAAGTTTAGTTGGAAAGCCCTTACTCATCGTCCATACAGTCTCGATCGCTCGCCATGCTTAGGCAACCGCAAAAATTTTTCCGTGAAGGCATTAACGGTCTTATCTCACAGTGGGATTAACGTATTAACAGTTACGAAATTACAGTGAAATCCAGACCATTAGCTGCTTATAGACGTTGATAAATATTAACGGGGACTTGAAAATGTGTACCCCGACCCGGACTCGAACCAGGGTCTCCTGCTTGCATGGTAGACGCTCTATCCGACTTTAGTTTCTGAAGGCAGTATATACTTAATGAAATTACAATGTAATCGAGACCTTTTTTTTACGGAGCGGAGGCGTGAAAGAGAAGGCGGGGACGGCAGAGTGGGCAGCACTCGAGGCCTGGCCACAGTGTCCCCCTCGCCCGTCAAGGTATCAGGGATAGTGAGGGGAAATAAACTGTGGGAATTTTTTGTATTTTTTATTATTTTTTCAATATACTTGTAATTTATATTTCCTGTATATCACACCGAAAATAAATGTACCTAGCAGCACATCGTGCGCAGAGTAAACAAAACAAATATCTAGGTACTTTGCTACACCGAGATAATATACAGGGTGTTTCAAAAATGACCGGTATATTTGAAACGCCAATAAAAACTAAACGAGCAGCGATAGAAATACACCGTTTGTTGCAATATGCTTGGGACAACAGTACATTTTCAGGCGGACAAACTTTCGAAATTACAGTAGTTACAATTTTCAACAACAGATGGCGCTGCAAGTGATGTGAAAGATATAGAAGACAACGCAGTCTGTGGGTGCGCCATTCTGTACGTCGTCTTTCTGCTGTAAGCGTGTGCTGTTCACAACGTGCAAGTGTGCTGTAGACAACATGGTTTATTCCTTAGAGCAGAGGATTTTTCTGGTGTTGGAATTCCACCGCCTAGAACACAGTGTTGTTGCAACAAGACGAAGTTTTCAACGGAGGTTTAATGTAACCAAAGGACCGAAAAGCGATACAATAAAGGATCTGTTTGAAAAATTTCAACGGACTGGCAACGTGACGGATGAACGTGCTGGAAAGGTAGGGCGACCGCGTACGGCAACCACAGAGGGCAACGCGCAGCTAGTGCAGCAGGTGATCAAACAGCGGCCTCGGGTTTCCGTTCGCCGTGTTGCAGCTGCGGTCCAAATGACGCCAACGTCCACGTATCGTCTCATGCGCCAGAGTTTACACCTCTGTTTATACAAAATTCAAACGTGGCAACCCCTCAGCGCCGCTACCATTGCTGCACGAGAGACATTCGCTAACGATATAGTGCACAGGATTGATGACGGCGATATGCATGTGGGCAGCATTTGGTTTACTGACGAAGCTTATTTTTACCTGGACGGCTTCGTCAATAAACACAACTGGCGAATATGGGGAACCGAAAAGCCCCATGTTGCAGTCCCATCGTCCCTGCATCCTCAAAAAGTACTGGTCTGGGCCGCCATTTCTTCCAAAGGAATCATTGGCCCATTTTTCAGATCCGAAACGATTACTGCATCACGCTATCTGGACATTCTTCGTGAATTTGTGGCGGTACAAACTGCCTTAGACGACACTGCGAACACCTCGTGGTTTATGCAAGATGGTGCCCGGCCACATCGCACGGCCGACGTCTTTAATTTCCTGAATGAATATTTCGATGATCGTGTGATTGCTTTGGGCTATCCGAAACATACAGGAGGCGGCGTGGATTGGCCTCCCTATTTGCCAGACATGAACCCCTGTGACTTCTTTCTGTGGGGACACTTGAAAGACCAGGTGTACCGCCAGAATCCAGAAACAATTGAACAGCTGAAGCAGTACATCTCATCTGCATGTGAAGCCATTCCGCCAGCCACGTTGTCAAAGGTTTCGGGTAATTTCATTCAGAGACTACGCCATATTATTGCTACGCATGGTGAATATGTGGAAAATATCGTACTATAGAGTTTCCCAGACCGCAGCGCCATCTGTTGTTGAAAATTGTAGCTACTGTAATTTCGAAAGTTTGTCTGCCTGAAAATGTACTGTTGTCCCAAGCATATTGCAACAAACGGTGTATTTCTATCGCTGCTCGTTTAGTGTTTATTGCCGTTTCAAATATACCGGTCATTTTTGAAACACCCTGTATATGGGGAAACGAAAAATATGCTTCGTACACGATGCAGAAGGGTGTGTGGCTACTCTCCTTACGCTCAATCATCCAGCTACGTCCTCACGCATGTCATCTGTTATTCCACCGATAATCGGAGAAGTTCTTGTCTGCTCAGTCAATGGGTTCCTACCTGTTGATGATCCAGCTGTGCGGAGCGTCGCGTAGGGCACTACATAAGTAATTGGAATAATATTGTCCATACTTTGGGCTCCGTGCAATCTTGCAATGACGTTCTTGTAGTTAGTTCCAAAAGTCCAGTACATCTTTAGGTTCATCGTGAAATAAGTATTGTACCGCATGCTCACGGACCCACATGACTGAGTTGGTTTTGGAGTGCGGGAAATACTGTCCATCCGGAAATAGTGGAAGCCGGGGTGTGATGTGTCCGGAGTCAGTCGAGGAAAATACTACAAAATCTGTCGCACCAAGCGCCATACGTCTTCTGCCGCGCCACATGTGAGACGGTGCTCGTCCGTGTCCGGTACTCCACAGTCTGCACATAGAAGCGAGTCCGCCATATTTCTCTTGTGGAGGAGTGATCGGGCGATTTGTTTACCGTTGACTGTGATGTACCATGTGGATCGCACGTCTGTATCCAGTGTAACGGCCACACAACCTTCCAACTAACCTGAGGGTTTTTGGCCTCCACGATATTTGGTGGCCGCCGCTGCTGTATGACGCGATATATACCCCGCGCCGACGCCTGTTTCGTCGGTGGTGCTGCGAGACAGACATAACTGTGTTCAATGTAAAAGTAGAAGGGTGGGGTATGTCTTGCGTCGTCAGTCGGGACATAAGGGAGGGCAGAGCTAAGGACTCCAGCAGCAAACCTGTTAAACCTTCCGAGTGGTGGCGCCACAGCTTGATGGGCGAGCTGGCAAACAGGGCCACCGCTCTGTCGTGGATATGGACTAGGCCAAGACCTCCCCTTTCTGGGGGAAGGGTCAGCGACTCATAACTGACTTTGAAGAGCATGCCTGTACTGATGTAATCTCCGAATTCTGCTAATAGACGTCGTACCATCAGTAACGGTATTGGAAGGACACGCACTATGTGTGGAAGGCGCGATGCGAGGTAAAAATTGACGAAGTGTGCCCTTTGAAGAATGTCGAGGGTCCGCAGACGAAGACTGGAGATCTGGATACGATGTGCGATGCAGGGACTTATCTCTGGCACACTCCCCGTGAAACCCACATTTCCAACTTACTGTCCACACACTACATTTGTAGTCCCCCTGCCCTGCCCACTGTACTCATTACTCGCAGCAGTCACTCTACCGATTCCCGTAAGAGTTTGAGCAATGTGAGTGTATCCACACTGAAGAAGATCCATAGGCCGGTAAGCCTTATCTATATGAAGATGGTATCTGTTCTTTCGGACATGTCGATTGGTTTTGAAATAATAAACAGTTTGCCGCTCGGGATTAGCCGAGCGGTCTCAGGCGCTACAGTCATGGACTGTGTGGCTGGTCCCGGTGGAGGTTCGAGACCTCCCTCGGGCATGGGTGGGTGTGTTTGTCCTTAGGATCATTTAGGTTAAGTAGTGTGTAAGCTTAGGGACTGATGACCTTAGCAGTTAAGTCCCTCAAGATTTCACACACATTTTGAATTAGCAGTTTACTTCCTTTGTTTTCCATTTCTCTCGTTTTCATTTGACTGCTTCTTATTAGGACAATGTTCGAAACATGATTCGAATAAAAGCTCAGGATCCGTCTGGTAAGGGCAATGTCACATGTCACACCCACATAGTAATCGGTATATTCTTGAAATTGGGGACATTTTGGAGTTTTACGGTAGGTGAATTCTCAACAGGAGTGATACAGGGTGTAGTAAGGCTCTGAGCACTATGAGACTTAACTGCTGAGGTCATCAGTCCCCTAGAACTTAGAACTACTTAAACCTAACTAACCTAAGGACATCACACACATCCATGCCCGAGGCAGGATTCGAACCTGCGACCGTAGCGGTCGCGCGGTTCCAGACTGTAGCGCCTAGAACCGCTCGGCCATCCCAGGGTGTAGTAAAGTGTAGAAGAAGATGAAACAGAACTGAGGAAACAAAAAATTGCCACCGATAATGTCGGATGGCTCGACACACCAGAAATGTAAATTGACCAATGGTATATATGGATGTGAAGGAAATAAAGCATCGCCGTTGCATACTAAGAACAGATCTCGAGAAAGGGAGATATTTTCTACTACTTTATATAACGAGGTGCACTGTCGGAAAGAGCCACTTAAATCGGATGACAGCAGCCATGAAGGGATGGTAACGGTGAAGAATGATACTGACGTAGTCCAAAATCTTCATGGAATTTTGAGTAGCAGCCATAGTTCCACCATTACTATACCTCTAAATTTAAGGGTACATCCCATAGTGCATGTGTCGACAAAGCATTTCCCTGGAGGGCTTACTTCCATGATTCCTTGTTCCAGACACGAGGAAATAGTATCACACTCACTCTAAATAACGATGTCATTATGTCACTAAGGTAGACGTATGGTTCGTCTGTATTGGTTTCCCTTTAGAACAATGTGCAGTCTCAAATAGTTCTGTTACCTTACGTGGTGTTTCAAGAAGGATAGTAAATATTTTAGGAGGTGGTAGTAAAAAATAATTCACGTAAGACATCTCATATAACAAACGTTCAGTTTTATTGATTACAGATCTATAGCTATTAGAATGTAACCCACACAACAAATACATAGAATGTTGAAGCATTGACAAATGATTAAATTCATCGACATCTACATAATTATCCTGCACTTCACAACTAAGGGCCTGGCAGAAGGTTCATCGCACCACCTTCAAGCTGTTCCTCTACTATTCCACTCTCGAACAGCGCGTGTGATAAATGAACACTTAAATCTTTCAGTGTGAGCTCTGATTTATCTTATTTTATTATGATGATCAGTTCTCCCTACGTAGGTGGACTTCAACAAAACGTTTTCGCTTCGGAAGGGAAAAGTTGATGGCTGATATTCCATTAGAAGGTCTCGCCGCAACGAAAAACGCCTTCGATTTTATTATTGCCACCCCAATTCATACACTCCTGGAAATTGAAATAAGAACACCGTGAATTCATTGTCCCAGGAAGGGGAAACTCTATTGACACATTCCTGGGGTCAGATACATCACATGATCACACTGACAGAACCACAGGCACATAGACACAGGCAACAGAGCATGCACAATGTCGGCACTAGTACAGTGTATATCCACCTTTCGCAGCAATGCAGGCTGCTATTCTCCCATGGAGACGATCGTAGAGATGCTGGATGTAGTCCTGTGGAACGGCTTGCCATGCCTTTTCCACCTGGCGCCTCAGTTGGACCAGCGTTCGTGCTGGACGTGCAGACCGCGTGAGACGATGCTTCATCCAGTCTCAAACATGCTCAATGGGGGACAGATCCGGAGATCTTGCTGGCCAGGGTAGTTGACTTACACCTTCTAAAGCACGTTGGGTGGCGCGGGATACATGCGGACGTGCATTGTCCTGTTGGAACAGCAAGTTCCCTTGCCGGTCTAGGAATGGTAGAACGATGGGTTCGATGACGGTTTGGATGTACCGTGCACTATTCAGTGTCCCCTCGACGATCACCAGTGGTGTACGGCCAGTGTAGGAGATCGCTCCCCACACCATGATGCCGGGTGTTGGTCCTGTGTGCCTCGGTCGTATGCAGTCCTGATTGTGGCGCTCACCTGCACGGCGCCAAACACGCATACAACCATCATTGGCACCAAGGCAGAAGCGACTCTCATCGCTGAAGACGACACGTCTCCATTCGTCCCTCCATTCACGCCTGTCGCGACACCACTGGAGGCGGGCTGCACGATGTTGGGGCGTGAGCGGAAGACGGCCTAACGGTGTGCGGGACCGTAGCCCAGCTTCATGGAGACGGTTGCGAATGGTCCTCGCCGATACCCCAGGAGCAACAGTGTCCCTAATTTGCTGGGAAGTGGAGGTGCGGTCCCCTATGGCACTGCGTAGGATCCTACGGTCTTGGCGTGCATCCGTGCGTCGCTGCGGTCCGGTCCCAGGTCGACGGGCACGTGCACCTTCCGCCGACCACTGGCGACAACATCGATGTACTGTGGAGACCTCACGCCCCACGTGTTGAGCAATTCGGCGGTACGTCCACCCGGCCTCCCGCATGCCCACTATACGCCCTCGCTCAAAGTCCGTCAGCTGCACATACGGTTCACGTCCACGCTGTCGCGGCATGCTACCAGTGTTAAAGACTGCGATGGAGCTCCGTATGCCACGGCAAACTGGCTGACACTGACGGCGGCGGTGCACAAATGCTGCGCAGCTAGCGCCATTCGACGGCCAACACCGCGGTTCCTGGTGTGTCCGCTGTGCCGTGCGTGTGATCATTGCTTGTACAGCCCTCTCGCAGTGTCCGGAGCAAGTATGGTGGGTCTGACACACCGATGTCAATGTGTTCTTTTTTCCATTTCCAGGAGTGTATATTGTATCCTTTGCACTCTCTCCCCTATTTCGTGATAATACAAAACGAGCTACCTTGAACTTTTTTGATGTCCTGATGCGGCTCTCACACTGCGCAGCGTTACTCCAGAAGAGGACGGACAAGCATAGTGCAAGAGTCTCAGTAGTAGACCTGTTTCATTTTCTAAGTGTTCTGTCAATAATTCGGAGTATCTGGTTTGCTTTCCCCACATTCTCTTTGTGATTGTCCTAAGTTTAGTTATTCGTAGAATCCCTAAGTATTTAGTTGAAATCATACGCTTTAGATTTGTGTGATTTATCGTATAACCGAAATTTACTCAATTTAGTACTCATATAAGTGACTTCACACTTTAAATTATTTGGAGTCAAATGTTCAGATGTGCGTGAAATCTTATGGGACTTAATTGCTAAGGTCATCAGTCCCTAAGCTTACACACTACTTAACCTACATTATCCTAAGGACAAATACACACACCCATGCCCGAGGGAGGACTCGAACCTCCGCTGGGACTATTTGGAGTCATTTGGCTCTAGTCGCTCATACAGATACCTCATCTAAACAATTTTTGCAATTGTTTTTGATAATCCGATGACTTTACAATACGTAAATGACAGCATAATCTGCAAACAGTGAGAGGGCTACTCAGATTGTCTCCTAAATCGTTCATGTCCAGTGGGAACAGCAAAGGCCCTAGAACACTTCCTCGGGAACAACAAGTGTTACTTCCGTTTTACTCGATGATTTTCGTCGATTTCTACGAACTGTACCATTTCTGACAGGAAATCACTAATCCAGTCGCACAACTGTGATGATACTCCGTAGGCAAGCAATTTGATTAGAAGTCGCTTGTGAAGAACGGTGACGAAAGCCTTTTGGAAATCCGAATACATGGAACCAATTTGACATCTCGTTCGTTAGCAGTCATTAAATAAAGATACTTTCAGCTGACACCCGTATCGCTACAAACTGACGAGGTTGGACCGTGTTAGAAAGAAAACGTTCGTGTTCTAGATAACTACAGTTCAAATCTGAGTCCGGTAACACATAATATGGATTACACTTGTTTCCCATAATAAATGAAGCTGAGTGTGGGTCGATTTCTGAATGGATTCCTAGTGAGGCACACTGGTGGACACGGCAGCGGACACGCAGCCACTGGCGCCAGTTGTAGCAGAGGGCGAGGTGTCGGCTGTCTTTGTTGCGATATGGCTGGCGCCAGCGCGGCGGCGCTACCGGCTTGCCAAACCTGGCGCCAGTAGCCGCGCCGACCGTCACGATCCACCGGCCGCTCGCCCGCGCGTTCGCCTCAGCTTGAGTAATAACCAGTCAGGCTCCTTACAGCTCGCAGTACCTAATCGACAGCAACATTTTCTTGTCACGTTCACCATGGCAATACCCGTAACGGCAACCTACGCTCGAAGCAGACCATGGAGATGGGTTTAGTACACTTACTCGTTGTAGTTAACTATACAACGTGTTTGGCGGAGGGTACACTACAGTCTCTTTTAAAAAGATTCATCCAATTTTACTATGCTGCATGTTATTCATGAATGAAGGTTTAAATGTGTGGTAAATTGCAGTGTACGCATAAGACTAAACCGCTTTTAAAAATCTGACATTGGTAGCGTTGTAGGGGCGATCTTTAAGTATAGTGTTGTAATGTTCTTTCGAAAAACTTTTTATTTGCCAAAATCGCAAGTAAGGATATACTAGTTAAACAACCTTCAGCTGTGAAAGTATGCAGAAGATTACAGGCCAATATTCACATTGTAAATAAATTAATGGTCCCATGATAGTTGAAAGGATACACACAAAATATTAGAAAACAGTGTCTATATCGGTTACAAAAGCGAGACGCTTTGTCATAGTCATGTTTATAATTACAAATTATAAGAAGAAATTGAGTAAAGTATAGGGAAATAATCCGAAGTCATCGGTAAAATAATTATGTAGAAATGGTCTTTATAATAGACATACCAAAACAATTGCAGTTACCTTATACTTCTAGCTATATGCAAACAATTGAACGTAACTGCATCATATAGTAGTATTTCTATACGCTTTTACAGAAATTTTAAATACAGTTTATCGTGGAAAGTTCCTAAGCAAGTAGCGGACCTTCAACAGAGTGGTGATGTTAATTATTTAAGAAAAACTAGTTTATGATGGGCAGTCTCCACACAATTAGTGGTCCACCGACCAAGTCATGATATCAGTTATATAAGAGAAACTCATTTAGACTGCACTTAAATGCATGTCAGTGTTGTTGTTTGAATAATAGCAAAAATGATACAATATTGAAGGTGCGGACCATAACCTGATAAATATGTCTAAGACAATTAAGATGTTTTATAAAAATAGGAAACAAATACGTTTAACGGCATGAGTGATGTAAGTGCATTTAATGCTGTATAAGGAGTAGGTGGAGCGAAAAAAAAGTACTAGCTTACATATAACCAACATAAATGAACAGTATGTAGTTATTGCAGCATTGTAAAATATGGCAGTCATAACAGTACAAGAGTAACGTTTTATAAATGCAGTAATTACACCCTCTTCAGTTTTTTAAACGATAGGGTTATATGTTTACAAACCACAACGTTGTAGTGTAATAATACATTGTACATAGATCGATGTCTACTTTGTTACTATGTTGGCTGTAATAATGTAGTCTTTGATGGATGCACAATCTGTTATTAAACTGAAAACTGCAAATTAATATTAATCTCAACGTAAAATAAAGCTCTTTATAGAGGTTAACCATCACCTTAGTATTTATAATGAACCATCATTGTGGACTGCAGTTTACTGAATCAGAATATGGTAAAGATACGATCAGAATGAAAGTAACACTTACACACTGCGACTATGTAGACGATTTGCCAGCACAAAATGTTGTTGTACTAACAAAACATAAAGTTTAACTGAAGAGGTATAATTTATTTACTTCAGTGGTGTATTTCGGATGTTGAGCAACAATTTTCGTTACAATTATAGGTAAAGCGACAAATTCATCGTAGTCTCCGGCGTCGCAAAATAACTTCTAAATAAATGCTTGAAATGTGAAAGCTACCATTGAATTATGTAAATTTTACGTTGTAAGTGAGATGATAATTCATTACCAGAATCTGACCACTAGCTGCTTCCCCGTGCCACCGCGGGAAACAGTATCAAACTGAGATTCTTTCGTCCCACACTAGGCGACAACACAGGTAGATGAGCCAGCCCTGGATCGGATTAAATACCGTTGCAGTATTACAGTGCCTATGTTGTTCAGAAGTACGAAATAAACAGCCGTTATGAAATACATGAAGTGTATTTTCTTTTGCGAATATGGACAACCATAAGCTGTATAATGGAACGATGACAGTGAAAATATATGGTGGACCCGTCCTCGAACCCGAATTTTCCGCTTATCGAAAGAGGTCGCCTTACCATTAGGCTGTATCGAACGGGAAGGCACAGTGGTTAGCACAATGGACTCGCATTTGGGAGGACGATGGTTCAAACCCGCGTCCGGACATCCTGATTTAGATTTTCCGTGATTTCCCTAAATCGCTTAAGGCAAATGCCGGGATGGTTCCTTTGAAAGGGCACGGCCGACTTCCTTCTCCATCTTTCCCTAGTCCGATGGGACCGATGACCTAGATGTTTGGTCCTTCCTCCCAAGCCAACCAACCAACCAACCAACGAACCAACCAATCTTAAACTATCCTCGCATGCTTTAAGGCCAAGACCCAAATTTCCATTTGTCTTCAACCAAGTGTATACTACCTGCACTCATACATCCGTTATGTACATTTCTGTACAGGTGAGACATTTTAATTGAAAGTTGCTTGGCCAGTTTTGGCGGATAAATACTATAGCACAGTGCCTGTGTTGCACGCGTACCGGAAAGCCTGGTTGTTGATAACCCTTTGTGTGAGCTGGGAATGTGTAGCTCATTTATATGGGAGACCGCTAACAGAACAGTAGTGCGACCCATCTTGAATAATGCTCGATTGTTCTGGCTCCACACCAGGTAGGATTGAAGGAGGACGTCGTAGCAAAACAGAGACATACTGTTAGATATGACACTGGTAGGTTCGAATAACACACGAGTATTACGGAAATGTTGCAAGACGCCAGTGGAGCAGGCTATACTTTATCAATTTGCCACTGAAATGCACCGAGTATCAACTGTCAGCGTGCAAATCCTTCATTACAGATCTTATAAATGGAAATATTCTGTGTGCAAGGAAACAGAAGGAAGGATGACGCTGTCATGTGAACCCTAGTTGTGTGCCCTGATAAACATTACTAAATTATTGAATAAATGGCTCTGAGCACTATGGGACTTAACATCTGAGGTCATCAGCTGCCTAGAACTTAGAACTACTTAAACCTAACTAACCTAAGGACATCACACACACTCATGCCCGAGGCAGGATTCGAACCTGCGACCGTAGCGTGGCGCGGTTCCAGACTGAGGCGCCTAGAACCGCTCGGCCACAAAGGCCGGCTAAATTACTGAGTGGTGATACTAAGTGCTGGAGACTATCGACTACTGGAATGAGGCAAGAATTCCGAATCATGTACATTTATTGATTACGAACTCCATGCAATAATGAAAACATACACTGAAAAAAATTCCTACTTGAGTTTAGCTACTCATCTAAAAATTGTAATAACAGTGGATCACTGGGAAAAGAATGAGCAGAAGTGCTCAAACAAGATAAAACTGAAACGGGAAGGGATTAGTACAGCTGTTCTGTCTGAATTTAAATGAGGAATTATGTCAACGGTGATGATTGTATTGGTAGGTTAGTGAGTGTAAGGAATAAAAACGTCAAAGAGCAAAGTCATAGCAAATAGGTCACCTCGAAAGAGATGGTTAATTAAACCGTAAAGACGTGCCTATTATCATGTACGAGTTCTGTACTCGCCACGTAGCTCATACACTTACACAAATTGTGTGAGACGAGCTGAGCTTAGGTTACAGGTAATGCTGGACTCCGACATGCTACGTTCTATCTGTTGTCCAACATCAACAGCCCAGGAATGTCCAGAATCTAAAAGATATCAGCACCAAAGACTTAGGCTGAAAGCGTGCAACTGCTTGAGCGAAAAACTCCACCCGAATGCCCTAGAAACTTGTGCTCTTCATCCTTCCAGACGTGAGCCCGCAAAAATTGCATTTCAAGCCAATCTGTGGCCGCGTCTATAATTCTCCCAATGGGAAATCCTCTAACAGTGGTCCTGAACCCATATTCTAGAATGTTTAGCGCAACTTTCTGGAAACTGTGTGCGCCGATCTATGGAAAATCTATGTTCACAAAAGTTGCGACTGCGGCCAACCAAAAGCCATCCTGCCTAAACTTTCTGTAAATTTTCTACGATCGCGGCGCTGGCGGCACCGCAGCACGATACAAAATCCTTGCCCATGTAGAAGTTCTGTGTCTCTCACGCTACGGTGAGATGCGATCTTTTCTAGGCTCTCGGGACTGTGCAGGTGGTCGAGAGCTTTTCGGAGAATCTCTGTATTCACATGCGTCATTCCAGCGGTATCTAAGGGTGGTCAATGGACTCACGGCCCCTCAGCCATCGTCCACCGCCAGTGTTCATCAAATCGCGAGCCACCTTCGGCCGCAGTGAATGGACTGTGGACCCTCTTTGCTCACACCCTGGGGGCTTAGGAAGGATCTGTGTTTCCCCTGGTGTTCGCCTGGCGAACTCGCCTCGCCCCATGCTGCGGTTAACGGGAACCTCTGTGTCACAACACTGAATCACAGTTGACTACTAGAGAAATGAACTACCCACGTATATTAGAATTAAAAAGAAGAAAGAGTACCGTCAGCTATCGTCACGGACTCCCACGGATAATAACGCTATGTCTTGTATATACATTTGCTATTACGGAAGAAATTGTCAAGTCATAAAAAAATGTTCAAATGTTTGTGAAATCTTATGTGACTTCACTGCTAAGGTCATCAGTCCCTAAGCTGTCACACTACTTAACCTAAATTTTCTTAAGGACAAACAAACACACCCATGCACGAGGGAGGACTCGAACCTCCACTGGGACTAGCTGCACAGTCCATGACTGTCCAGTCATATCACGAATATAATTTGTTGGATGGAAAAAGAATGAGAAACGGAGATGGCTACAGGCTGACGAGTTTCAGTGTTCCGTGAACTCAAATGGGGATCTCTGGAAGGAAGGCGACGTTTTGTTCGTGAAACAGTACTGAGAAAATTTAGAGAACTGGCATTTGCAGCTGACTATAAAGCGTTTGTACGGCCATCGACGTATATTTTGCGTTAAAACCACAAAGACAAGTTACATTAAGACTCGCTTCATTTGCGGGTGGAACAGGAAAGTTAGTGACTAGCAGTGGTACAAGGTACTCTTCAACAAGCACCGTGTGGTAGCTTGCGGAGCATTTATGTGGATGTAGATAAAGCTAACTCTTCTGGAAATGTAGCCCATGGAATCTTAACAGTAATCTACAAAGGACGCGTCTGTTGTAATGTCTGTCACTAGAGTTGGCTGAACATTTCCGCGACGCCGTAGCACTTGCTGACGAACCTGTAACGAAACGTGCTGTTGTTCTTTGGATCTTTTCTACTTTCTCTCTAAGTCCTATCTCGTACGGATCTGATACTAAGGAGCAATATTCAAGTAATGGTCGATTGACGGTTTTGTAACCCACCTCCATCGTGGGTGGGCTCCTATTCCTTTGAATTCTTCCAATGAACGTCTGGCATCTGTCTTACCTGCGATTATTTTTAAGTGGTCATTCCAGTATAAATCGCTGAGGTTGACGAATGCGGCGACAGAATTGACATCCTGCCACAATGTGAAATTACACTGAGATGACAAAAGTCAGGGGGTGGCGGGGTGCATGTATACAGATGGCGATAGTATCGCGTACACGAGGTACAAAAGAGCAGTATTTTGGCGGAGCTGTCGGTTTGTACGCAAGTGATTCATGTAAAAAGGTACCCGGCGTGATTATAGGCCGCAAGACGGGAATTAACAGACTCTGAACGCGGAATGGTAGTTGGAGCTAGATCCATGGCACATTCCTTTTCGGAAATCGTTAGGAAATTCAATATTCCTTAATCCACAGTCTCAAAAGCGTGTCGAGAATACCAAATTTCAGGCATTATCTCTCACCGTGGACAACACATTGACCGACGGCCTTCACTTAACGACCAAGAGCAGCGGCGTTTACTGTAGAGTTGTCAGTGTTAGTAGACAAGCCACACCGCGTGAAATAACAGCAGAAATCAATGTGGAACGAACGACGACCGTATCCGTTAGGACAGTGTGATGAAATTTGGCGTTAATGGGGTATGACAGCAGACGACTAACACAAATGCCTTTGCTAGCAGCACATCACCTGCAGCGCCTCTCCTGGGCTCATGACCGTATCTGTTGGATCTTATAAGACTGGAAAACCTTGGTATTTTCAGATGAGTCCGGATTTCAGTTGGTAAGAGCTAATGGTAGGGTTGGAATGTGACGCGTCCTAAGTTGTCAAGAAGGCACTGTGCAAGCTGGTGGTGGCTCCTTTATGGTGTGGACTCTGTTTACCTATAATGGCCGGGGTCCTGTGGTCCAACGCTGGGATGTTTATGGATGACAGTGCGTCATGTCACTGGGCTATAATTGCTCGCTATTGGTTTGGAGAACATTCTGAACAGTTCGAGTGTATGATTTGACTACCCAAATCGCCCGACATGAATCACATCGCACATTTATGAGACATAATAGAGAGATTATTCCGTGCACATAACCCTGGACCGGCAACGCTTTCGCAATTATGGACGGCTATAGAGGCAACCTGGCTCAGTGTTTCAGCAGGGGACTTCCAACGGAGTATATGCCACGTCTAGCAAGTGCACTACTCTGGGCAAAAGGAGGGCCGACACTATATTAGGATGTATCCCATGACTTTTGTCACCTCAGTGTGACGTAATGACAAGAACAGGTCCCGTAGGGCGGGATGAGCGCTAGGACAGAGAGAGAGAGAGAGAGAGAGAGAGAGAGAGAGAGAGGTTTCCCTTCCTGCCAGGGAGTTCGCTTGTGCTTCTGATGAAAGCATCCAAAATTATGCAACGGAATGTCGGCGATTAGTTGTAATTTCGTGTATCTGTTTCCATGACACTGAAACGCAGCTGCTCTTTCCCATGTTGTTAGTGCACTACTCACGGTAAGACGCTATATTTGATGCAGTCGCGCCGTGCCGAGAGTAATACATTAGCCGTGTGGCAGCGGTAACAGTAGAGCGTTGCGTTCCGTGACCCAGTATGCGAGCGCAGGCGGCGTAGGCGTCGTGTTGGCAGGCCTCGGCGCTGCGGTAAGCGATCTCCTTACTGGGGGCGGGGCGGCGGAAATGACGGCTCAGACGGCGACAGCTCATTTGCGGCGGAGCTGCGGGTAATTGTCTGCATACGGCCCGCCTCTGGTGGCGGCTGTCGGCTGTCAGCGCCCGGCTGAGGGGCGGCCGTTCTGCAGTCCGCGAGGTGGCGCCCACCTTCCGGCGATTAAGCCTGCTGCCGCGGCCGCTGCCGCTGCCGGCGAGGTAATTACCGCTCGCAAGCGGGTCACGGACCCACGCCTCGCCGGCGCGGCGCCCGCTGCACGCGATACCACGGCTCCAGTTCGGGCTTCCAGCTCGTTGACATTGTCTCTGCGCTGGAACCTAACGAGACACTGGCCGGGCGTTCGCGAAGAAAATAAGAGCGGGACTGCTTCGAGTGAGCTTTCGGATGCATATGTCCAACACTCACTGAAAGGATTGGACCTGTCTGCAGACTGAAAGGATCTTGTCCATACAGCTACAGGGACATGTGGCCTCACACTATGCGATACAAACTTCTAAAATGCTGAAAGTAGTATGAACTTCTTTCCCCCCGTCCTCCTCGAGTATCTCTCGCTATTTTGAAATGGTAACTAACCACATACACTGTCCGCCCCCGGTAGTTGAGTGGTCAGCGCGACTGACCTAAGGTCCCGGGTTCGATTCCCGGCTGGGTGAGGGATTTACTCCGCTCAGGGACTGGGTGTTGTGTTGTCCTAATCATCATCATTTCATCCCCATCGACGCGCAAGTCGCCGAAGTGGCGTTAAATCGAAAGAATTGCACCTGGCGAACGATCTACCCGACGGCAGGCCCTAGTCACACGACATTTACTTTATTTTACCACATACACCACCTAACTACATAAACTACCTCATCCATATATATATTAATGGACAGTAATATGACGATTTTCCGCCCTGCCCCTTTATGAAGGTCTGAACTTTGCTGGGGACACTTGGAAAAAGTCCGCACCGAAAAGTCCTTCAGTAAATCATCTTACACCAACAGACACTGACGCGCGGGGTAGCAGCGCGGTCTTGGCGGCTTCCCACGGTTCGCGCGGCTCCCCCCGTCGGACGTTCGAGTCCTCCCTTGAGCATCGGTGGGTGTGTGTTGTCCTTAGCGTAAGTTAGTTTAAGACAGATTAAGTAGTGTGCAAGCCTAGGGACCGATGATCTCAGCAGTTTGGTCCCACAGGAACATACCACAAATTTCCAAATTACCAACAGATACTCTCCTTCCGCTGGCCGCGGTGGCCGTGTGGTTCTATGCACGTCAGTCCGGAACCGCGCTGCTGCTACGGTCGCAGGTTCGAATCCTGCCTCGGGCATGGATGTGTGTGTTGTCCTTAGGTTAGTTAGGTTTAAGTAGCTCTAAGTCCACGGGACTGATGACCTCAGATGTTAAGTCCCATAGTGCTCAGAGCCATTTGAACCATTTTTTGAGCTGTCCTTCCATCTTCTACACTACAGAAAGTCAGTCAGTCGGTACTATGCCCTCGAAAATGAGGCAGCTCTACAATTACTTCTGACGTTATCTGTCGCACAGACAAAGTGAATTTCACCGTTTTCGGTGGGAAACGCATCTTGCTCCTGTGGGCGATGTAAAAAATTATAAATAAATAAAAAAAATCTAGCGCCTCTTTTTCATGGGAGCCAGTGTTCCGTCCACGCCGTCGTGGCTTTGCCGACACCATTTTTTACCCAGTTAATGTCCTGCAATGGCTGGCAGAAAATAAGCGCCGCCACCCCCGGCGTGACCAATGCGTAGTTTCATAGATTGGCCGCCCTTGAGGGGTGCAGCGCCAGTCTGGCAGGCATGTAGCAAGGCTACTGTGCATTCTTGCCGCCGAAATAGCAAATTCTCTGAAAAGCTGCCTGCCCCTCCGCATTTGTGGTGGGCCACAGCCCTTTAGCGAACGTACAGCCAGCCTCAATCAGAGCGGACAACTATTATTCCCGGCCAAAAAATTAACTCACGTAGATATGCTGCTTAATGTACACTAACGACAGTCGATCTCTTATTAAAACATATCGTTATTATGCTTCGGTGTGGCCGTATTCATTGATTAATAATTGCATGGAAAAAACAGAGCCAATAAAATCTGAAAGTGAAATGGAAGCTGTCTGAAAGAACAGCCACCTTAAAAAAAAATGTTCAAATGTGTGTGAAATCTTATGGGACTTAACTGCCAAGGTCATCAGTCCCTAAGTTTACACACTACTTAACCTAAATTATCCTAAGTACAAACACACACACCCATGCCCGAGGGAGGACTCGAACCTCCACCGTGACCAGCCGCACAGTCCATGACTGCAACGCCTTAGACCGCTCGGCGAACAGCCACCTTACAACTTTATGAATGTATGTGGAGGAACTGCAGTCCATTCTTCCTCAAGACGCGAAACCAGAGAGGGTAGTTACGTTGAATGCTACGATCTGAAGTTCGACATTGTAACTCATACCAAAGATGTTCTATTGGATTCAGGCCAGGTCACTGGGCAGGCCAATCCATTTCGGGAATGTTACTACCAACGAAACGTTGCCTCACAGGTGCTGCTTATGACAGGATCCGAGGTCATGCTGATACACTGATCGTCTCCAAACTGTCCCATATTGTATATAATACTCAATGCTCTAATATGTGTTCGTGTCCTTTCGCATTTAGCATATCCTTGAGCACAATGAGGGGACTACACCATGACAAACACCTCAATACCGTAGCACTACCTCCTCCATACCTCTCTAGTGGCTAGTATGATGGCACATAACATTCCTCAAGCGTTCACCAGACCACAAACCTTGCCTCTGACTGTCACAGAATACATGGTGATTCATCACTCCAAATCAGTTGTAGCGATCATCTGCTGTCCAGTGCTGTCATTTGTTAAAACACATCAAGCGGCTCTTTCCTTCGACTACACGATTGTTTGGTTTATGGGAACCTGAACGACCACGGCAACCCATTCATTTTAACACCTTATGCACATTCATAATGCTAACTGGATTGCTGGCAACACTTTTAAATTCACGAATGATTCCTTCAGCTGGTTTCATGCGTTTTTTTTTACAACCAACCTCTGCAATGTCCGACTTTACCGTCCGTCAGTACTTGAGGTCTTGGTAGTTTTGATCCTTCCTTCATGTTTAGACTTGACAATCTCATCACCTGCGGTCGACTTGGGCAGCTTTACTAGAACTGACATGCCCCTGATGGACATGTTACACAAGTGACATCCACCGATTACCGGCCCAGGTATCCACGGGTGTTAACGCAACCACCTTCCGGATGGGGCGATATGCCGTCTCCAGACTGTATACTGTCCCTGTATACTGGGAAACCTGTCTCTCATTACATCTGGTTATCAATTCTGCTTCACATAAGAGTGTCTGGATATTTTTTATTAGATAGTATATTTCAAATACTTCAAACTACACCCACAGCCTTGGATATAGAGCTATTATGTTCTCGATTATTACCATGTTTGAAAGAATAATCCCCAGAAAGACCAATATTACTCATATTTTCGGTGAAATGTGTTTTTAGGACGTCCATGTAAACCTTGTGGTCCATAATTCCGTTAATACACACATCTAAAAAAGTTTTGCATCGCCTCGGTTCCGAGAGTTCCGGAACCTGTACGGAAAATTGGAAAAGCGATCAACATACACATCATTTCCGTCCTTTTTATAGCTCGTGAAAACCACACATTGCATGTTGTACCACCATACAGCAGGACATTCAGGGGTGGTGGTCCAGATTGCTGTACACACCAGTACCTCTAATACCCAGTAGCACGTCTTCTTGCATTGATGCGTACCTGTATTCGTTGAAGAATACTACCCACAAGTTCATCAAGGCGCTGTTGGTCCAGATTGTCCCATTCCTCAACGGCGATTCGGCGTAGATCCCTCAGAGTGGTTTGTGCGAGATGTCTTCCATAAATACCCCTCTTCAATCTACCCCAGGAATATTCAATAGAGTTCATGTCTGGAGAACATGCTGGCCACTCTAGTCGAGCGATGTCGTTATCCTGAAGGAAGTCATTCACGAGATGTGCACGAATGTCTCGACAATATGCTGCTGATATGGTTGCACTATCGGTCGGAGGATGGCATTCAAGTATCGTACAGCCGTTACGGTGTCTTCGATGACCACCAGCAGCGTACGTCGGCCCCATATAGTGCCATTCCAAAACACAGGGAACCTATACCTCGCTGCACTCGCTGGACAGTGTGTCTAAGGCGTTCACCCTGACCAGGTTGCCTCCAAACACGTCTCCGACGATTATCTGGTTGAAGGCATATGCGACACTCATCGGTAAAGAGAACGTGATGCCAATCCTAAGCGTTTCATTTGGCATGTTGTTGGGCCGATCTGTATCGCGCTGCATGGTGTCGTGGTTGCAGAGATGGACCTCGCCATGGACGTCGGGAGTGAAGCTGCGCATCATGCAGCCTATTGCGCACAGTTGTAACACGATGTCCTGTAGCTGCACGAAAAGAATTATTCAACATTGTGGCTTTGCTGTCAGCGTTCCTCCGAGCCATAATCCGTAGTTAGCGATCATCCACCGTAGTAGTAGCCCTTGGGCGACCTGAGCGAGGCATGTCATCGACAGTTCCTGTCTCTCTGTGTTTCCTCCATGTCCGAACAACATCGCTTTGGTTCACTCCGAGACGCCTGGACCCTTCCCTTGTTAAGACCCCTTCCTGGCACAAAGTAGTAATGCGGACGCGATCGAACAGCGGTATTGACCGTCTAGGCACGGTTGAACTATAGACAATACGAGCCGTGTGACTGGAACTGATCGGCTGTCGGACCCTCTCCGCCTAATAGGCGCTCCTCATGCATGGTTGTTTACATCTCTGGGCGGGTTTAATGACATCTCTGAACAGTCAAAGTGACTGTGTCTGAGATACAATATCCATAGTCAACGTCTGTCTTCAGGAGTTATGGGAACCGGAGTGATGCAAAACTTTTTTTGGTGTGTTTATATATACACTCCTGGAAATTGAAATAAGAACACCGTGAATTCATTGTCCCAGGAAGGGGAAACTTTATTGACACATTCCTGGGGTCATATACATCACATGATCACACTGACAGAACTACAGGCATATAGACACAGGGAACAGAGCGTGCACAATGTCGGCACTAGTACAGTGTATATCCACCTTTCGCAGCAATGCAGGCTGCTATTCTCCCATGGAGACGATCGTAGAGATGCTGGATGTAGTCCTGTGGAACGGCTTGCCATGCCATTTCCACCTGGCGCCTCAGTTGGACCAGCGTTCGTGCTGGACGTGCAGACCGCGTGAGACGACGCTTCATCCAGTCCCAAACATGCTCAATGGGGGACAGATCCGGAGATCTTGCTGGCCAGGGTAGTTGACTCACACCTTCTAGAGCACGTTGGGTGGCACGGGATACATGCGGACGTGCATTGTCCTGTTGGAACAGCAAGTTCCCTTGCCGGTCTAAGAATGGTAGAACGATGGGTTCGATGACGGTTTGGATGTACCGTGCACTATTCAGTGTCCCCTCGACGATCACCAGTGGTGTACGGCCAGTGTAGGAGATCGCTCCCCACACCATGATGCCGGGTGTTGGCCCTGTGTGCCTCGGTCGTATGCAGTCCTGATTGTGGCGCTCACCTGCACGGCGCCAAACACGCATACGACCATCATTGGCACCAAGGCAGAAGCGACTCTCATCGCTGAAGACGACACGTCTCCATTCGTCCCTCCATTCACGCCTGTCGCGACACCACTGGAGGCGGGCTGCACGATGTTGGGGCGTGAGCGGAAGACGGCCTAACGGTGTGCGGGACCGTAGCCCAGCTTCATGGAGACGGTTGCGAATGGTCCTCGCCGATACCCCAAGAGCAACAGTGTCCCTAATTTGCTGGGAAGTGGCGGTGCGGTCCCCTATGGCACTGCGTAGGATCCTACGGTCTTGGCGTGCATCCGTGCGTCGCTGCGGTCCGGTCCCAGGTCGACGGGCACGTGCACCTTCCGCCGACCACTGGCGACAACATCGATGTACTGTGGAGACCTCACGCCCCACGTGTTGAGCAATTCGGCGGTACGTCCACCCGGCCTCCCGCATGCCCACTATACGCCCTCGCTCAAAGTCCGTCAACTGCACATACGGTTCACGTCCACGCTGTCGCGGCATGCTACCAGTGTTAAAGACTGCGATGGAGCTCCGTATGCCACGGCAAACTGGCTGACACTGACGGCGGCGGTGCACAAATGCTGCGCAGCTAGCGCCATTCGACGGCCAACACCGCGGTTCCTGGTGTGTCCGCTGTGCCGTGCGTGTGATCATTGCTTGTACAGCCCTCTCGCAGTGTCCGGAGCAAGTATGGTGGGTCTGACACACCGGTGTCAATGTGTTCTTTTTTCCATTTCCAGGAGTGTATTTATGAGGAAACCTACGGCTATAACTTGTTAATGCAATACTTGTGTTTGAGTGTTTGGTTTATGTTATCTAAAGTGAATGTCAGATTAACATATAGCATCCTCGCACTAAAGCTATAACAAAAATGGACTACAAATGTTCTACACTTTTCTCCAAGCGCGGTACAAACACAAGCGGACGATTGTTGTTACTGACTACTGCACATTCTAGTACACTGACCCTTGCTACTGTACACCAACCAACTACTCGCCCTCTTACGTTCGCATCACCGTTCTCCATAAAGTTACACAACGCAATGTGTATTCGGAATACTCAGACCAATACGCGAAGGAACTGATGACTTCTCATAGAAAGAGGCAGAATGGGGAGGGATGGTCCGATCACGACACCGCAAACTATTGTGACAGGACCGTAATTGTTTAATTGTTCACGATATTTACAATTGACCTGGCAAATAAAGTTTTTTGCCGTCTCAAGCTGTTGGTGGACAAACAGCTGCGCACAACGAGGTGACACCGTTACGATGTTGTTGCGAAATGCAGACACATGAAGACGCTCAGGACCTGCTGCAAAGCTTCGTAACTGGCTCTCAACAACAGTAAATCAAAAGCAGAGCGCATAAAAGAAATAGAGCCTATATCACTGGCCTACAAAGTTGGTGATGAAGATAACCTATCGCCGGCCGGTGTGGCCCAGCGGTTCTAGGCGCTTCAGGTTCGAATCCTGCCTCGGGCATAGATGTGTGTGTTGTCCTTAGGTTAGTTAGGTTTAAGTTAGTTAGGTTTAAGTTCTAAGGGACCGATGACCTCAGAAGTTAAGTCTCATAGTGCTCAGAGGCATCTGAACCATTTGAGATAACCTATCCGCATAGCCAAACGTGTCGATGCACCAACATCCTTACACTGGAAGACACGCCAGCCAGCCCCGGATTGAATCCGCCTCACGGATTAGCGACGGAAGCCGCTGTGATAGCCTACTTGTCTACAGTTTTTAGGCGGTTTTTCACCGGGTGGTTTCCATGTCTCCCATCGAATAAACGATATGTAAACACTTTCAAAACACACCACATGCGCTGATCCGATTACGCTAGACGCAGGCAGAAGGTGTACACGGTTTCCTCCGCGAGAGGGGGGGGGGGGGGGGGCTGGAAATGGCGACGACATCGTAATAAGCGCCTACGCAGAGGCGTGGTTGATACTCGCGATGTACCATACTAGTACCGGCACGTCACTGGCTGGATTAAAGGCATGAAACGGAAGAAAAGAATTGTAGCTGAAGATATAATCACAGCCATCAAGTCTCTAGGCGCATTAGTATGGAGCGATTTAAGAGACCACAAGTACATAAATCTATCCTTGGGAAAGATATATAACAGATTCAGACGTTTTGATTGAACAGTAAGAACGTGCAAATCGTGAACGCAAGCGGTCGCTTTCGATTACTTCTAGAAACTTGCTCAATCTTCTGAGAATCCATGCTGTTTTAACGCAAGAGATAAAGATTCGTTGCAGAACACCGCCCTCACTAAGGGTTTCTTTGTCGCCGAAACGCTCAACCAATCGTAGTGGGAGACGATTTGATTTGCAGGTTGCACCGGTGTCACACTTATTTTTGGCAGAAAGTATCGTCAGACTGGATGGCTACCTCTTTCTGGCTGGAATGTTTCCTGTTGCTAGTCGGACTGCGAGCCCAACCAAGTCGGCAGGCCCTCAAGCAAGCTTATCATTTTCTGGAATTCCTTGCCATTTCCGTAATATTTATTTTCCTACTACTTTATTATTTAAAAGTTAGCTGAGAGATCTGGAATTGGCAATACAGAAAAATATAAACGCTTTTAGTAAAATCTTCTTTGTGGGAGATGATCATGACCCCAACTTGGATCCACTCCTGGTTAGGCGTTTCGGAATCCATGATTTTCCGGCAGTTTCTGATTGTTGTAAGGTGTTAACTGGTTAGTCAATTTAAAGTGGTGCAAACCCCAGAAGTTCTGCGCCATTCCTAAGTGTAACTACCTCGAGTGCTTCAAATACCATGTGCTATCAGGCGAGTGCGAAAATCTCATTTTTGCGCTTTTGGAACACCCATTACTTCTTCTTTCTAAGAATGTGATTATAATGAAATATATGGAAGTGTTCTGTTCGTGTTGGTATGTGTGGTCATGGAAATGAAGGGAAAGGAGATGGTGCCGCATAGCAGAGTTTGGAATAATATCGGGGGACCTCTTAGATTAGCGTCTCTATCCGACAGTCGGATCTCCATCGATTGTGTCTCTTTATGGGACTTTGCGAAGAGATTCGGAATTCAACAAAAAACTTTGACTTTCAGCTTGGTGATCAAGAATCTGTACGTCACTAACTACCCTTACAGTTGCCTAGCAATCGCCGGCTATGAGAAGTTATTTTAAACCCTTCTTCAGATTTGGCTACTTTCGAGGCGAACGCCACTGTACTAGCGACCTCCTGCTATCAATAGCATTCACAGTGCAGTCCGGTGAGTGATGTTCACAGGGCGCATGGCAAGCACATTCTCCAGAACTTGCTTGTCGGTTCAAGTGCAAACAGCTCTTTGCGTACAATAGAGTACCGCATTGCGTAAAAAAAGCGGTACCAAAATCTGTCGCCGTGTTTCTAACAAAGCTTGCCTAGTTGTCCTAAACGGACCTAGAACGAAGTGACGGTGTCATCAGTGGGTTCCATTACCCCGTTTGAGACTTCATGGTATTTCCAATATTACCACTGATCGATGACTGACCTACAGCTGATGTGTTTACTTGAGCAGACTTGCGTTATTGTACTTTAAATACTGTATTTTGTACTGAATACTGCCTACACATAACTTTCTCCTCAGAGTGTTAACATGGTGTGTTTTTGAAAGTTTACGACAGAATCTTAGGAATATTCAATGAATCTATTCTTCTGTCACACGTTCAGAACGAAGACGTACTGCGATTTCACAGTTAAAACATCGTACCGAAGAAAAATCGCAGGTGTTTGTTTGGAGTGATAAATTGAAGACACAGAATTTTAAGAAGTGTTTCTTGAATAAACTTAGAATGTAAAGCAGCAGAAGTACGATAAAAAGAAGGGAAACTACAGTACTTGGAACGAAGACAAATAAATAAAATAAAAACTTAACGCAGAAATGCATAGTACTATACAGTTCTTGACACAGTCAACCTTACCTATCACTAATAATAATTACAGAAAAGTTAACGACTTCTTTTGTACTAACACTGAAGTTAACGACGCCTTTTAAAAACTCATGAACTGTTCGTATACATAGAGTAGAGGGAGTTTCCATCGTCTGATAACAACTCACTAATCACCTCTGTACATTCTGAATGTTCGATTAAAAAGAAATAAAAGAAAAGAAAATAAAAACTTACAGCCTACTCTAAGGCTGTGCCTTGAAAACGATTCACTGTGAAACTGCGAAACCAGTTCATCACCTTGGTCCATTTTACTTCTTACACGGACTTCAATTTCAGTCTATGTCATTACTTGACAATTGCTGATGCATCGCTGCAACCACTGTGACGAATCGTATATTGCTAGGTGGAGTGTCGACTTTCACAAATTCATGAAGGATTTAACGTTAGCATTGTATTACGAGGCATTATTTTCATTTTCTGCCGGCTGGCTATTTGACTGATCCTTGACTGACAAACGGATTAAACATCTGGGTCTCCTGAGTACCTATTAAGCATGTTAAGAATAGATGCTGATAGTGTTACGGAGATACTCGGTGTATTGCTGTGGAGGCTCATTGCACAGACTGATATTGCAGTTACTGTGATGGTGACTAAACTCGCTGTGGCGTCTTAATATTCCATCTGGTTCGGTTGGCTAAAATTCTTGGCGTTTGTAGCTGTTTCATCATTGGAGTAAAGCCAGTAATGCGGAGAAAGTCGGCAGTTGATGAGTTTAATGTGATTACGCGTCCTAAACTTAACTCTAAACCTCTCTGTAATATTTTAAGATGTGTGTAAAGACAGCGATAGGGCATATGTCTCTATTGGATGCCACGTTCTTCCATTTAAACCATCGGCTGCACGGTGGCTTCACAATAGAGACAGGAATAAATGCTATTTCATTCACAATTCACTCAAAATTCGCTGCGAAAGCTGACACGTAGCAGCAATTGCGAAAAACAACCATACTTAGGACTCTCCACAATAACGGTATTATAATATCATTTCTTTTCCAACAGAGCTATTGCGGCTATACAACAAAGTTATTACCGTAGTACTATTTGGAACGTTGAAGTTTTTTATTGACGGATTGAAACGGTTAGTATATTACACAAAATAGTCTAAGTATAAAAAAGTTCAAAATTTATTATTAAAGTATTGGAAGCTACTTTCGCAGATACCATAACAAACTATCTGAGAAACGGATTAACCACATCTGCCTTCGATTTGTGTTTCATATTTTCCTTTCCACTATTCCATTCTTTAAGGAACAGTATAGTTTAAAAATGTTTATCTAACAGTATAAAGATAAAAAATAGGTTATCCTTTGTTTAATAATCAAAATGCTTGCTGATGACCTAGTAGCAACGCAAATAATATTTATTCCGAGTAAGACGTCCAAACGCACTGTTAGATACTAATAAGCCACCTGAACACTGTACTGTGAGTCTTTGACTTTTCACATATGCCACGTCCAACATTCGTCTCTTAATCGTATTTATGTCATCTCCACAGATTATGTAACCTCTCTACACGTCTCTTTGTATGATCGAATTTTACTGTGTTATCGCTTCGCCTCCCAGACATTGTCATTCACTGATGACAGATCTCTAATGGTTTCTTGTCAGTCATCCCATGAAGCGCCTTGTGATCTATTGCACCTATCGTTGTTCGCATCGCCTGTATCAATTTGGATGACGTAGGCATATCCATTCCCGTGAAAAGTCGTCTCATATACACTGATAATCCAACACGTTATGATCACTGCCACCTACAATGTTGGATGCCTCCTGGTGACCTTGCGGGCAGTAAGGAAAGTATGTAAAATGAACAGAGACGGATGAATACCGTAGCGAAGATAGGCTCTGCAAATGGAGATATCTACCGAGATAAGCGACCTTGCCAAAGGGCAGGTTATAATTACGTAGAGTCTGTGAACGAGTACGTCGAAAACGGCGAAGCTGACCGAATATTCACGTGCTGCTGTCGTGAGCATCTACGGAAAGTGATAGAGGAGCAGTGAAACAACTACTAGGCGCTAAGTGGTTGGACTTCCACGACTCTTCACAGAAAGTGGGGTTTGGAGGCTTGTCTGCTCTCTAAAATAGGATAGATGGGCATCTGTGGCACTTCTCACCTCTGCCGAAAGAGCACAGTGCCGGTGGACGCACATGCGTTTCGGAGCACATGATTCAGCGCACATCTTTGTTCAACAAGGAACTCTGCAGCA
The DNA here is from genome assembly GCF_023864275.1 of Schistocerca cancellata. Classification (NCBI taxonomy): domain Eukaryota; kingdom Metazoa; phylum Arthropoda; class Insecta; order Orthoptera; family Acrididae; genus Schistocerca; species Schistocerca cancellata. The sequence continues at coordinate 907,280,589 of NC_064626.1, read as the reverse complement.
GACGGTCTCTGCGTTTCCACGTATTTAGATTGTAGTGGGCTCGGGATTATCGAGATGTGACCGTGTATCACTGGAAACGTATCGACTCGAGAGATGAACCGCGTGTTTGCTACACCAGGTCGATGATCGTCTCCACCAACGCTTTCATTCAGGAGAACGGCTGCTCGAAACGAGCGCCGTGCCGCGAACGCAGTACTATGCTATGATAGACATTCTGTTCTTGCATGGGACCTCTGGTAGCTATTAAACAGGTGGTCATAATGTTTTGGCTTATCAGTGTATGATTTTAAATGGTATTAATTTTACCCCTGTTGCGTTGATATTTATTTATCAGCTCGTGATTTGTCGTAAAATTAAGAGAACAATCTTGCAGTTAGGTAGCTGAGTCACGCCGGATATGTTGTACAGCTATTCCCGTTGATTACTGTAATGTTTCTCTTACGATTGGACTGTGATTAGGAAATGCATTTGGCGTTAATTGTATCTGCAAGTTAGTGAACAGTGAGACATTCTAATTGTATTGCTGTCTGGTCCAAGACCACGAATTTCCGGTCTACTTTCACTCCTATTTCCGTCCCTGACGCTTCGTTGTGTATCCCTCCATGGCACCAATCTATAGTTTACAGGTCATGAAACTATGGGCTCGGTTCGGGGTATCTCGGTATACCCTTTCAACAGCACCACTTTCAATTATTTAGTGTTTCTGTCTACATAATCATGTAGTACATAAAGCGCTTATCTTCTTCAATAATACTGCATTTACCAACAACGAAAATGTTTCGGGCTCAAAAATAGTTAATTCTTATATATTTCCATCTGCTTAGCTAAAAAAATCACCACAAAAATGACAGATTAGCTCTTGCTTTGAAAATAAGGCGACATTTCATTTTTATAGTCAACGTTTTCAGTTTGGGGGAAATTTCGTTTTCGAAGTTGGCACACCTGTCCAACAATAAAACACAATGCTCTTAAGCTGTTTGTAAGTCATAAACGTAGATACTTTGCTGTGACTGTGAGTTTCGCATAGTTTCTGCTGTAATTAAAGCAGAATTTCTGTTTTGAGAGTGATTTTGTAGTGTAAAATTCGTAACAGTGTCACGAAGATGTGTAAATAACGTGAATAATTCTTGTTACACTTGTGGTGAAATAACATTTTCCTCACAGCAACTCCATCTGAGTCCTCTTATGAAGATTGCCTGTCAGCATTATTTCGGTATGAGAGCAGCGTACCAAGATAAAGTCTTGGGCTCCACGTGTATGTTGCAACGCATGTTCAGGTACACAGCGAGAAAGGCTGAAAAATAAAAAACGATGAATGGCTTTTGGTGTGCGTATGGTTTGGCGGGAGCCTACAAACCACACATATGACAGTTATTTCTGTTGAGTCCTGTCTACGAAGAAAAGAACAGTTCAGTGCCCGCATCTTCGATCTGCTAATACACCCATTCCGCATTCAGGTAGTTTACCAGTTCCTGCTGCACTTGAAAATTATGTGTTTGAAGTAGAAAATGAAGACAATGTGAAACAAGAAGAACAAAAATAATAAGAAGAAGTAGATGAAGAATCAAACAAGCCTTCCCCATCCCGTATCCCTTATTTTGAGGGAAAAGATGACAAATTGCACAGACTGAGTCAAGCGAAATTAAGTGATTTCATTAAAGACATTGACCTGTTAAAGGAGAAGGCAAAAATTTTTGGGTCTCGACTACAGCAATGGAATCTTCTCGAAAGTGATGTCACAGACTCACAGTACACAAAACGTCTCATGGAACTGCTTCCCTTTTTGCAGAAGAAAGACAATCTAGTTGTTTGCTGCGACATTTATGATTTGATGAACTCTTTTAATTTTAATCATGATCCAACTGAATGGCGACTATTCATAGACTCCTCCAAGCTTATTTTCAATAAAATTCTTCAGGGTATCAGACCGCATCGTCATAATTTAAAATGCGCCAACGTTTCGGCCAGCGTTGCAGCTAGCCTTCATCAGGGCCTTACGTTAAACTGCTAAATGAAATTTTTTTTTCTTTATTGTTATTTGTATACCTGTACAAAGCAGGCAGGCTGGCAGCGGCACACTACGCCGCTCTTCAGCCATAGTGTTCACAAAAGCATAAGAACGAAGTATGATAATGAACATAGTGATGGATAAAAAGAGAGAGGTCACAGAGTCACTGAGTTCCTTGATGGCATGGTATTCCTCAGCGTTGATGTTTTGCTTCGGTGGCTTTGCTTTATTCAGAACTCTTGACCGTTTCCTGCCGGATCTTCTCTGCCTCGGCCTGTGGCAGATGACGTACCGAAGCCTCTACCGAAGGTACAAAAAACAGACTTCCCCCTTAAGGCCCATAGTAAACAGTATAAATTCGCCGACCTACTACCTAGCGAAAGAACTGGCACCTAGGCTCCGACACCTAGTGCATCACCCGTGTCCTACGTTAAGGATTCCACTCACTTCGTGTCTCTCCTAAAGGAAACGCGTGTTACGGACCAAGATCTGATGGTTAGTTTCGACGTCAAATCCCTATTCACGAATGTCCCAGTGTCAGATACTGTGAACATCCTAGAAGAACGCGTGGCACCTGATATATGTGAGCTTGTGCGCCACTGTCTGACGACCACCTATTTCAAGTGGAGAGGTCAATTTTATGAACAAATTGACGGTGTAGCTATGGGCTCACCCCTATCGCCTATCGCAGCAGAAATCTTCATGGAGGCAATTGAGGAAACAGCCCTCCAGTCCGCACCATTACGTCCAAATTGTTGGCTTCGCTATGTCGATGACACTTTCGTCATGTGGCCCCACGGAAAAGAGGAGCTACAGAACTTCCACAAGCACCTTAACCAACAGCATAGGAAAATACAGTTTACAATGGAAACAGAGAAGAATGGGGTGCTGCCTTTTCTCGACGTGGAAGTTTATCGAAAACCTGATGGTAAACTTGGCCACAAAGTGTAAAGGAAACCAACCAGTACGGACAGGTACCTTCACGCCTCCTCCCACCATCACCCCACGCAGAAGAAGTCCGCCCTGCAAACGCTAACGAAGAGAGCGTACAGGATAAGCGACGAAGAACATCTGAAGACAGAACTTGAACGCCTCAGGTCCATCTTCGGAACTAATGGCTATGGGAAGCAGACGATAGACAGCACCATGTCGACAAGGGAGAAGACTAATAGGGAAGAGGAGAAGGAAGCACAGAGCATTGCTGTGTTACCATATGTACAAGGGGTCACCGAACGTATTGGCAACATTCTACGAAAAGCCGACATCAAACCAATTTTCCGAAGCAGAAACAAAATATCAGACATGCTCGGTTCTACCAAGGATGCAGTTGACAAACTACACACAGCTGGCGTGTATGAAATTGGTTGTGCGTGTGGATTAGTCTACATAGGTGAGACGGGACGTCCGATTAGCACAAGGCTCTCGGAACATGAAAGATATATCCGCCTGAAACAACACACTAAGTCAGCAGTGGCGGAACACCGAGACGAGTGCGGGAAACCAATATTTTTTCAAGAAGCCCGTGTCCTGGCGAAACAGCCTCTCACTTTCAAAAGAAAGATTAGAGAGGCGATAGAAATAGCCAAAAGACCCGCCAACATGAATAGAGAGGACGGGTACAAGCTTCCGAGGTCTTGGCTGCCTGCAATAGCAGGGCTACGGAGCGGCGGCAGAGCCGCGACGGCCCATGCAGACACGCGGAGAGCCGCAGTCGTGGTCGCGAGCACACAAAGCAATGGCACGCCGCAGCCGGCTTCTGGACAGCATGGAAACAGTGTGACGTCACAGCCATCACCTGTACGCTATTCGTCCGTCTCCTCCAATGGGGTGGATTAATATAAAGACCAATAGAAAACAGCTATTTCAGCCAATGACAGATAATAAAGCATACCTTTCACCCCTCCTCCTTTCACAGCCAATCAAGTAACGACACGGTTTTCTCGTGCAGCTATTTAAGGAACCAAGTGAGTTTCATTTAGCAGTTTAACGTAAGGCCCTGATGAAGGCTAGCTGCAACGCTGGCCGAAACGTTGGCGCATTTTAAATTATGACGATGCGGTCTGATACCCTGAAGAATTTTATTGAAGATGACAACGGCCGCGGAAGCGTACGCTTACATCCTCCAAGCTTAGTTTGAAAGCTGTGTTACTTCACAACGGCAACCGCTTCCTTACATTTCTGTTGGTCATACAGTTTACATGAAGGAGACATATGCAGATGTGACATTCCTCTCCGACTCAATCAAATATCATGAACACAAATGGAAAATCCGTGGTGATCCAAAAGTCATTGCCATACTCTTAGGAATGCAATTGGGGTACAAAAAACATTGCTGCTTCTTATGTATGCGGGACAGTAGGGGTAGGAAATTGCATTATATTAAAGTAGACTGGCCTGCAAGAAATCTTAACCCTAGCGAGAAAAATGTCTTTGCCGATCATCTCGTGGACCCAAAAGATGTTCTTCCACCCTAACGTATCATGCTAGGTTTGATGAAAAATTTCACCAAAGGTATGAACCAAGAAGGACGGGCCTTTCAGTACATAAGAGAGAGATTTCCGCAATCAAGTGATGCAAAAGTTAAGGATGGTATTTTTATCTGGACACAAATTCGAGAAGTTGTAAAGGAGCCTGCATTTAGAAAAGTTTTGGAAGGGGAAGAAAAGGAGGCTTGGGAAGCCTTCAAGGGAATTGTTCGTGGATTCTTCGGCAACAAACGGAATGATAACTACACTCAGTTGGTGACAATGCTTCTGCAAAAATACCATAACCTAGGATGCAACATGTCCCTTATAATTCATTCTGTCCACTTCTACCTAGACTTTTCCCCCCTAGTTGTGGAGCTGCCAGTGATAACTACGGAGAAAGATATCAGGGCCAATGGAATGAAGCAATGCTTGCAGATTACATTTGGTCTTTGTGTAGGGATGTATATATATATATATATATATGCTAGTTTTAGATTGTTACAGCATTCTTTGATTGTTTTTTGTTGTCAGTGCGATCTTCAGATGTTGATTTGTTGCAAGTCTGCATGTTACTTTATCCTGTACAAACTAAATCAAAACTTATACTAAAACGTCTTTGCAGTGAGAATAAACGATTTACATGAGTTAATAACGTGCCAGTGCATCAAATCCATTACACTATTCACTAAAAACAGAATATTCCAAGTTTTAATGAAATGTGTTAGTGCGACGACGAGTGATGCAGTAGTGGGGTGGATAAGCAATAATGTGCTTGGTTTCACTCTAAGTTTGTAGGAGGGGCAACCATGAGGCACACGGCTAACAGTCGAATGCCATGCGACAGTTACCTACAGTCCGATGTTGGTACAACAATAAAACTATAGCCGGCCGGGGTGGCCGAGCGGTTCTAGACGCTACAGTCTGGAACCGCGCTACCGCTACGGTCGCAGGTTCGAATCCTGCCTCGGGCATGGATGTGTGTGACGTCCTTAGGTTAGTTAGGTTTATGTAGTTCTAAGTTCTAGGGGACTGATGACCTCAGCAGTTAAGTCCCATAGTGCTCAGAGCCATTTGAACCAATAAAGCTATAGTCAGTGCATTTGTCAACAGGAACTGCTATAAAGACAGTTCAAGGCAATTCATTGCTACTGCCTTTTTAAAAAGGACTGACGGGAAGTAAACATTTATTACAAAATATATATGCCAGTTTACTCAGTCTTGCCGCTACAGTCTCGTAGAACAGCTACTTCGTAAGAATGTATCAACAGTTTTTTTAACTGCTCTAAATATAGCCTATATCTTCTATACACATTATCTTTCCTTGACCCTTCCTTACAAAAGGGTTTATTCTAAACCAGCAATTTACCTCCATCCACTTTTCTCAGTCAAACAAAACTACGCAATGTGAATTATTGGCAGGTATTCTTGTAAATTGATAGGTTTCCAGCTTTCACCATGTTTTAAAAGCATAATTATATACTTTTAATTACGAAATACACTGTATTTTCTGGCAGATTATTTTCATTTTCTTAAACTGGATCTTATAATCAAACTAATACAGTATTTAAAAATGAATCGGTCTTCGTCTATTACTGTTACACTCTTTAATGGCTACATATGTTTTAATCCAGGCTTAAATTGGTACTCATTTCGAGATTAAGTGCCATTCCAGAATGCTCCAAAATGATGTTTCAAGAACTAATCCTCTTCATCTTTTTCAAAGGGATCCCCCTTCTGATCTGTCCCCTGTCTAGTAAGTCGCCCTCCCCTCGCAAGTATATTAGCCCTCGTGAGTCTCGTTGTCTCCACAGATACTCCTCTGATGTGCTTGCATCATGTGGTACGGGTATCCGTATTGTTCAGTCACGCATGGGACCCCACCGTGAGAAAGTCCGTTTTGAAACCTTCTAATCACAAGTTACCGTAGCTGCTTGTATTCAGGACACTTGTACAAATTACCCTTCGCTTGGATCCACTATAATGTAATTGTCGGCATGCATGTTGTAAGTAGGCTGTTTATGTTTTCTTTATGTAAGTAGGCTGTTTATGTTTTCTTATTGGCAACGTTACGTAGCGCTCTCTGTATGAAAATCACTGGCTGTGCTGTGTGCAGTCTGTGGCTAGTTTGCATTGTTGTCTGCCATTGTAGTGTTGGGCAGCGGCAGCTGGATGTGAACAGCGCATAGCATTGCGCAGTTGCAGGTGAGCCGCCAGCAGTGGTGGATGTGGGAAATGAGACGGCGGATTTTTGAGTACAGAATGGATGCCTTGAACTGCTATGTATATTATGATTTTTCAACACTATTAAGGTAAATACATTGTTTGTTCTCTATTAAAATCTTTCATTTGCTAACTACCCCTATCAGTAGTTAGTGCCTTCCGTAGTTTGAATCTTTTATTTAGCTGGCAGTAGTGGCGCTCGCTGTATTGCAGTAGTTCGAGTAACGAAGATTTTTGGTGAGGTAAGTGATTTGTGAAAGGTATAGGTTAATGTTAGTCAGGGCCATTCTTTTGTAGGGATTTTTGAAAGTCAGATTGCATTGCGCTAAAAAATACTGTGTGTTAGTTTAAGTACAGTCCTGTATAATTTTTCTAAGGGGACGTTTCATATGGTGACCCTGCCAGGATGTTATTATTATGACTATGTGTATTATGCTGTTGCGGTATGTTTATGATCAATAAGCTGCTGCTGTATGAGTTATTTGATTAAGCTACGTATCTGTTATGATGAAATATTGAAGAAGTGTCGACAAATAAGGTAAGGAATAATGAGTAGTGTTTAGGGACTCTGGTTTGTGAAAAAGGTTGTTGGAAACCAAGAATCGTACTTTAAGAGTTATGAAATGTATGTAAATGCGTGAATGTATCACAATGCAGGCGAACATTTTTTGGACACTGTTATATTCATAAGATTTTGTTTCTACACATTTGCAACGCAAATTCTTGACCTGTGAAATATTTTTATATGAGTCTGTCACTGTAGCAGAAACTGCTGTCATAAATATTTCAGTAAGAAAGGTAAGTGACCTTGACGTAATGTGTTTTGGCCACCCAGCTGAGAAGTAGTCGTCTGACAAAAGAAAGCCATTAGGTGAAAAAAAAGAGAGAGGCCATTATCCTCGCCATTGAGATTCCTTTAGAGAAAGCATCGCAAATACGACACGCTCATTACTTGGAAAGATACTTACATCTGCACACCTGATTATGACAAGCGTCTTTCTACGAGAGTTGAGAGAATTTCTACTAACTTATGAAATGTCACATGACTATTCAATGATATTTTATGATTTGCTTTTCATAGTTGCTTATTTCATTTGATATCTAGTTTCCAGCTGTGTTGCAGCATTGGTTTTATAAAATAAAATAAAATGGATTTGCTAATGTGAACACTTTCTGTCAACAGATCTATTAAATAATAATTTTGTGATCCACATTCTTCAAAAAAGGAGCACTTGAAAAGGAAAGAACAATAGGAAAGGACTAGTAACAGTAACTGCATACATAATTTTCTTTTCAAGTACATGGTAATATTTTTTTTACAATAAGTTGTTGTGGTGCACCACTTTAATTACATAGACATTAAGATGTGAATATACATTTCCCTTGTCTGCTTTGGTGTCTTTAGTGTACTATTTTTTTGCTTGAGCTATGTCATGTTTAGATATAAGTTGCTGCTGCTGTTTGCCAGGCATAGTGCTACTAAATTTCACTTTGTATTACTCTGTTAAGCTAGTCATACTATTGATTTATTTTTCTTGTTGCTGCACATTGGCTCATGTTAGTTGTAATGTTGCATTGCTTGGTCATTTAGATTTAGTGTAGCTTGCTTTGCAATTTTCCATTTTTTTGTCATTGATGTTTGTATTAATTGTTTTGTGCTGCTGCATTGCCTCGTCCCTTAGTTTAGCATCTGAGCTCAGTAGATTTAAGTTAGCTTAAGAGGGGGTAGCCTATAAGAGAATGAGTTGCGATGCATTTGAAGAAATGCACTGAGAGGTTATACGAGAAAAATACAGAAAGCATGCTTGAATAGGATTTTTTTGGTGGAAGCAAAGGTTGAAATAAGACGAACGATCTATGGAATGAAGTTTTGCGTTGGACTGCAGTACCAAATGTTACACTGAAAACGAATCCTGTCCTTTCCTTTTGTGTTATCCCACTATGTGTTTGTGTACCCTTGTGCATTTGTTTTCTTCCTGTCTCTGTGTAGTTTCATAGAATTTTTTCTTCTTTTAATATTAAGCTACATTCACTATGATGAGGAATACTGTTCTCCTCAAATATAATTGGCATTAATACTATGTTATTTTCCTTGTAAAGATGCTTAGACATTATTTATTCTGTTTTATTTTAATGCTCATGTGTAAAGTTGATGTTTCAAAAGTTATTCTGATCTTTTATGTATGAACTTATGTCATAATTCCTGTAACACTGATGTATATGTTATTTCGATTCTTTTGTAAAGCTTGTATTACAAATGTTATCTGTATTGTTATGTTCTTTAATTATGTATTTTGTACCTTTGTAATTGTATTCTTATGTTATAAAATTGTAATTGACACCAGTTCATCATATTATTAACTTCTAAGTTACATTTCACTGCACACGTTTCTGTTGGTCATAGTATACGGAAAATATGTGAGAAGTAGGGACTGTTAGTGTTTGCAAGTGTGTTAATAATTCAGCAAGGGACTGGATAACAGCATTGCTGGTTCGAAGGACATTTCAAAAAAAAAATTTGTGAGTGCACAAGTGGTGGTTATGGACTTGCTATATTGTCCGCAAGACTCTTCAATGGTGATTGTGCACCCGACCAGTCACAACAGATGGCTGCTGGCCATCTCTACAAGGACTGCAGTGGGTCTACACCTTTGATGACTCACCAATACCATTATTTCTACAAGGACTGCAGTGGGTCTGCAGCTCTGGTGGCCCACCAATACCACAATCTCTACCAGGACTACAGTGGGTCTGCTCTGTGATGACCTACCTACCAATCTTCTTCAAAACGTCGAATGACTCTGCTGTGGGTTTGCTCTGTTGTGGCCTATTACCTGTCAGCATGTGAAGAGTCAGCACTGTCTTTCAGTTGGAAGGACAACACTACTTCTTCAAGACTGCATGGAAATCCACTACTTCCGTGTGCATTTTCTTTTACTGCTCAGACTTTGAAGAAAAAAACACTGAAATTTTACTGTAATGAACAATCTGGACTGTCTTTATGGACTGTGATAAAATTTTAGCTTTTGACCAACAATGTATCAATAAGGGTGTGCATTTGATATCTTTGTTATTGTAATTATGAAAAATTTTATGAAATCATTATTGGCCACTGGCCAAAACAATTTGTAAAATTTTTTGTGGGGAGCATGGGGGCTATGTAAGTAGGCTGTTTATGTTTTCTTTATGTAAGTAGGCTGTTTATGTTTTCTTATTGGCAACGTTACGTAGCGCTCTCTGTATGAAAATCACTGGCTGTGCTGTGTGCAGTCTGTGGCTAGTTTGCATTGTTGTCTGCCATTGTAGTGTTGGGCAGCGGCAGCTGGATGTGAACAGCGCGTAGCGTTGCGCAGTTGGAGGTGAGCCGCCAGCAGTGGTGGATGTGGGAAATGAGACGGCGGATTTTTGAGTACAGAATGGATGCCTTGAACTGCTATGTATATTATGATTTTTCAACACTATTAAGGTAAATACATTGTTTGTTCTCTATTAAAATCTTTCATTTGCTAACTATCCCTATCAGTAGTTAGTGCCTTCCGTAGTTTGAATCTTTTATTTAGCTGGCAGTAGTGGCGCTCGCTGTATTGCAGTAGTTCGAGTAACGAAGATTTTTGGTGAGGTAAGTGATTTGTGAAAGGTATAGGTTAATGTTAGGCAGGGCCATTCTTTTGTAGGGAGTTTTGAAAGTCAGATTGCGTTGCGCTAAAAAATACTGTGTGTTAGTTTAAGTACAGTCCTGTATAATTTTTCTAAGGGGACGTTTCAATGTAATTTCCTTGTTGTTTCGCATGACAGCCAGAACAAATAAGGAATATTTAGGAGGAACGCTAGTCTGTGTGGCTACACACTAGACCAGGGCTGGGCAAATGTGATATTGCGGTCGCCGGCGCCATGACTGTCCACACCGCTCGCCCGCGGGCGATGTGGGCCAACAGTATCCCCTCCACATCTGTTCCAACACCGCTCATTTGTTACCGATGCGCGGACTGCATGACAGGCCTGTTTGTTTCGTGTCTTTAGTGTTGTCGGTATCTCGCTTCCCGCGCCCGGGTCACGGGTTCGATTCCCGGCGGGGTCGGGGATTTTCTCTGCCTCGTGATGACTGGCGGTTGTGTGATGTCCTTAGGCTAGGTAGGTTTAAGTATTTCTAAGTTCTAGGGGACTGATGACCATAGATGTTAAGTCCCATAGCGGTCAGAGCCATTTGAACCATTTTTGCTGTCGGTATAGAAATCTCTTTGGAGTTCACAGTAGGACAAAATTAGTGAGAGGAAAATGGCTGATAAAAAGCGGAAGTCCTGAAAACGAAAATCGGTCAAATCCCTACTCTTTAATCCAGAGTGGGAAGAATTCTTTACTGAATCACAACCCGGCCCTCATTTGTTGTTTTGTAATGCTATTTCATCGACGTGGGTGAAGCGCAATGTGAAGCGACATTTTCAACTCCTTTAAAAGAAACTCGTGATGGCTTTGCATTCTGAGTTAAGAGAGGAAGAAGAAAGTTCGTACAGATATACATCATCTCTTCAAAATGTTACTATTATTTGTAAAAAAAATTGGCTCTGAGCACTATGCGACTTCACTTCTGAGGTCATCAGTCGCCTAGAACTTAGAATTAATTAAACCTAACTAACCTAAGGAGAGCACACACATCCATGCCGGAGGCAGGATTTGAGCCTGCGACCGTAGCGGCCGCTCGGTTCCAGACTGTAGCGCCTAGAACCGCAAGGCCATTCCGGCCGGCCTATTTATAACACATTATATGGTTTTGTCTTCGATTGTTCTACTTCCTTGCGACGTATCTACAGGGAAAGAAACATGTCATCCACAATGATGGTGCAGTGAAAGTGACCTATCACGTAGCTCTTAAATCCAGTGCATCCCTTCAGCGACAGAGAATTTGTTAAACAATCTTGTGTCGAGAGATTCCTCTGGTTTTTGGCTTTGGGTGAAAGCATGGATGTGACGGATGTTGCTCAGACCGCTGTATTTGTGAGAGGACTTGACGCTAGGTGCAGTTTGATGGAGGAACTCCTTGATTAAGTGCCAATACCCGATACAGCTACTTCCGACGGCATATTTTCTTGCATAGGAAACATGATTGAGAAAACGGCCTTTGTTGGGAAAAACTTCCTTGATGGTAACAGATGGAGTTACTGCAATGGTCAAATACTATGCACATCATACTGTGTCGTAAGTATTCACTGCATAGTGGTACTGTAATAATTACGACGCTACAAAGAGTACTAGCGTGACTACAAAATCGGGTGTCAGCTGAGAATCGTATACGTATTATTAGCAGTCTTCAATCCCGTTTGCGAATGAGACAATGCGAAACGCGCGCACATCGTGCCCATACGGCGATGTACACTGATGAGCCAAAACATTATGACCACTGCTCACCGCGAGCCTGTACGTTGCCTCGTGGCGCTCAGGGCACGTGACGTGGTAAGAGAAGAGTATGGGGAATCATTCTAGCGACGATAAGTGACGCAAATGCAGAAATCTAACGACTTGAGTGACTTTGACAAAAGTCAGATTGTTGTCGCCGAGAGCCTGGGAGCGAGCACCTCTGTAATGGTGAAGCTTGTCGGCTATTCGAGTGCTACTGTTGTGAGCATCTGTGGAAAGTGGTTGAAGAATGTAGAAATCGCGAGTAGGTGACAAGATTGTTGGACGTTCTTACCTCATCATAGAACATAGGAGTCGGAGGCTTGACAGCTCTCTAAAGTAGGATAGGCGGCGATTTGTGGCAGATCTGAAAACAATACAGTTCTGGCGCAAGCACAAGGGTTTTGGAGCACAACGGTGTGGACAATCATGGCGCCCGGGAACGCAATATCACATTTGCCCACCCCTGGTCTAGTGTGTAGCCATAGCGTTCCTCCTATATCTTCTCTATTTCTTCTGGGTGTCATGCGAACCAACTGGGAAATTACATGCATGCCGCCAATTACATTATGCTGGATTCAAGCGAATGCTAACTTGTACAACGTTCAGCGCACAGTGTTGAACATGGTGCTCCGCAGCTGAGGATCCCTACCATGCTGACCCAACATCTCCCGGCGGGGTCAGGAATTTTCTCTGCCTCGTGATGGCTGGGTGTTGTGTGCTGTCCTTAGGTTAGTTAGGTTTAAGTAGTTCTAAGTTCTAGGGGACTGATGACCATAGATGTTAAGTCCCATAGTGCTCAGAGCCATTTGAACCATTTTGACCCAACATCATCGTCAATGATGGTTACAGTGGACACGTGGTCATCGAGATTGGACAGTGGATGAATGGAATCGTGTCACCTGATGATCGGTGAACCCCGTTATTGTTTAACAAGATCGATGGTGGTGTCCAGATACGCCGTCATCCAGGCGAATGACTGCTCGAAACATGCAGCGCACAATGGACACAGGCCGGTGGGAGCAGTATTATGCTATGGAGGACGTTCACATGGACTTACATGGATCATGCAGCAGTAATAGAAGGTACCGTGAGAGCTGCGCGCTACGCGAACATTATTAAGGATGACCTGTAACCCATTATGCTTGATGTCTTCCACAACAGCGACGGCATCTTCCAGCAAGTTAACTGTCCGTTCCACAATGACAGAATCGAGCAGCAGTGGTTTGATGAGCATGATAGTGATCTCACCTTGATGTCTTGACCATCGAATTCCGGTTATCTGAATCCGACTAAACCCAAGTGGGACGCTATCGGGCGCCAGCTACGCGCCAGCAAAAATGGTTCAAATGGCTCTGAGCATTCTGGGACTTAACATCTGAGGTCATTAGTCCCCTAGAACTTAGAACTACACTACTGGCCATTAAAATTGCTACGACACGAAGATGACGTGCTACAGACGCGAAATTTAACCGACAGGAAGAAGATGCTGCGATATGCAAACGATTAGCTTTTCAGAGCATTCACACAAGGTTGGCGCCGGTGGCGACACCTACAACGTGCTGACATGAGCAAAGTTTCCAACCAATTTCTCATGCGCAAACAGCAGTTGACCGGCGTTGCCTGGTGAAACGTTGTTGTGATGCCTCGTGTAAGGAGGAGAAATGCGTACTTTGATAAAGGTCGGAGTGTAGCCTATCGCGATTGCAGTTTATCGTATCGCGACATTGCTGCTCGCGTTGGTCGAGATCCAATGACTGTTAGCAGAATATGGAATCGGTGGGTTCAGGAGGGCAATACGGAACGCCGTGCTGGATCCCAACGGCCTCGTATCACTAGCAGTCGAGATGACAGGCATCTTATCCGCATGGCTGTAACGGATCGTGCAGCCACGTATCGATCCCTGAGTCAACAGACGGGGACGTTTGCAAGACAACAACCATCTGTACGAACAGTTCGACAACGTTTGCAGCAGAATGGACTATCAGCTAGGAGATAATGGCTGCGGTTACCCTTGACGCTGCATCACAGACAGGAGCGCCTGCGATGGTGTACTCAACGACGAACCTGGGAGCACGAATGACAAAACGTCATTTATTCGGATGAATCCAGGTTCTCTTTACAGCATCATTATGGTCGCATCCGTGTTTGGCGACATCGTGGTGAATACACATTGGAAGGGTGCATTCGTCATCGCCATAGTGGCGTATCACCCGGCGTGATGGTATGGGGTGCCATTGGTTACACGTCTCGGTCACCTCTTGTTCGCATTAACGGCACTTTGAACAGTGGACGTTACATTTCAGATGTGTTACGACCCGTGGCTCTACCATCCATTCGATCCCTGTGAAACCCTACTTTTCAGCAGGGTAATGCACGACCGCATGTTGCAGGTTCTGTACGGGCCTTCCTGGACACAGAAAATGTTCGACTTCTGCCCTGGCCAGCACATTCTCCAGATCTCTCACCAATTAAAAACGTCTGGTCAATGGTGGCCGAGCAACTGGCTCGTCACAATACGCCAGTCAATACTCTTGATCAACTGTGGTATCGTGTTGAAGCTGCATGGGCAGCTGTACATGTACAAGCCATCCAAGCTCTGTTTGACTCAATGCCCAGGCGTATCAAGGCCGTTATTACGGCCAGAGGTGGTTGTTCTGGGTACTGACTTCTCAGGATGTATGCAGCCAAATTGCGTGAAAATGTAATCACATGTCAGTTCTAGTATAATATATTTGTCCAATGAATACCCGTTTATCATCGTCATTTCTTCTTGATTTAGAAATTTTAATGGTCAGTAGTGTACTTAAACCTAAGTAAACTAAGGACATCACACACATCCATGCCCCATCCATGCCCGAGGCAGGATTCGAACCTGCCACCGTAGCGGTCGAGAGGTTCAAGACTGAAGCGTCTAGAACCGCTCGGCGACACCAGCTCGCCCGCGCCAGCAAACCGACCGTTCGTAAATTACTGGAAGTATGTGACCTGTGCTTAGGCATCTGGTACCACAAACCTCTGCAAACCTATTAAGTACTTGTCGAATCCATGACACCCAGATTCACTACTGAACTGCGATCCAGAAGTAGACCAACACGCTTTTCAGTAGGTGGTGATAATTCCAGTGTAAATGGCCACGGTGCCAGTGGGCTACCTCGCGAGCAGCAATGCTTACGCTCGCTGCTCGGCGGCCACCTGCCTCTCTGTCACAACAGGAGAGGAGGATCGCAGCCTGCGAGGCTCGGCCGCCTCCAGATGGTCTTGTTCCTCGCTGGCGACTGCGGATTTAGCGCCGACTAATCGCCGCGCAAGTCGCGGCGCGCGTTACTGCCGCACGATTAATTTACAGCGCCGGGGCGCCACCCCCGCCCAACGAAGCGGCCGTTTTACAGCTCGTGCCGTAACGCGATTCAATTAACCGCTGACGGTGAGTATGAGTAATGAAGGCGCCCCTTAAATACGGCCGTAACACTTTGGGCGACTTTAACTGCCGTGAGTGGGCGGGCCGACATTTGCATGGCTGGCAGCGGGAGCTCTGAGGACGCCGCTCCGTCCTTCCCCCGTGTTCTACTTGCCGCAGGGAGGTGGGGGAGGGTGGGAGGGGGGAGAGCTGTCAGCTGCCGCCCACGCGCTGACACCTGCCCGCGGCCGGCAGGCCGGCAGGTGTGTGCGGGGGCGGCGCCGACCGGGCGCCTGCAGCTGCGCCTCAAGGCCGGCCGGCTGCTGCCTGGCGTTCCACATCTGCCTCTCTGGCCGCAGCACCTGTGTTCGCGTTTCGTCCAGCGAACTCCGTCACGTTTTGGAGACAGCTCTCGAACGGTTAATTAGACATATTTAAGTTGATAACGCCGGTTTTACAATATCAAATTTCTTTGTCTAATATCTTTTTCAAATATCTTTGTCAAAGATATTTGATGGTGTAATAGGGAACTTTGACAAATGTCGTCAAATATTTGATCAAATCTAGGGCATCGCCGTAGATTTGATCAAATAAGTCGCTTGTCTTCTGTTCACTGCAATGCGATATGTTACCACGTGGAGCGTGCCTCAAATTATAAAGCGCCTCATCCGCTTCATACATCTCTATTAATTTTGTAGTTTCAGACACCAATTGATACATGCTATGTTAATAAATAAAAATAAAAATTGATAAATGATGGCTAACTGACAACCTCAGCTGGCGACAGGTGTTGTTGATATACCTCGATGTGGACAGCTGAAAATGTGTGCCCCGAGCGGGACTCGAACCCGAGATCTCCTGCTTACATGTCAGACGCTCTATCTATCTTTTTTTCCCTCTTTTTTCATTTTGTTCGGTATTCTTCGTTGGGTTTGTTCTGGGCGGACGTCACAAGACATCCATTCAAGTTGATCGTTCATTCCTTGACTCACTTTTTTTTTTAATTACAGAGAGCACACAGCCCTCTGACCCAACACGCTGAGCTATCGCGCCGGCAAGTTTTTTTTAATCTCATTTTGTTCGTTTTCATTCGTTGTATCTGCTCTGGGCGGACGTCGAAAGACACCCGTTTCAGTTCGTTGTTGATCCATTAACTCAGTTTTTTTATTACAGAGGGCAGCTATCCCTCTGACCGAACACGCTGAGCTACCGTGCCAGCATCATCCATCTGAGCCACCGAGGACACAGATGAAGAGCGCGTCTGCAGGGACTTATCCCTTGCACGCTTCCCGTGAGACTCACATTCTCAACTGTCCACAATTGTACATATCTATTGTACCTTATAGACATTTGCGCGCAAGGAATAAGTCCCTGCAGTCCCGCTATTCATCTGTGTCCTCGGTGGCTCAGATGGATAGAGCTTCTGCCATGTAAGCAGGAGAACCCGGGTTCGAGTCCCGGTCGGGGCACACATTTTCAGCTGTCCACATCGAGGTATATCAACAACACCTGTCGGCAGCTGAGGTTGTCAGTTAGTCATCATTTATTCCAGGGAAAAGCTGCACGGTCATCAATAGTAACTGTTCTTTCGAGAACAAGTTACTGTCTTCGTATATACACTCCTGGAAATGGAAAAAAGAACACATTGACACCGGTGTGTCAGACCCACCATACTTGCTCCGGACACTGCGAGAGGGCTGTACAAGCAATGATCACACGCACGGCACAGCGGACACACCAGGAACCGCAGTGTTGGCCGTCGAATGGCGCTAGCTGCGCAGCATTTGTGCACCGCCGCCGTCACTGTCAGCCAGTTTGCCGTGGCATATGGAGCTCCATCGCAGTCTTTAACACTGGTAGCATGCCGCGACAGCGTGGACGTGAACCGTATGTGCAGTTGACGGACTTTGAGCGAGGGCGTATAGTGGGCATGCGGGAGGCCGGGTGGACGTACCGCCGAATTGCTCAACACGTGTGGCGTGAGGTCTCCACAGTACATCGATGTTGTCGCCAGTGGTCGGCGGAAGGTGCACGTGCCCGTCGACCTGGGACCGGACCGCAGCGACGCACGGATGCACGCCAAGACCGTAGGATCCTACGCAGTGCCGTAGGGGACCGCACCGCCACTTCCCAGCAAATTAGGGACACTGTTGCTCCTGGGGTATCGGCGAGGACCATTCGCAACCGTCTCCATGAAGCTGGGCTACGGTCCCGCACACCGTTAGGCCGTCTTCCGCTCACGCCCCAACATCGTGCAGCCCGCCTCCAGTGGTGTCGCGACAGGCGTGAATGGAGGGACGAATGGAGACGTGTCGTCTTCAGCGATGAGAGTCGCTTCTGCCTTGGTGTCAATGATGGTCGTATGCGTGTTTGGCGCCGTGCAGGTGAGCGCCACAATCAGGACTGCATACGACCGAGGCACACAGGGCCAACACCCGACATCATGGTGTGGGGAGCGATCTCCTACACTGGCCGTACACCACTGGTGATCGTCGAGGGGACACTGAATAGTGCACGGTACATCCAAACCGTCATCGAACCCATCGTTCTACCATTCCTAGACCGGCAAGGGAACTTGCTGTTCCAACAGGACAATGCACGTCCGCATGTATCCCGTGCCACCCAACGTGCTCTAGAAGGTGTAAGTCAACTACCCTGGCCAGCAAGATCTCCGGATCTGTCCCCCATTGAGCATGTTTGGGACTGGATGAAGCGTCGTCTCACGCGGTCTGCACGTTCAGCACGAACGCTGGTCCAACTGAGGCGCCAGGTGGAAATGGCATGGCAAGCCGTTCCACAGGACTACATCCAGCATCTCTACGATCGTCTCCATGGGAGAATAGCAGCCTGCATTGCTGCGAAAGGTGGATATACACTGTACTAGTGCCGACATTGTGCATGCTCTGTTGCCTGTGTCTATGTGCCTGTGGTTCTGTCAGTGTGATCATGTGATGTATCTGCCCCCAGGAATGTGTCAATAAAGTTTCCCCTTCCTGGGACAATGAATTCACGGTGTTCTTATTTCAATTTCCAGGAGTGTATATAAAAATTGATCTTAATGAACATAAAGTTTATTGAACATTTATTTACCTTCAGACTTTGGTCCTCCAGTGCTATATAAAGTGCTTCACACATTTCAGGTATGATTTTACATAATGTGCACTGTGGAATTCGAGTGCTGTACTGTAAGCTAGAGTAACTTTCTCCTGTAGCAAGGAATCTAATTGTTACAGTGAGCCTGTCTTCTGCAGATATAGCAGTTCTTAAGTGAGTATTGTGTTTTGAGATATGAGGAATCACTTCACTGAGAACATATGAGAACATACTGAAATGAATGCTCGTCCATTCGTAAGTAGTTGATTGTAATTTTTCCTCCTATCTATGTAATTATTTAGTTATATAGTTCTCAATTCGTTCGAGCAATCAATCACTCATAATAGGAAACACAGTCATAACTCAGTCACTCAAAATGATTCAGAAATTTTACTTGTTAGAATGAAATCGGGCGATGATTCTTCTTCTCTGCAGGCTCGTGCTTTGCGGCAGTCTGCTAATCTGTACAAATAAAATGCCTCGTATTTTTGGGAGCGTTGTACAATCAGTCGGGAAACATCAGATCAAGCGCATATTTGGCTTTGATGAAGTTTAACCTCCCGAAGAAGTAATGGAGCTCTTGTATTATTAAATGCAGGTTCGTATCCAGTCTTTTGGAAATTCCCTTCTGATTAACAACTACGCAATATATCGATGAATGTCATTAATTCTCAAATGTCAAATAATGTAAATTGTTACACACCTTTTGTATGAAGGAGACTTATATGTATTTCCCTTTTAATCGTACAATTTCGTATCAGTTATCTTTTGTCATAAATCTCAATATTCAGATTACCATTCTTCAAACAATGCTAAGGCTAATCGGCACGAAGAGAATCTCGGAAGCTAACAACCACCAGAGAGAGTACTACAAAGAATAATTATGCGCTCATGGCATAGCTATTGTATGAAACTACTTTGCGCGTGGATTCTGCGAGTATGAAGATTGAAAATTAGTAAACGTCATTCAAGGGTAGAATTGTATCAGAATAATTCATCGAATATAAAGAGATATTACATGATGTACGACTTGACGTACTCCACTATAAGCTCACGTAACAAGTTTTGTTGAATGCTTTTATCGTCTCGTCGTGAAACCCACGGCTTCACCCAGGTACACTCCCCTGCGGGTTCGGGGGTTAGAATAGGCCCGCGGTATTCCTGCCTGTCGTAAGGGGCGAGTAAAAGGAGTCTCAAATGTTTCGGCCTTATGTGATGGTCCCCTCTCGGGTTTGACCTCCATCTTTCTAAATTATTCCAAAGAGCGAGCCAATTGGGGAAGGGCGCCTTACATGGTGCACTGTATCCGTCGTGCATTGCGACCTTTAGCCGGCTTTTTCGTCGTTGCAATGGTGTCCCGCTCGTTTTCCATCTCTTGGGCGAGGATACGACCCTGGGTGCGATTACCACGCTGCACTCTGCAGTGTTGCCTTTAACTGCGACGACGACCTTGGACATTTTGCACCTAAGATCCGGCACGGTACCCAGTCCGTTGTGGTGGGGCCGCCATATATCCTGTTGGTTGTAGCCCCCTGACAACACAGGGATCGCTCTACTGATGCCTGCGCCGTTAACTCCCCACGTATGCCAAGGAGTAGATGCCCATCTCCCTGGGGCATCAGGACTCCCTGCAATGGCCATCCTGCCAGGTGGCCTTTGCTGCGGCTGGGTGGCGTCCGTGGGGAGGGCCCTCGGTCGGAGTAGGTGGCATCAGTGCGGATGACCCGCAATGAAGCGTGGTACATCATCTCTCGCTGACGGCCAGCCCCCAGCAGGGCTCATTTTATAGCTAATTTTTATGACCCCAAATCGTTCCCATCCCTGGCCACACCATGGGAGGAACGAAAGGCAATGAATGACAGTGACGTGTAATCGCACAGGTATCTCGTCTGTACCAGAGCTGATGAGGCTCGTTTCTATCCGTGAAGCCTCAGTTCTTTGTAGAGCATTTAGAGGACAAGTTTGGGGATGTGGAGGGCTTGTCCAAAATGCGCTCTGGGTCAGTTTTGATAAAAACGGCATCCTCTGCCCAGTCACGCAGGTTACTTGCTTGTGACAAGTTGGGGGATGTTAACGTTACCATCACCCCACATGAGAGTTTAAATATGGTCCAGGGTATTATTTTCCATCGGGACCTACTTTTGCAGTCTGATGACGAGCTGCGCGCCAGTTTAGAGCGCCGAGGTGTACATTTCGTACGGCGCGTACATCGGGGTCCGAGGGACAATCAGGTAGCTACCGGTGCCTTCATCTTGGCCTTCGAAGGTGATACATTACCAGAGAAGGTCAAGGTGATGGTCTACCGATGTGACGTCAAACCCTATATCCCTCCCCCGATGCGGTGCTTTAAGTGCTGGAAGTTCGGTCACATGTCCTCTCGCTGTACTTCTAGCCTCACATGTCGAGATTGTGGACGCCCATCTCATTCCGATACTCCATGTGCTCCGCCTCCCGTCTGTGTCAACTGTGGAGAGCCTCAGTCCCCTTGCTCGCCGGACTGCAGTATCTTACAGAAAGAACGCAAAATCATGGAATATGAGATCCTGGACCGACTGCCCTACACTGAGGCTAAGCGGAAATTTGAACGGCTACATCCCGTGCGCATGATGTCATCTTATGCCTCCACTGTCACTCCTGCTCCAGCTCCTTCAGCTGCAAGACATACAGTCAGCTCTCAGAGTCAGAGGACCTCACCTGCCCCCTTGACGATGGGGGCCCCTTCTCTCGCTGTTGCTCCCACACCATCTACCTCGGGAGCAGCACCCACTAAAACACTGGGGACACCAGTCCCCACTTCTAAGCCAGAGAAGCGTAAGTCTTCCTCGGCTTCTCTCGCTCGGAAGGGATCCCTTGGGTCACTCCCTTCCCAGGTTCCTACCAGCGGCACAGCAGACACCAACCAGTGGCTGACGAAGCCACAGGTCGCTGGTCGACGGGCTTCGCGATCCTCTTCGGTCCCGGAGACTGACTGCAATAAGCCCTCTCAACAACGGCAACCAAAGGAACAGCGAGAGAAAACGACTTTGAAGACCTGTAAGACCAAGACACCTGCGGTGGTACCTACTCCACCGCTACCTAAAAGCTCTGCGTCTGACGATGAGGTAGAGATCCTTGCGTCCGCTGAGGACCTCGATCTCGCCGGTCCCTCAGACGCAATGGATAGCACTTGCACGGGTGCTCCATCGGAGGCAGCAGGTGACCCAGCGGCGTAATCTGCCTTCCCAGTCCCGTCACGCCTTTATCCGCCGTGGACAATACCATCCTCCAGTGGAACTGCAGCGGTTTCTTCCACCATCTAGCTGAGCCCCGCCAACTTATCAGCCTTCACCCTTTCTTCTGCCGTGCTCTTCAGGAAACTTGGTTTCCAGAAATGCGAACCCCCGCCCTCCGTTTCTATCGGGGTTATTATAAGAACCGGACAGCTTGTGAAAGGGTATCTGGTGGCGTCTGCCTCTATGTCCTTCACACTCTGCACAGCGAGTCTGTCCCTCTCCAAACACATTTAGAGGCTGTCGCTGTTCGGGTGTGGACGCCATAGGCTGTTACCGTCTGCAGTCTTTACCTTCCACCGGATGGTGATGTCTCGCAGCATGTCCTGGCTGCGCTGATAGCCCAATTGCCACCACCTTTCTTGCTTTTGGGCGACTTCAACGCCCATAACCCTCTGTGGGGTGGGTCAGTGGCAACAGGTCGAGGCGCCACCGTTGAGCATTTATTGTCGCAGCTCGATCTCTCGATTTTAAATGATGGTGCCTTCACACACTTCAGTGTGGCGCATGGCACATACTCCGCCATTGACCTTTCAATCTGTAGCCCTAGCCTCTTACCGTCTATCCAGTGGAGTGTGCATGACGACCTGTGTGGTAGTGACCACTTTCCGATCTTTCTGTCACTACCACAGCGTCACTCTTCTGGGCGCCCTAGCAGATGGGCTATGAATAAGGCTGACTGGGACTTGTTCTCCTCCACTGCCGCTATTGAGCCTCTCTCTAATGATGACATTGATGCGGTGGTTCAATCTGTCACTGCCGCTGAATCTGCCATTCCCCGTTCCTCTGGGTCCCCTCGGCGGCGGACTGTGCCTTGGTGATCGCCTGAGATCGCTGCAGCGATTAAAGATCGCCGGCGGGCGCTACAGCGTCACAAGCGACATCCCTGCATTGAACACCTCATCACCTTCAAACGGCTGCGTGCGCGGGCCCGCCTCCTTATCCGCCAAAGCAAGCAGGAGTGCTGGGAGCGGTATGTGTCCACCATTGGCCTCCATGTCTCTCCATCGCAGGTCTGGGCCAAGACCCGACGCCTCTATGGCCATCGGACCCCTGTCAGCGTCCCTGCGCTCTCACTGAATGGAGCAGTTTGTACAGACTCCGGCGAAATTGCCAACAGCTTGGCAGAGCATTTTGCTTTTAGTTCCGCTTCTTTCAATTACCCACTGGCCTCCCGCTCCATTAAATAGCGGATGGAACGTCGGAGCCTTTCGTTTCGCACCCACCACCCAGAATCTTACAATGCTCCATTCGGTGAGTGGGAATTTCGCAGTGCCCTAGCCGCTTGCCCTGATACCGCTCCTGGGCCAGATGGCATCCACTGTCAGATGCTGAAACACCTTTCAGTGGACTGCCAGCGGCGCCTCCTCGATCTTTACAACCGTCTTTGGGTCGAGGGGGTGTTTCCGTTGCAATGGCGGGAAAGCATTGTCATCCCCGTTTTGAAACCTGGAAAGAGCCCTCTGGAGGTGGACAGCTACCGTCCCATTAGCCTCACCAACGTTCTTTGCAAGTTGCTTGAACGGATGGTGAGCCGGCGCTTGAATTGGGTACTGGAGTATCGGGGCCTTCTGGCTCCGTATCAGGGTGGGTTCCATAAAGGCCGCTCCGCCACCGACAATCTGGTGAGCCTGGAGTCGGCCATCAGTACTGCCTTTGCCCGCCGTCAGCACCTGGTCGCTGTCTTTTTCGACATGCGGAAGGCGTACGATACGACATGGCGTCATCACATCCTTTCTACGCTTCATGGATGGGGTCTTCGGGGTCCTCTGCCGCTTTTTATCCGCAATTTTCTGTCGTATCGTACCTTCCGCGTGCAAGTCGCGGCCTCATATAGTCCAGGAGAACGGTGTGCCACAGGGTTCTGTTTTAAGTGTCTGCCTGTTTTTAATAGCAATTAACGGGCTCGCCGCGGCCGTGGGCAATTGTCTCCGCTTCCCTGTATGCTGACGACTTCTGCCTTTACTATAGCTCTATTGGCATTGCAGCTGCTGAACGTCAGCTACAGGGCGCAATCCGCAAGGCGCAGTCTTGGGCTATAGCGCGTGGTTTTCAGTTTTCGGCTGCCAAGACCCGCGTTATGCATTTCTGCCGGCGCCGAACGGTCCGTCCTGCGCCGCGGCTTTATCTTGACGGCGAACTTCTTGCTGTGGTGGAGACCCACAGGTTTTTGGGTGTAGTTTTCGATGCCCGGTTGACTTGGCTGCCTCATATTCGGCAGCTTAAACATGCGTGTTGGCGGCATCTCAATGCTCTGCGATGCTTGAGCCACACCAGCTGGGGCGCCGACCGATCTACCTTGTTACGGCTCTACCAGGCGTTAATCCAGTCCCGTTTGGATTATGGGAGCCTGGCTTATGGCTCCGCTTCCCCATCTGCGTTGCAGGTACTGGACCCAATACTACACAGCGGGATACGACTTGCCACTGGTGCCTTCCGCACCAGCCCTGTGGACAGCATACTAGTGGAGGCAGGTGTCCCTCCCCTGCGGTTACGGCGCCAACGTTTGCTGGCCGCTTATGCTGCCCATGTTTTTAGCTTGCCTGGGCATCCGAACTATCGTCTCCTGTTCCCGCAATCGGTCGTCCATCTGCCAGAACGTCGGCCCCGGTCTGGTTGTACGATCGCGGTCCGCGTCAAAGAGCTTCTCTCCGGGCTTAGGGTTTTCACTGTTCCACCTCCTTTCTTTGCGTACACCCCCATGGTGTGTTCCTCGCCCTTGCCTTCGGCTCGACTTGGCACAGGGCCCGAAGGACTCAGTCCCTCCAGAGGCCTTCCGCCGCCGCTTTTATTCCATCCTGGCCACGTATCAGGGCTCTGGCATTGTTTACACTGACGGTTCGATGGTTGCTGGTCGTGTCGGGTATGCGCTAACTCTAGGGGACCGTTCCGAACAACGTTCCTTGCGGGATGGCTGCAGCGTTTACACTGCTGAGCTGGTCGCCATCTTTCGTGCCCTAGAGTATATCCGCTCCTGCTCAGGTGAGTCCTTCGTTATCTGTAGCGATTCCCTGAGTGGTTTACGAGCTCTCGACCAGTGTTTCCCTCGTTCTCGTCTGGTGATGGCTATCCAAGAGTCCCTGCATACTCTTGCCCGTTGCGGCCGCTCTGTGGTCTTTGTGTGGACCCCCGGTCATGTCGGTATCCCGGGCAATGAACATGTTGACCGCCTGGCGAAAGAGACAACCATCTCTGGATGTTGGCCTCCCAGAGACTGATTTGCGGGCAGTCCTCCGCCGAAAAGTTTTTGCGCTTTGGGACGCTGAATGGCGCGATCGGATCACGCCCAATGAACTCCGTGCCATTAAGGAGACGACGACTGTGTGGCGGTCATCCCTGCGAGCCAACCGCAGGGACTCTGTCGTCCTTTCTCGGCTCCGCATTGGCCACTCCCGACTGACACACAGTTATTTACTGCGCCGGGAGGACCCTCCTCTATGTCGCTGGGGGGCGGCTTTGACAGTGGCCCACATTTTGTTGGCCTGCCCCCATTTAGCTGTGGTCAGGCAGACATTTGCGCTGCCTGATACGCTCCCTGCCCTTTTATCTGATGACCCTGTTATGGTTGGCTTAGTTTTAGGTTTTATTCGGGCAGGGGGTTTTTATCGTTTACTCTGAGTGTTTGTTATGTTCTTTTGTGTTGATTCAGGCCATTGGCCTACGATTTTAATCTGAGTTTTTAATGCGTTTCACGGTGGTTGGCTTTTCCTTTTTTGTTTCTATGGTCGGCCAACCACCGTCACACATCTGTGTGATTTTAGTTTGTCTTGTATGGTCTTTGTCTAAGTCTCCCTTGTTCTGTGTTGTCTGTGATCTATTCTGTTACTCGTTTTTATTCTCTGTGGGTGTTTTTAGTATTTGGGAAAAGGGACCGATGACCATCGCAGTCTGGTCCCTTTAATCCCACAAACCAACCAACCAATCACCCAGGTACGTTTCCTTTTTTCCCCCCGCTTCTGTATCACATGTACACACAGTGCAATTGTGGTACAAGCTTTTGCTGCGGTTAATAACAATTTGTACTTGTTAGCCATCTTGAACTTTGACGAAAAATTTGATGACACTGTAATACCCCTACTACCGCTACGTCAAAGATCTTTGTCAAATATATATGACGGAATATTGGATCACATCTCTGATCAAATCTTTGACAAAGAAATTTGATAGTGTAATACCGGCCTAACACCCGGTACCTACTACACGGGGTGAGTCACCTAACGTTACCGCTGGATATATTTCGTAAACCACATCAAATACTGACGAATCGATTCCACAGACCGAACGTGAGGAGAGGGGCTAGTGTAATTGGTTAATACAAACCATACAAAAATGCACGGAAGTATGTTTTTTAACACAAACCTACGTTTTTTTTAAATGGAACCCCGTTAGTTTTGTTAGCTCATCTGAACATATAAACAAATACGTAATCAGTGTCGTTTGTTGCATTGTAAAATGTTAATTACATCCGGAGGTATTGTAACCTAAAGTTGGCGTTTGAGTAACACTCCTCCGCTGTTCGATCGTGTGTATCGGAGAGCACCGAATTACGTAGGGATCCAAAGGGAACGGTGATGGACCTTAGGTACAGAAGAGACTGGAACAACACATTACGTCCACATGCTAACACCTTTTTATTGGTCTTTTTCACTAACGCACATGTACATTACAATGAGGGGTGAGGTACACGTACACACGTGGTTTCCGTATTCAATTACGGAGTGGAATAGAGTGTGTCCCGACATGTCAGGCCAATAGATGTTCAATGTGGTGGCCATCATTTGCTGCACACAATTGCAATCTCTGGCGTAATGAATGTCGTACACGCCGCAGTACATCTGGTGTAATGTCAACGCAGGCTGCCACAATACGTTGTTTCATATCCTCTGTGGTTGTAGGCACATCACGGTACACATTCCCCTTTAACGTACCCCACAGAAAGAAGTCCAGAGGTGTAAGATCAGGAAAACGGGCTGGCCAATTTATGTGTCCTCCACGTCCTATGAAACGCCCGTCTAACGTGTACCTCACCCCTCATGGTAATGTACATGTGCGTTAGTGAAAAAGACCAATAAAAAGGTGTTAGCATGTGGACGTAATGTGCTGTTCCAGACTCTTCTGTACCTAAGGTCCATCACCGTTCCCTTTGGATCCCTACGTAATTCGGTGCTCTCCGATACACGCGATCGAACAGCGGAGGAATGGTACTCAAGCACCAACTTTAGGTTACGATATCTCCGGATGTAATTAACATTTTACAATGCAACAAACGACACTGATTACGTATTTGTTTATACGTTCAGATGTGCTAACAAAACTAAAGGGGTTCCATTTAAAAAACGTAGGTTTGTATTAAAAAACATACTTCCGTGCATTTTTTTATGGTTTGTATTAACCAATTACACTAGCCCCTCTCCTCACGTTCGGTCTGTGGAATCGATTCGTCAGTATTTGATGTGGTTTACGAAATATATCCAGCGGTAATGTTAGGTGACTCACCCTGTATACTGAATATGAAGGGCCGAATTTTATGACACACGCCGTGTTTGAGGACACACGGTGCCTACTACACAATCAATATGAAGGTCAGAATTTTATGACACACACCGTGTTTCGTAACATCTACATCTACACTCTACAAACCACTGTGAAGTGCATGGCAGAGAGTACCTCCCACTATAATAATTATTAAGACTTCTTTCCTCTCACGTATCAAGAGCGGGAAGAATGATTAGTTAAATTGTGCGTGCTTAGAGTTACATTTCACCAAAACTACGGTTCGGCAATTTGGACACACTACATAAATGACGTAGTACATGATAGGATTATAGTTAATACCGGTACAGTTGGTAGGGAAAGCAACATAAATGGATGTGTAAGAGAGAAACTGGGAGCCGACGAGTTCTCTTTGTTTTTCTGTTTGTTTGGTTGTTTGTTTCACACATAGATAAAATTGCACATCATCAGTGTAAGTCCATTGTGTATTTTATATCCTTACAGAATATTAACTGCATCTTATAATTAATAAAAATTAGTTGATCGCATAACTTCTACGCTTTTATGTAACCAAAACAATTACTTTTGATGCAGCTTCAGCTTACATGCACAAACATAAAAAATGTATGTACTAGTTTTGATTTTTTGTACTCAATAGAACGTTCTTCAACACGATCAAAGGCAGGAGTTACCTGTTATTACTGGTAAATGCGAAAGTTGTTCATGAATAACGGAAATGTATATAAGTTAGACAAAGTACTGAAGATGCTTGATACATTTTTGTTTTATTGTTTTTTTATTTTACTTTTTTATTGAGAAAATTTCGTTTTCTAGCACTATATGATAAATCTGTATTGTTTTCTTTATTTTTCCTACAACATCCCTCTGTTTCACGTTACAAATCAACAACTTTCGAATAAAACCTGAATGAAACATCGACAGTCTCTGTTTTCTGTACATATTCTTCAGTATTAAGTAACAGACAGGAGGACAATCACACAGATCAGAAGTGTTCCTCACTCAGTTTCTAGACGATTCGCCTCTTCCATTTTTTAGGGGAATCTAGTAAGACACGTTATGAGGTAACGCCCGCTAAGTATGTAACACATCCAATTTACAAGTAACACCGGTACGAACTTAAAAGTCCGAAGCTACTAGGAAAACTAACGCAGTCTGCCCTTGCTTATGATAGTCTACGGTAGCTTATGGTGATTTAACAACTCTGTGCTGTGCTGTAATTAATCTAATCTTGTCCTCGCGATTCCCAAGAGAATGATATCCGGGACTTTAGTATATTCCTAGAGTCATTATTTAAAGCCATATCTTGAAACTTTGTTAATGCACTTTCTTGGAAGAGTTCCCGTCAGTCTTTACGAGTCTATCAGTTCACTTCTTCCAACATCTCAGTCACACTCTCCCGCGGGTCAAACTAATATGTGACCACTCGTGCTGCCTTGCTCTCTATACGTTCAATATCTCCCGTCAGTCTTGTTTGGTACGGGTCCCACACACTTAAGAACGATAATGGGTAGCACGAGAGGTTTCTACGCAATCTCCTTTGCAGTCTGATTGCATTTTCCTAGTATTTCACAAACAAACCGAAGACGGCTATCTGCTTTACCCACGACTGAGGCTATGTGATCGTTGCACTTTACGTCCCTACAAAGTGTTGCACCCAGATATTTGTGAGTTCCATATTATATTCATAGGATAACACGTTTTTTCCATTGTGTGAAGTATACAGTTCTACAATTCTGAACGTTTAAAGCAAACTGCCACTCTGTGCGTCACTTTGAAATCCTATCAAGGTCTAAACATTTCTGCAGCTTCGTTCAGACTGTCCTACACCGTAGATAGCTGCATAATCTGTGAAAAGTGTGATTTTACTATTAATATTGTTCGCAAGGTCATTAATGGACAACACGAACAGCAACACACTTTCCTGGAGTACACCCGAAAATTACTTCTATTGTTGTCGGTGACTCTCCATCCAAGACAACAAGCTGCGTCCTGCTTACCAAGAAATTTTCAATCCGTGCTCAAATTTCTTATGATGCCACTTACGATCGGACTTTCGACAAGAAGCGCAGGTGTGGTACTGAGTCAAATGCTTTATCCGAAGTCGACAAATACCGCATCTGCCTGACTGCCTTGATCTATGGCTTTCAGGATGTGATGTAAGAAAGGTTCGGGTCGTGCCTCAAATGACCTATGTTTTCAAAATCCATGCTAGCTGGCATTGAGGAGGTTGTTCTGTTCGAGATACCTCATTTGTTTTACCTCAGAATATGTTCTATGATTCTACAAGAAGTAGAGGTCAAAGATGTTGACGGTAATTTTGTGGATCACTTCTACTACCTTCTTCTAGGCAGCTATTCGCGTGGTTTTTCTTTAAGGGATCTGTGATAGATTATATCTAAAAGAGGGGCTAACTCATCAGGAAATTAGATGCAGTTGTGATGGTGTACTGGTTGACACAGCCAAGTCGCTTAAATATAAGGTCTATTGCCGAGCGCTGGATAGGTCGCAAGGGGCCCAATGACAGGGCTTGCTTTGCATGGCCTCCACGTTCACCCGGCATAAAGCCATGCGATTTTTTCCTTTGGGACTTCAACGATCGTGTGTAAGTGGCTCCGCTACCAGCAGACCTCCCTGAATTAAGAACCCGGATTGAAGCAGCTATTGCTAAGATCACTGAAGACAGACTTATCAACGTTCGGGAAGAACTCGGCTATAGATTGATGTGTGCCGTGTGACAAATGGTGCTCACATTCAACATTTATAAGGTTCTTGGTAAAACTGTTTGAGTTGCTCTTTCATTTGACATATCATTTATAACTGTAAGTTTAATATAATAAATGTTATAAAGCGTTAAAACCCCGATATTCATATATAAACACCCTGTATAGGCGTAACGTTGAAAAGCGATTTGAAATGCAACAAGCGCATGAGACAGGTTTTATTATTAGTTTTATTTTAATATTAGTATTGTTATTATTACCAATGTTTATAATGCAAGATTATTATTATTACTGAGTTTGTTACGTTATAATTAGGTAATATCATTCTTAATTCCTCCGTAATTTTATAATTACTGTTAATGTTACTACTACTACTATTACTATCATTATTATTTCCAGTTATTTTTATTAATAAAGCAAATTATTATTATTGAAACTGTTGTGTAATACTTTTTGTATGAGTTGATCCTGGTCAGAAGTAAGAGAGGCTCTTAAGGCCCGAATCTGGTCAGGCTAAATAAGCAAATACATAAATAAAATATAAAACAACTGGAAAACGATTCTGCTGGTACATACGTACATTTCGTGTAACGATAGCTCAGAGAAGAGAAATTAACGTTCGTACGAAGACATACAGACAATTTTCCCTCGCAATATTTGGAAGTGGTACAGGAAATGAAAAGGCATTAGCTGACTGGTACAAGGTACTCTGCCATGCACCGTACGATGGATTCAAGAGTATGTGTGTAAATGAAGAATGGTGTACGATTCACAACCACTTAACGCAGCGTGAGAATACTGAATGTAAAAAGACCTTAACTGATGATGACCAAAGACGAATGTCACGCGTTGTCAACGGCAGTTGGTTTCAAACACACCATAAATTGCTGTTGTTAGTGAATGCAGGTCCCGCTCGACCAGTCCCCAACCGAACATTGCGAAACGAACTGCAGAACTGCGTACAATGGAAATCTCGAGTCGGCTACCTCGGAAAAGGCCATTGCTCACAGCAGCACGTAACGCTGAGTCAAAAAACTTAGAAAGTGAACATTAGCTGACTGGAGTCGTGTATTGTGCCTCTACGAGTAGGGATTGTCGCTCTTTTCAAAGGATACAAGACGGCGAGTTCACCAATGGCCAAATACGGCGTCCAACCCGGATTGAGTGCATTGTGCAACTCAGACCGGAGGTGATTCGAGATATTTTAGGGGTGTTTATCCCACCATGACTCTGCCTACTCGTTCAGGTAACCGTGAACGTGACCACGATTTTAATTGCAACATTCTCGGTGACCAAGTGTTCCCTTTCTTATACATCTGTGCCAACAGTGTGCTGCAGAAATTCCCGTCTTTCAAGATGACGGCATCCATGTTTAGAGGGCAGCATGTATACGTTCCTGGTTTGGCGAACAGGCCGGCAGCTTATAACGCATCAGCTGGCCCGCTAAATCACTCGATTTTAATCCCACACTAAATAAAGGCCTCTACGACGGGCAGGACTTATCTGATGTGATTGAGGAAGACCTGGATGACACAGGGCATCCAGTATTAGAGTCAGAGTTTAATAGAGCTTTGGAAGACTTGCGATCAAATAGGCGTGAGACTAGATAATATTCCTTCGGAATGTCTGAAATCTTTCGGGGAAGTGGCAACCAAGCTACTATTCAAGTGATGGTTAGAATTCAAAATCTGTAGACGTACTATCAGTATTTTGGAAAAATAACATTCACGTAAGTCTGAAGACCGTAAGTGCAGATAATTGCGGAAACTATCCCACAATAAGCTTACCAGCTCACACTTCAAAGCTGCTGTATTGAATAATTCGATTCCCGGCCTTGGTACAAATTCCTTCGGTCTATATACATAAAATCATATCTGTATGAGACCAATAAAGTCTCTGAAATTGTTTCATTTCATTTATAGAAGTACGTGCACGTAGGTTCTAGGCTGGATCCACCATTTACGCTCGATGCTGAAATGCTGTTCCTGAACATGGAGAACCTTGGCTCAAAAATGGTTCAAATGGCTCTGAGCACTATGGGACTTAACAGCTGTCGTTATCAGTCCCCTAGAACTTAGAACTACTTAAACCTAACTAACCTAAGGACATCACACACATCCATGCCCGAGGCAGGATTCGAACCTGCGACCGTAGCAATAGCGCGGTTCCGGACTGCGCGCCTAGAACCGCGAGACCACCGCGGGCGGCGGAGAACCTTGGCAATTCGGTTCGTGTGTAAGGGGTAATTTGAAGTAGACTGGGGCGGCAGTGGATCGAGGAGAGAGGCATGCCATGGTAATCCAATCAAGTGGGTGAACAGTTGTGGCCTATTGGCTAGCCGGCACGGTAGCTCAGCGTGTTCGATCAGAGAGCTGCTCGCCCTCTGTAATAAAAATCTGAGGAAAGGAATCGACGATCTTGTAACGTCCGCCCAGACCAAACTCAACGAACAATACGGAACAAAATGAAGAAAAAAAAGAAGAAAAGTGGCTAACGCACCTGCCTAGTAAGCGGGCAGCCCGGGTTCGATTCCCGAAATTGGTACAAATTTTCACTCGCTGTTTCAGTCCATATACATAAAATTATATCCGTATGAAACCAGTCTCTGAAACCGTATCATTTCTTTTGAACAATATACATAAGAATGGTAAAGAAATTGAGGAGCTGCTAGACGACTATGAGTTTGGCTTTCGAAAAGTTACAAGAGAGTCAGTTCTGACGTTTTACTTGATAATGGTAGTAAGAATTAAGAAAAAATATAGAAAATTCACAGGATTTTTCGACCTGGAAAAAGTGTTCGACAAAGCAAAATTGTAATAGGTGTCCGAGAACAATAGCAGTAAACTACAGAGAAAGGCGGATAATATACAATACGAACAAGAGCCAAGAGGGAACAACAAGAACGCAAGTCCAAGAACAAAGTGCTCATATTGAAAAGGACATAAAACAGGAATGGAGTCAGTCACCCCTGCCGTCCAGTCTAGACATTGAAGAAGCAATGATGGAAATAAGAGCAAGGTTCAAAAGTGGGAGTGAAATTTACGGTGAAAAGATATCAATGATAAGATTCGCTGATGACATTGACACCCTCAGTGAAAGTTAAGAAGAATGACAAGACGCACTGAATGCAATGAGCAGTCTAATGGGCATAAAATATGGATTGAGAGCAAACCGAAAGAAGACGAAAGTAATGTGGAACAGCAGAAATAAGATTAGTGACAAGTTTAACATCAGAGTTGATAACAATGACGTAGACGAAATGACAGAATTATTCTGCCTTAGAAGCCAAATAACCCATGACAGACAAAGCAACGAAGACACGAAAAGCATTGGCACAGCAAGGAGTGAATCTGTGGCCAAGAGAAGTCTGTTAATTTCAGAAATCTTAACATGAGGAAGAAATTTCCGAGAACGTACGGCCTCTTTTAGACCACAGTATTGTATAGATCATGGACTGTGGGAAAACATCGAAGCTTTTGTGTGCCGATGCTACAGACGGATGTTGAAAAGTAGGTTGACTGATAAGGTACGGAAGGAGGAAGTTATCCGCACGATCTGCGAAGTAGACGACATAGGGAAAACACTGACAAGAAGGAGGGACAGGATGAAAGAACATTTGTTAAGACATCAGCGAATGACTTCCATGGCACTGGACGGGGCTGTAGAGGGTAAAAATTGTAGGGAAAGACAGAGATTGGAATACAGTCAGTAGTGAGATCTTAGGATGCAAGCAAGTACTTCACTGAGATGAAGAGGCTGGCTCAAGAGAGGAGCTATGGCGGAGCGCGCGCCATAGACGGGAAAAAAAGGAAACATCAATCGGGAAGTTCAGCCGGCGACAGTCAAGATAGTCAGGTTGGCATCCCATTGACGTCTAGGGCTTTTAGAAATGTGGCTTAAGCCTGAAATCTCATTCTCTTGAGTAGGATTGTCTGCAGTGATGAGTCCCGCTTCGAATGGAGCCCCAGTGACCAGCGAAGATGTGTCTGGAGACGTCCCGACAGTAGTGAGAGACCGGCGTGACCGTCTCCCATCATACGATCTGAGGACCAGGAGTGATGGTCTCGGCTGCGGTTTCATTTCATAGGAGGACCCATTTGGTTGGTTGGTTGGTTTGTGGGATTGAAGAGACCAGACTACTAGGGCCACCGGTCCCTAGGACCCATTTGGTTGTAATCCGCAGCACCCTTAGAGCACAGCAGAACGTCGGCGATATTCTACGCCCCGTTTTGTTGTCCTTCATAGCAAGTCATCCTGGGCACACATTTCAGGAAGATAATGCTCACCCGCACACGGTGAGAGTTTCATTTGCTTATCTTCGCGCTTAGCAAACCCCAACTTGGCTAGCAAGGTAGGTGGATCTCTTCCCAATTGAGAACGCTTGGAGCATTATGGGCAGGGCCCTCCAACCAGTCCGAGATTATGACAATCAATGAAAGAATTTGTCACGATATTCCTCAGGAGGACATCCAATAACTCTAACAAAGACTGCTAAGTCGAATAATAGATCGCATAAGGGCCAGAGGTGGACTAGCGCGTTATTGACTTGCTCAGTTTGTGAAGCACTTTCTCTTGATTAAATCATCGAATTTTTCTGAAATCGTATTCATTTGTTTGCCTGTAACTCTGCATCAATATACCGATTTCCGTCCCATTCGGATAATTTCTTCTTGGTGCGTCTAGCATTTTTTTTCTTGGTCTTGGAGTGTATGTGTCGAGCTTAGCCGTGAATAGATGTGTATTGGCAACGGTAGGAACTATCTCTATTTGTCTTCAACGAGAATGTATAACTTCGTTTCGTGCAAACGTTTTGAGACCGGGATTAAGCAAAATCTCTGTTCTTTGAATATAGCACTATGAAGTAGCCACCTGATTGAAACAGCCCCAATAGCCGTCAAGAAAGATTACCACTTATCCCTTAGGTCACGGTCATTTAAAAATAAAGGTTAAGCTACTACATTACTGGACGCTAACAAAACCAAATTTGATCGAGGGTGTTTCAACAGGCGAAATGCGCCCTACTGTTGAGTGAAATGTGACGAAGAACTTCAAGGTGGGACACAACAGACTAACACGTCAGAAATGTAACGGCTGCTGCCCAAATTACCGGCTATGTGATTCAGAAGTGATCTTGCCATGTACCCAGGTGCTGGCTGCGGGCCCCTATGGCCAATAACAACCAAACCACGTCCATACAACACGGAGCCTCAGATGGTTACGTCCAACGTAACGTTGCAGAACCGAGGCTCGTCTGAGAAGGCGACGTGGTGCCACTCGTGCGTCTAGTGTTATCGTTGGGTGCATTCAGTGTTGGCGCAGCTCCGCTTGCTGCTGTGTCAGGGGAATCCGCAGGAACAGTCGGCTGCTGGAAATCTGTGGCGCTCCACACGTCATCGCAGTGTGCGTGTGGCTATTGTTTTCGTGTTGCAGACAAGCGCATTGCCTCGAGGCACATAATGTTGCTGTACGATCCTACGTACCAATGCGAGCTTCAATGTCGCGGAACGTTAAGCCGCAGACAGGACACTGTCCTTCCGCTGTCGAATTCCGACTCTCACTGGTATGTCTTTCTCATTCTTACAGGAGGCATAACAAGATTTTCTCAACATTCCACTGCAATACCTGAATGAGTAACACACTACGTAATGTTTCCGTATTGATATTATTCCTACCTACTTTGTATGATTGGGCTGAAATGCTAATCATATTCATATTCCACGCCAATTTGACGTTTTTTTTCATGTCACCTTCAAAGCATTGCAATTTTAATGGCCAGCGCTGTATCAGGGTATTGTAAGTATGTGTAACAGTATGTTGATAATTATTACTTCGGGACTGTCTAACCGTGATAAGAGAGGGTCACGGCCTTGGGATTAGAGATTTACTTCAAACTTTGTACACCTTTAGTAGGCTATTAAAATAGCATATTGTGTAAGTAGTAATGTACATACTCTGGCAATTCCGGGAAGGAAAAAAAAAAAAAAACTGAGTGAACGGATCAACGATGAACTTTGGTCGGATGTCATGGGACGTCCTCCCGGAACAAATGCAACGAAGAAATAAAAAAAGAAATGGTTAGCGTTAGCGTGTTGCTAGTGGGTCGTGGAGAAGGAGGTGATTCGAATCCCACTACCCAATAACTCCGTAATCAATATTTTTTCATCAGTGGTCACACCTAATTTATATGACATTTGAGAGATGATATAATGAAAAAAAAAGACACATGTATTTGCTTAAAGTTTCATTTTATGTTTACCATGTCTGTATGACAAGTACCAAAAAAATGGTTCAAATGGCTCTGAGCACTATGGGACTTAACTTCTGAGGTCATCAGTCCCCTAGAACTTAGAACTACTTAAACCTAACTAACTTAAGGACATCACACACATCCATGCCCGAGGCAGGATTCGAACCTGCGACCGTAGCGGTCACGCGGTTCCAGACTGTAGCGCCTAGAACCGCTCGGTCACTCCGGCCGGCTGACAAGTACCGTTCTGCAACGTGTGATGTGTAGAGCACATCCGACGAGTAAATCTACATTTTTCTAGCGGTCTGGCAAGCTGTGACTTACTATATTACTAACTGTGAAAAACGACATTCGCATCATTATTTATCGAGGTTTGGCTTCAGCTTTCCAAGCCTGCCACTCGTCCTTGAAACTTTAACTAAAAATAGTAAATAGTGAAATAACGCTAGAAATTCACTACAACTTCATGAATATATACATGTTTTTTTTCATTATATTACCTCTCAAATGTCATATAATTAAGTGATGTGACCAGTTAAGGAAAAACAAATAGAAGTGACTGAGGCCACCACCACCTACCCGTGCCGCTAGCAACAAGCGAACGCTGAGCACTTGACCACAATGATGTCCTACAACTAACACTTTCGCTCAGATACATCAGTTACACAATAGACGCGGAAATGCCAGAGTAGTGCACCCCACTACTTGCGCATCACATTGTTCTTGTGGCCCATTAAGGGTCTGCAAAGTTTGAAGTAAATCGGTGATCCCAACGTCAGGACCTCCCCTTGTGAGTAATACGCAATTCTTGTGCCATAACTGTTTCTCCTTTATTCTTTGGAACGCGTGTTCAGTGGCTTGGAGTATGTACATATTTTTGTTTATACTACGTTGTTTATATAGGTTACAAGCAGTTCTTGCACTTTTTCTTTTATAACATGGAGTAATAATTTAAATTCTACTTACAGATGTCGAGAATGTTGATCTACATGTTGTCTTCTTGTTCCTTTGTTACATCTGTTCTTCTTCTGATAACTGCCTTTTGAAATTTTGTTTTCACCCTTCACAGCTCTAGGATTTGAACACACGTGTGTGAGTGTGTGTGTGTGTGTGTGTGTGTGTGTGATGTATTTATTTAATATGCCTGTATGTACAATACAAAGGGAATGTTTTTTGCCTTATCACTTTCTTTATTGAGTTAATTAGAGAATCTGTGCTGATGTGTCTCTCGTCGTTTATGACACTTTTTTTCAGCAATGGCTTTCTGGATGTGGTAGTTTTCCCGCATTTTTGTAAGGTATATGCCGTGGTTGTTTATTCTGATTATTTTCATATCTTGTTCCACGTTTGTAGGACGCTAGTTGTGGTGTTATGAATGCTCGGGAAATGTGGAATGGTTTGTTTCGCATATCAAGCACCTTATGTGTTCTTTGTTCTGCGTTTTAAAATTTCTGTTTAGTCTGAATACGAAATTTGAAATGGCAGTGATCTGAAGAACAGCTGTAACAGAGGAACAAGAACAGAACATGTAGATCAACACCCACAAAATCTGTAATCCATGTCTGTATGAGAAGTACCAAAAAAATGGTTCAAATGGCTTTGAGCACTATGGGACTTAACTTCTGAGGCCATCAGTCCCCTAGCACTTAGAACTACTTAAACCTAACTAACTTAAGGACATCACACGCATCCATGCCCGAGGCAGGATACTTTAAATTCTTACTACACCACAGAAACGCAAAAAATGACAGTACTGTTTATAACATGTACACAACGTTCTAAACGTAAAGTGAATAGTATAAACAAGAATATATACGTACTCCACGACATTGAAGATAACTTGCGAAGAATAACGGCGAAATGCATATGGCACAAAAACTGTGATTTATTTAGTTGTGATTTTAGCATCCCAAAGTAATAATCAACAACCCGTAATATTGTAAGCAACTGAGAACGACAGGACTACAAATGTTGATGTTATTATACGTATTTTACGTAGAGAAAAGGAGGCAAGGAATCCCAGCAGGTAACGCTACAATTTTACACCATTTTTGGATGGTCAGAAATAAACCTGTTCATACGCAGGTTCTGCACTGTCGATGTGAAGCCCTCCTTTCGAAAAATCACGGTAGTGTCGCTTGCTGTTGTTAAGGTGTTTGCAGTGTTAGTAGCAGAGGTATAAGAGACGCATAGTGCCGAGCTGCCCATTAGGAGCAGGGTGGGTTCTGTTGGCCGCGTCACCGTGGGACTGTTGGCAGGTAGGCGCCGCGCTCCATGGCTCCAGCCGCCCTGCTAAAAATAGCTCCGCTGCATTCCTGCCGCGCCGGCGTCTTTTTATGTTGCGGCCAGCGGCGGTCGGCATTACTCATAAGCTGACACAGCACAGGGCCTGTGTGTGCCGCTGCACCTCTGACCCCAGGCGGGACGCCGCTACCGCCGGCCACAGCGCACTTCCAGCCAAACAAAACACACTTTCTACCCGCCGGCCTCTTACGGCAGCCTAAGCCCTGTTGTCGATTATTAGAAAGACCCATCGCGAGGCATAATCACTAAAATATAATCTGCTTGTAGGGGAGGATTTAGTATCGGACAACCTGAAGATGTTCAGAGAAATGAAACAGCTCGTAACACAATACACCGAGGTGGCAAAAGGTGACGGGAAACGATATGCACATATACAGATGCGCGGTACTATCGCGCACACAGGGCATTAAAGGACAGTTCATTACCGGAGCTACCATTTGTACTCACAAGGGAAACACTACATCGCATCCCTCCTCAGATTTAGTGGTAAGAGGGTTCAGTGGATAGTCAAACACTAAACACAGATCATGCACGAAAAACGAAACATGGTGTAATGAACTGTGAAAAAAGAAGCGAAACAGTGTACGGTCCAAGCTCAAGATGTGCAACATCCAGAGAACTAGTAAAGCCACGGCATCGGGATTATGTGGTTACAGTGTTTGACTTCAAAGCGGGAAATCAGTGTTCAAATCTCCCTCGTGCCAGACTTCACTTTTTTTTATGAACGTGGAGTAAGGAAGGGCCTATAATTGATTATATGAGCAGCCGAAAGGGAGTGGCTGCCGAATGGGAGCCCAAACGTTTGATGACTAGGCAACAAGTGAACCGAGTCCTCCACCGGAAAACAGGTCTGGTGTTTCACACACAACATCGGTGACAGAATGTGTCATATGATAGAAATCTCTTATCGACGCACCTAACTTGTACGCCTGGTGGATGAGTGAGATATTCCTCCTTGCCCGATTCAGGTGTTAATATGAATATGATCACTTCCAAAGAAATGATGAAAATATAATAGTTTGTCACATACGTTGCAACAAATTAACTCAACAGTTTCACAACTACACAGTTTTCCTCGCCGACCGGTGTTGCCGAGCGGTTCTAGGCGTTACAGTCTGGAACCGCGCGACCGCTACGGTCGCAGGATCGAATCCTGCCTGGGGCATGGATGTGTGTGATGTCCTTAGGTTAGTTACGTTTAAGTAGTTCTAAGTTCTAGGAGAGTGATGACCTCAGAAGTTAAGTTCCGTAGTGCTCAGAGCCATTTGAACCATTTGAACAGTTTTCCGTGTGCTCTTTCAAAACGTATGTTTTTATTTAATTTTATCCATATTTTGCAGCTTCAAACGTGACTGTACTCAATACACTCGAGGTATGAATTAAAAAACGCCTTCAGCCACAATTTTTCGTGTTTTATTCAGTACACGATGCATTTCGAGCCCTGTGGGTCCATCTTCAGGTGTAATTCGTCTTAACACACGCTTTATTTCTTCTCTTGAATGAGATGAAAGGCATATTCCTATCACGAAAAGATTTGATGTTAGGTTACGAATTTCGTAAGTCCGCGCCTGACTTAGGAAATTCGTAACCTAACATCAAACCTTTTCGTGACAGGAATATGCATTTCATCTCATTCAAGAGAACAAATGAAAGATGTATTAATACGAATTACACCTGAAGATGGACCCACAGGGCCCGAAATGCATCGTGTACTGAATAAAACACGAAAATTTGTTACTGAAGGCGTTTTTTAATTCATACCTCGAGTATATGTTTTTAATGTTTTTGACGTTTTGATTCTTGAATTCCTTTGTTGTAAAATAGTTCACACCCATTTATTAGTTGTCTTCATTAATGTGACAGGTCAATGAGGCATTTCAACTGGTCTCACCATTCTTCACATTTACTTGCAACGGTAACATATTCTTATCACATGGCTCATACTCTCTAACCAATGAATAGTATGACAATATTGCCAAGACTACAGAAAGAGAAAAGACATGTCAGTTACCGCACGGCAGTTCATAATTTTTTGAAAAAAATAAGGGGCATGAAGGAGATTTGAATCCGGATCTCCCGCTTTGGTAGTCGAAAACCGCGACCACGTAGCGACGGCGCGGTGGCTCTGCCAACTCTCTCCATGTTGCACATCTTGAGCTTGGACCTTTCACTGTCTCTATTTTGCTTCCTTATAACCGTTCGGTACATCTTCTTCCTGTTATCACGCTTGATATGTCTTCAGTTTTTGACGGCGTATTCGCTGGTCCATCGTACCACTAAATCTGAGGGGAGTTCGATGGGGAGTTTCTCTTGTTAGGCGATTCATGTGAAAAGGTATCCGACGTGATTAGGGCCGTGCGACGAGAATTAACACACTTTGAACGGGGAATGGTAGTTGGAGTTCGACGCCTGGGGCATTCTATTTCAGAAATCTTTAGGTAATTCGATGTTCCGAGACCCACAGTGTCACGAGTGTGGTCAGAATACCAAATTTCACGCATTACCTCTCACCACAGAAAATTCTGTGGCCAACAGTCTTCACTTAATGACCGAGATTAGCGCGAGATTTGCGTAGGGTTACGGTGCTAACAGACAAGCAACACTGCGTAAAATAACTGTAGAAATGATTGTGGAAGGTCCGACAAACGTATCCGTTAGCACAGTGCGACTAAATCTGGCGTTGGTGGGCTATGGCAGCTGTCGACTGACGCGAGTGACGTTGCTAGGACGACGACATCGCCTGCAGCGACTCTCCTGGGTTCGTGACCATATAGGTTGGACCCTAGACGACTGGGAAACCGTGGCCTGGTCACATGACTCCGATTTCAGTTGGTAAGAGCTGATGGCTAGGTTACAGTGTGGCACAGACCCCATAAAGGAATGGACGCAAGTAGTCAATAACACATTATGAGAGCTGGCGATGGCTCCATAATGTTGTGGGCTGTGTTTGTATGGAGTGGACTCGATCCTCTAGTCCACCTGAACTGATCATTGACTAGAAACGCTTATGTTGGAGTACCTGGAGACCATTTGCAGCCATTCAACTATTTTTTATGGATGACAGTGCGCCATGCCACCGGGCTACAACTGTTCGCAGTTCGTTTGAAGAACGTTCTGTACGGTTCGAGTGAATGATTTAGCCAACCAGACACGGGGCATAGCCGAGTGGTCAGTTCGTGCACAAAATCCTGCACCGACAACACTTTCGCTGTTATGGACGACTCTAGAGGCAGGATGGTTCAATATTTCTGCAGGGAACATCCAGCTATTTGCTGATTCCAAACAACGGCGAGCTGTTGCACTACGCCGATCAAATGGAGGTACGAAATGACGTTAAGAGGTATCCCATGACTTCTGTCACCTCATTCCAAATGTATAATAAATAATACAGCTGAAGTGGTTTTCATTAATCATTGATATTAATGCCAGCTGCGGGCTCAATTATATCATGATTATAACATAATCAAGATACTGTGTTTCGTCCGCAGCTCGCGGTCGTGCGGTAGCGTTCTCGCTTCCCGCGCCCAGGTTCCGGGTTCGATTCCCGGCGGGGTCAGGGATTTTCTCTGCCTCGTGATGACTGGGTGTTGTGTGATGTCCTTAGGTTAGTTAGGTTTAAGTAGTTCTAAGTTCTAGGGGACTGATTACCATAGATGGTAAGTCCCATAGTGCTCAGAGCCATTTGAACCATTTGAACTGTCTGTTTCGTCTCTGCTTGCTCCCTCGGGCATGATTTCTGTAATCAAGAGTGACAGATTTAGTCTTTTTGGAGACAAATGAGAGTGTATTATGTAAACAACAAATGTAATTCTCGCGCCGAAAATTCTTTTGAGTACCAAAGCCCTGAAATGGAAATGAAGTCCCATGGTTCTTTACAGAGCGTAGGGGAACGATGCGGGAGACCCGCACCGCCTTACGAGGCAAGGTCCTAATGGAGGTGGTTTGCCGTTGCCTTCCTCCGACCGTAATGGGTATGAATGATGATGATGAAGACGACACAACAACACCCAGTCATCTCGAGGCAGGAAAAATCCCTAACCCCGCCGGGAATCGAACCCGGGACCCCGTGCTCGGGAAGCGAGAACGCTACCGCGAGACCACGAGGGCTACTGATAGCTTATAACTAGGTTTGGGGTAGCTTAAGGGAAAAACATGGTAGGTGGGCCCACACGTATTCATTTGTTGTTTCTTGTAGCACGTTTTATTACTTAATGACAATATTAACATTACAATTCATAAACTTATTAAAGAGATCAGAAATCTGAACAAAGGTTGAACAGGCTCAAATAATCCTTTAAAAAAACCACTTTTACAATTATACCACTAAAAACAGGACATGAAAAACGGAAATACATAGTTCCCGAAAACAAAACTGTTATATCAAATGAGTGTGAATGTAAGCAGTTTCAACAAACGATCTTATCAATCAGATGAATTACAGTAACAACCTTTAAATGTACTAAGAATTACTCAATTCATTTGAAAAAACAACTTTAACAATAGTATCGTTAAGAATAGGACTTTAATCCGAAGTACAGGGTTCCCAAAAACAAAGGTTACATCAACTGATTGTGCTGCAAGCACGTTCAATAAACAATTCGATCAACCAAATGAATTACAATAACAGATGTTAAATTTACTAACAAATTTCAAGCCTAGCTGACCGTTTCACCGCTGAATAACATTTATCCAAATCCCGGGTTTCTCGCAAGACAGGCCACTGATCGAAGTTGTTGGGAGGCCACTTAGCAATACACAACCATTAAT
Source organism: Schistocerca cancellata (assembly GCF_023864275.1). Taxonomy (NCBI): domain Eukaryota; kingdom Metazoa; phylum Arthropoda; class Insecta; order Orthoptera; family Acrididae; genus Schistocerca; species Schistocerca cancellata. The sequence goes on along the minus strand of NC_064626.1, from coordinate 907,237,188 downwards.
AAAAATCCCCTAAACAATAAACTACACAGCCCCTCAAACAAACCAACTGGAAAGGTATAAAATTTAAACATAAATAGCCACCCATATATCGCAACTAAACATTAACAAAAAGGCTTAGTAAATATACAATTGCCCAAATTTGCAGATAAATTGAAGTACATGCAAAGGAAACGTACTTGAACTTGTCAGGAGAAACGTTGGCACAATTCTTAATAACTAAAAAACTGCCCAAAAATCAAAATAAGCTGAGACCTACAGCAGACGGCAATGACAGCCAACAAGGAGCGAGCAGCCAAATTTCGCAGCTAGTGTCATAGCTAATGACTGTGGATCAAGGTAAGGTACACCAGTCTATCTTGATAAGTAGCAGGTCTTAAACTGCACAATCTGTGAAGCAGTGATAAGGATGCCATCTTTAAAGGACAGTTACAGAGGTACGAGGGTTGGAACTTAAACAGTGGCAACTACACTCCTGGAAATTGAAATAAGAACACCGTGAATTCATTGTCCCAGGAAGGGGAAACTTTATTGACACATTCCTGGGGTCAGATACATCACATGATCACACTGACAGAACCACAGGCACATAGACACAGGCAACAGAGCATGCACAATGTCGGCACTAGTACAGTGTATATCCACCTTTCGCAGCAATGCAGGCTGCTATTCTCCCATGGAGACGATCGTAGAGATGCTGGATGTAGTCCTGTGGAACGGCTTGCCATGCCATTTCCACCTGGCGCCCCAGTTGGACCAGCGTTCGTGTTGGACGTGCAGACCGCGTGAGACGACGCTTCATCCAGTCCCAAACATGCTCAATGGGGGACAGATCCGGAGATCTGGCTGGCCAGGGTAGTTGACTTACACCTTCTAGAGCACGTTGGGTGGCACGGGATACATGCGGACGTGCATTGTCCTGTTGGAACAGCAAGTTCCCTTGCCGGTCTAGGAATGGTAGAACGATGGGTTCGATGACGGTTTGGATGTACCGTGCACTATTCAGTGTCCCCTCGACGATCACCAGTGGTGTACGGCCAGTGTAGGAGATCGCTCCCCACACCATGATGCCGGGTGTTGGCCCTGTGTGCCTCGGTCGTATGCAGTCCTGATTGTGGCGCTCACCTGCACGGCGCCATCATTGGCACCAAGGCAGAAGCGACTCTCATCGCTGAAGACGACACGTCTCCATTCGTCCCTCCATTCACGCCTGTCGCGACACCACTGGAGGCGGGCTGCACGATGTTGGGGCGTGAGCGGAAGACGGCCTAACGGTGTGCGGGACCGTAGCCCAGCTTCATGGAGACGGTTGCGAATGGTCCTCGCCGATACTCCAGGAGCAACAGTGTCCCTAATTTGCTGGAAAGTGGCGGTGCGGTCCCCTACGGCACTGCGTAGGATCCTACGGTCTTGGCGTGCATCCGTGCGTCGCTGCGGTCCGGTCCCAGGTCGACGGGCACGTGCACCTTCCGCCGACCACTGGCGACAACATCGATGTAGTGTGGAGACCTCACGCCCCACGTGTTGAGCAATTCGGCGGTACGTCCACCCGGCCTCCCGCATGCACACTATACGCCCTCACTCAAAGTCCGTCAACTGCACATACGGTTCACGTCCACGCTGTCGCGGCATGCTACCAGTGTTAAAGACTGCGATGGAGCTCCGTATGCCACGGCAAACTGGCTGACACTGACGGCGGCGGTGCGCAAATGCTGCGCAGCTAGCGCCATTCGACGGCCAACACCGCGGTTCCTGGTGTGTCCGCTGTGCCGTGCGTGTGATCATTGCTTGTACAGCCCTCTCGCAGTGTCCGGAGCAAGTATGGTGGGTCTGACACACCGGTGTCAATGTGTTCTTTTTTCCATTTCCAGGAGTGTATTTATTCACAACCAATACAAAAGAGTTACATGTTTGCACCTGTTACTGTCCTTCAAAGTAGTCACCAGCGTTGTGTAGAACCCGTTGCCAGCGATGTGGAAGACGTAGTATACCGTTAGCAGAGCCTGTTCTGTTGATGGTGCGAACGGAACAGTCTACTGCCTGTCGAATATCTGGAACAGTCCTGAAGCGAATGCCACAAACTGGTTCCTTCATCTTCGGAATCAAATCAGAGTCACAAGGACTTAATTCCGAGGAGTATGGTGGATGGTACAGTACTTCCCAGTCGTATCGAACTAAAAGAGTAGCCACAGCTTGCGCTGTATGTGCCCACGCCAATGATGGGTGGGTTGCACAGAAAGTGTAGCCGCTTCTTTCGCAAAGCTGATCGCAGGTGACGCTCCAAAAACGAACAGTAATACTGTGCACTGACACCCTCCATGGAGGAACGTAATGCGTTAGGGTAACACCATCACAGTCGTACACGAGAATCACCATAACTTTAGACCGGTCCATTCGCACCATCAACGGAACAGTCTCTGCTAACGGTACACTGCGCCTTCCACATCGCTGGCAACGGGTTGTACACAACGCTGGTGACAGTAATGGGTGCAAACATGTAAGTCTTTTGTATCGGTTGTGAATAAATAGTTGCCATTATTAATTTCCAACCCTCGTATAATGGGGAAAAACCTCAGGCTTGGCAAACACGCCTTAAGCTCTTGAGATCTTTAAATTCACGAAACAAATCTAACCACTGGCCCCCTCCGTATGAACGGTGACACTCCGCCGTGACTCGCATGAAAGGTTCAGTTCTACTTAACTTGAGCCACACCGAAGCGGCTAGTGGGCGCGGCCGACTGCCGACCAACCCAGGCGAAGTGCGACGATCGGAGAGCCGCCCCGCCAACAAACAAACACGCCTCTTCTCCGGGAACAGGAAAGCGCCGTCTGCCGCTAAAGGGGCGCAGGAAACAGGATCGCGCCGTTTGCCGCTAAAGCTGCCCTGCCAACACAGATGAAAAGGGAACAGTAATCTGCGCCAATAAAGCGTCACACAAGAAAAGCCGGGGATTGAAATGGAAACGTATACGAGGTGCATTCAAGTTCTAAGGCCTCCGATATTTTTTTCTAATTAACTACTCACCCGAAATCGATGAAACTGGCGTTACTTCTCGACGTAATCGCCCTGCAGACGTACACATTTTTCACAAGACTGACGCCATGATTCCATGGCAGCGGCGAAGGCTTCTTTAGGAGTCTGTTTTGACCACTGGAAAACGCTGAGGCAATAGCAGCACGGATGGTGAATGTGCGGCCACGGAGAGTGTCTTTCATTGTTGTAAAAAGCCAAAGGTCACTAGGAGCCAGGTCAGGTGAGTAGGGAGCATGAGGAATCACTTCAAAGTTGTTATCACGAAGAAACTTTTGCGCAACGTTAGCTCGATGTGTGGGTGCATTGTCTTGGTGAAACAGCAAACGCGCAGCCCTTCCCGGACGTTTTTGTTGCAGTGCAGGAAGGAATTTGTTCTTCAAAACATTTTCGAAGGATGCACCTGTTACCATAGTGCCCTTTGGAACGCAATGGGTAAGGATTACGCCCTCGCTGTCCCAGAACATGGACACCATAATTTTTTCAGCACTGACGGTTACCCGAAATTTTTTTGGTGGCGGTGAATCTGTGTGCTTCCATTGAGCTGACTAGCGCTTTGTTTCTGGATTTAAAAATGGCATCCACGTCTCATCCATTGTCACAACCGACGAAAAGAAAGTCCCATTCATGATGTCGTTGCGCGTCAACATTGCTTGGCAACATGCCACACGGGCAGCCAATGTGGTCGTCAGTCAGCATTCGTGGCTCCCACCTGGATGACACTTTTCGCATTTTCAGGTCGTCATGCAGGGTTGTGTGCACAGAACCCACAGAAATGCCAACTCTGGAGGCGATTTGTTCAACAGTCATTCGGCGATCCCCCAAAACAATTCTCTCCACTTTCTCGATCATGTCGTCAGACCGGCTTGTGCGAGCCCCAGGTTGTTTCGGTTTGTTGTCACATGATGTTCTGCCTTCATTAAACTGTCGCACCCACAAACGCACTTTCGACACATCCATAACTCCATCACCACATGTCTCCTTCAACTGTCGATGAATTTCAATTGGTTTCACACCACGCAAATTCAGAAAACGAATGATTGCACGCTGTTCAAGTAAGGAAAACGTCGCCATTTTAAGTATTTAAAACAGTTCTCATTCTCGCCACTGGCGGTAAAATTCCATCTGACGTACGGTGCTGCCATATCTGGGACGTATTGACAATGAACGCGGCCTCATTTTAAAACAATGCGCATGTTTCTATCTCTTTCCAGTCCGGAGAAAAAAAATCGGAGGCCTTAGAACTTGAATGCACCTCTCGTACTGCGGCAAGGTCGTTGATTTATTAACACTCTACATCTTTTTTTTTCTTCGTTTTTGCTATTCATGTGTACATATTTACTTCTAAACGTAGTCACCCTGGCGATGAACACATTTTTCCCCAACGAGAGACCAGTTTGTCGATACTGTCACTGTAGAATGTTCGACTCTTTTGACGGAGACACAACTTCACCTCTGCTCGCACCGCTTCATTTCTGTCAAAATGACGGTCTCGAGTCTTCGATCAATCTTGGAAGCAGATGAAAATATAAAAATCGGATGGGGTCAAGTCGGGACTGTATGGAGAATGTTCAATGACACTCGACCCAAGGCGTCAGACTGTTGTACGAGTAGATGTCGCAGCGCTTGTGTGTGGTCTGCCACTGTCATGCCGGAGGAGAGAGTGCTCCATGTGTGGACGAACTCTTGAAATTCGAAACTCGATTATGGCACTCTGCTTCTGACGTATCGACATAGTTACGTTACACATCGCCATGTTACACTCTACAGTTCCGAGCCCTCTAGCGGGAGTGGGCTGCAAATATGTAGACATGAAGAATAACGATGTAGAATGTTAATAACGTTTGTATTATTTAAAAAGCTTTTGGAATTTTTACATACAAAATTCGGATGAATTACTTTTCAATACGCTCTTGTACATCCTTCCCCTAAGCATAAGCGAAGAGAAGCACTGTTGAAGGTCAAATAAAATCTACTAATACCCTGCTGGTCATTAAAATAGCATTAAATAGCAGTACAGAGGGAGGATAGCATATAACCTAACTTATTGTGCATTTACAGTCAGCAGATGACCTGGAGGAATGTGGAGTGCAATATTTGGTGTACGGAGCTGCCACCTCTGGTAACAGTAACAGCTCTCGCCCGTCCTGCCATCGAGTCTAACTGTGCATGCATGACAGATACGGGCGCGTCATTGAATGCTGCTTCATCTCTACGCGAGGTTTCAGAAACCGTAGTGGCTGGTGCTCGCGAGCCAAACCATGAGCACATGTTGTCGATGGGTGAGAGATCTGCAGGACGTAAATAATTAAGGCAGCAGTCAAACACCCTCGGTATCGAGTTGGGTTGGAACAGCACAATTAAAATGCGGACTTGCGTCATCTTGCTGAAGGGTAACGTTATGTAGATATCGAAGATAGGGCATGGTCACCGGTCTTACCACGACACAAATATAAAGCGTGTTCTCCAGATTAGCCCCTATACAAATCAGTGGTAATTGTGTTGTATACCCAATTCTATCCCATATCAGGCTGTGAACCTATATGACGACGACAACGAATGCAAATTTGTATCGTTCGTTCTCGTCGGATACTAAGCATATGGATACATCTGAGGTGATGCTGTACGCACAACCGGGATTCTTCTGAGAAGACGACGTGGCGCTAATCCTTTGTGGAGCGCAGTCGTTGGACGCACCAATGTCGCTTCACCTCTTTCTCTTACCGCGTCTACAGAAGCAACATCAGTGGCCCCGTGCTGACAGTTCGTGTTGCTTCAGACGTTGTCGCACTCTCCATGAAGATATTTGTGGTGCTGCAAACAATCCTATTTCCTGACTCAAGACATGTGATGTGACTGTACTGTCCTGGATAGCCGAGCGGCGATACCTCTGTCATCTCTGGCGCCGGCCGTTGTGAGCGAGCGGTTCTAGGTGCTTCAGTCTGGAACCGCACGACCGCTACGGTCGCAGGTTCGAGTCCTGCCTCGAGCATGGATGTGTGTGATGTCCTTAGGTTAGTTAGGTTTAAGTAGTTCTAAATTCTAGGGGACTGATGACAGATGTTAAGTCCCATAGTGTTCTGAGCCATTTGAACCATCCTCTCGGGCGCAAGTCCAGTATTTGCCACCAAACCAATCGATTCATATTTGCACGACCGTCATGGGATTTCGACCAAAGTGAGCAGCAATAGATTGGAACAATAAACCGTAGTATCGATAGGGCACATTCCTGTCGCTGACGAATTTTGACACATGCAGTTTCTAAATGAGGAATCTGCTGTGTATTCTCCTCATACAGAGTGTAACAGGTGTAAGTGCAGATATTTTTAATGTGGTACCTTAATTCGCACATACATCAGTGTGTTGCTTGCTTGTCTTTTCTCTCTATTGAACAGTCTTCCTATAAACACTTCAGAAATTCTACGACCTAACGATTTTACACAGTCGTAACTACACCTAGAACTTAACTACGCCTATCCGTATAGACAAACCGTTCTGCATCCATCCATCCACACTTCAACGCCTGAGGTACTACTCACGGGAAAATAAACATTAATGACTTGCTCTTGTCATATGTACTCCGAATACTAATCAAACTTAAAACATAGTCTCTATTGATCCATTGTGGTCATGGGGCAACAGCTGGTCAAATATTTAACAATGAAATTCGCCAAAGAGCCGTGCAAATGAGAAGTTATTTTATTTTATTTTCGCTACCAGTTTCGGCAGTTCATTATGCCATCTTCAGTTCCAGTCAAGTCTTTGAACGAACCACTGGAAGTACGAATCCAGCTGCATAGGACCACAGTATGCCAGTATCGATTATTTTTGAGAGTTGCAAATGGGGCCTGAAGATGGCATAATGGATTGCTGAAACTGGTAGCGAAAATAAAATAAAGTAACTTCTCAATTGCACGGCTGTTAAATAAAAACATAGTATTCGTAACAGCAATAATTATTAGACTGCAAATGAAATGCATACTAATGTGATGCTGCTCAGGAAAATGTTCTCAATCACCAATAAAAATATCTGCGCTTATACTTGTTGCACCATGTATAGAGAATGTAGATGGCGTTACTCCTGTAGTTGCATTGTAATGCTAATAATTTATATACTGAATCAAGTAACATAGCTCATGACAATTAGATGTTTGTTACATTCTGTCTTCATGGTTTTGCCATTTTAACGACCAGCAGTGTAAAGAATAGTGCAACGAATAATTATGAACGATAAATAGGGTTCATCGTTAAGCAGAATAATCAGTTTATTTCTTCTTGTAATTCTTTGTCGGATTCTCGAGCAACAAGAGGTACAGTAGCTCGACTTTATCTTCCGTTATCCCTTGAAACAGTATTGGTTTCATTGAGAATTTCATGCCCGTCAATTGCAGGAAGCTACTTGAGCGAAGAGCCGCACTAATGAGAGAGTGGCCTCTTATTCGAGGAAATGGGCACAGCATGCAGTATCCTATGAGCCAAATGTAGTTGACCAGAAACTTTTATGCGTGTTGTAAAATGTATAACGTCAGAGTGAATCGTCCTCTTCAGCAAATTGTTGCCAGATACGTCCATGATTAACTGACTGCAGAAATGTTCAAATGTGTGTGAAATCTTATGGGAGTTAACTGCTAAGGTCACCAGTCCCTAAGCTTACACACTACTTAACCTAAATTATCCTAAGGACAAACACACACACCCATGCCCTCCCTCGGGGGAGGACTCGAACCTCCGCCGGGACCAGCCGCACAGTCCATCACTGCAGCGCCTTAGACCGAACTGACTGCACTTTATACAGTGGCACAATAGTCTATGCATGTATGTAACTGATCTGAAGATGGCAATTTAAATTGCCGAATATATATACCCTGCAACTTCGGCAGCTGTGATGGAGTAAACTTGCAGACGTTGAAAAAGTCTGCGCCGGCCGCTGTGGTCGAGCGGTTCTAGGCGTTTCAGTCCGGCTCCGCGCGGCAGCTACGGTCGTAGGTTCGACTCCTGCCTCGGGCATGGATGTGTATTATGCCCTTACCTTAGTTAGGTTTAAGTAGTTCTAAGTCTAGGGGACTGATGATTTCAGATGTTAAGTCACATAGTGCTTAGAGCCATTTGAACCATTTGAAAAAGTCAGCCAACCAGTTCCAAACAAAGATTTATTGATACCCTTGGCCTAGTTTTCGACAATTTTAAAATTGACTTCTTCGGAAGGTGTAATGGACCTTTTTACATCAGATACTGATTAAGTATATCGAGATCTGGACAAATAGACGTCTATAGTAAGAATATTACATTATTTAAAAAAAAAAGACTTACTAGAAGGTGACTTCACGTAAAGTGACAACCCCAAAGTATCTCAATGCAGAGGACTACACAAGTAACATACCCATAAAGTAACACAAATACAGAAGCAGAAATCAATCAGAAAGATGAATGAAGCGTACTAAAATAATAAATCACAGTGAGAAAGAGGGAGAATAATTTATGTTAGATATGGCAATATCATTTAGTTAACGCTCCTTCTGCTCTCTGGAAAATTAGATGAAGCAAGAAGGAGAAACGTAAAGAATTTCAGTTACATAATTTAAGCATGAAATGGAAGCTGGTGGACAATGTCGCTGTGAAGACTTAGCAATATTATTGGAGTGAGTTACGCAGGGTACGCAGTTACAACAAAGACTGCATAGCAAAAATACGACTGAAACGTTACGTGGAAGGGTTTATCACTTTCAGGCTGGAGAACATGCATTTATTGTTCGACTGCTGATTATAAAGTGGTAGGTTGGTTTCACAAGTCGTACCTGTCATATTTAAGTGTGATATACTCAAAAGGCATGAACCGCACAGTTTGTCGCTATTCCTGCAACTAAAATGAACTGTAGGAGGAGAGAGTGAGTAACGGTGAAATGAGTTGTCCCAGTGCTCGCTGACCGCGGCGGCATGCAGAATGCTAGTTGTCCAATAAATTTTACGGCTGTGGGGAGGCGAGGCGCGTTTTACTGCGCACGCGCGTAGCCGCGCCTCCTTCCGCCGGCGGGTGGGTTCGCCCCTGGCTGTGTCGTCATTGGCGCCTCGGAGAATTCGGCGGTGACCGCGCGTTCTACTCACGTGCCAAATCCAATTCGTGAAAGTCACGAATCCTCTGGGCTACACATGTTTGGCAAAGTACCAGCCGTAAAATAAATTTGTTAAGAGTGACTCGACGTGCCTACCGAACAACTGCGAAACCCCTGTGGTATTTCTCTGGTGCGAGATGTTGCAAGTTTAGACGAGTCCAAACTCCGAATAGAGTAAGGGAATTTGAAATACAGAATTAGGTACTGTGAAAGACAGTAAACATTAACCGTGCGATTAGTAATATTTTTTAGGGATATGAATTTCAATCATTTGGAGAAATTAATCTCAACTGACAGTGTTAACTAAAATATTTTGGCTCGTCGTAACGCTCCGTTACAAGTCACATGCAGAACGTGTATGACATCGAGTTTGAAAAGAGGTGTCAGGCGGTAATAGTCTAGGAGCCATGTGAAATTGTTGTGCACCGTATAATTACTTTTTGTCTATGGAACTGAGCGTAGTGGCGCAGAGGTTAAGACACAAGCTTAGCCTTATGTAGGAGCAGAACTTGAAATCCCTGCCCCTTCAGCCTAACTTTTCTCGTAGGTGGTTTCTAGCCATCTCGCTGTTGACAGGACGTCTAGTGTTCGATTTGTAAAGCTACCTGTCTAAATATCGGGTAGACAACGATCCTTTCAATGGTTCACTGCTTAAATCTGAGACACTGAATGAAATATTAATTAAGAACCTTTCTATTATTTGAAAGATTACGTACGTCCTCGAGCTGCACTTTATCAATGTTGATTATACTTACAAAGTACGTGATCGATTTCACAATACGCGTTCCATCAACAGATGCATCTGGAAAACCACTTACTTCTACATCTATTCAGTGATACACGTCCATACACGGATATCCAGCAACCACCGGTATCCTGCCAAACCATTTTTCCACATCTGTACAGATAATAAAGCCCTAAAAGCGTCGTGTCTGTCTGAATAGACACGCTAATCTTCAAAACTACTAGACGAATTTTCATGGGGTTTCTAAAGATAGCTTGAGCATAGCTTTATTTCATCATATCTAAATCCGGGAAAAATATATAGAAATTGGTCTTAGTAGTACAAATGTTTAACCATCACGGCGTAGTACGCCAACGAGCCATTGTATGGCGCTGTTAACTTTTCTAACTCAGAGAGAGACGTATTTTCAGACGTTTTCGTCAATGAAGGAATTATGGGCCTCAATCTTTTCTTTACAAGTACAAACTAACAGCGAATTTACTTGGCTGGGGTATATGTATTTACTGATTTCATTTTTTCTATTAAAAGCTTAACGACATTGGTTTGCTTCATTCGATAGGTTTTGTTTATATTCTTTGCTGGTATGAACGAATTTATCAACTCCCATTCTGCTCTCAAAGTTTGGAAGACGCTCCATATGTTTGATGGTTCTGGCCCAACCTTCAAAGTCCGCATCTTCGCCGAATCCTCATCCATAATCGACCACTTGCTCCACCATGGTACCCTGATCTACAAACGACGACGCACCGTTTAACCATCCAAATACCGTCCTCAATCCTACCGCCGACAAAGATGCCTAATATATTATAAGGACAACCTACCTGCTGACTGCAAAAACTCTCCCACATGCCCCCACTGTAAATCCCACCATTTCCTTAAGCAATGTGGTAACATAGCTACCCTTCCCTCATCTAAAACCTGAAACCTGCCCCACCCTACCTATTCTTCCAAGTGCAAGGCTCAATCTCCGCCTTCCAAACCTGAGAATACAATTCCCATCAAAAGTATTGACAGCCCCTCCGCCCCAAATCCTACGCCCACCTCCCACAGCTGAAGACATCATCCGCTTTATGACCATAGTTCTTCAAAACCTTCACCCTTTTTAGAGGCCACACGCCCTACTCTAAATTTACCTTGCTGCCCATTCTGTCTTTCATTTCAACACACAAGCCCCTATTCCCGCAATCAGGTCCACTTTCCATTCACTCGTCCCGAAATCCTAGTTTAAATCCACCCAAGCCTTCTCTTACTAAATCATGGTGCGATAGCTGTATAATATCCTGCATCACGATGTCTGCTTATTTTCAGTCAACAACCACCTCTTCATGAACATCCTCTACCAACACCATACTGATGCTTTCATACTGAATGGAACCTTCCTCCAACCTCATCATACTATCCGCACTTCGCCATACATCCTCCACTCAACAGATAATCCGCTTCCCATGGCCCACGTCGGTGATTCTATTCGCCACAACAAGAACATCCCCATTCGGTCACATTCTCTCTACAACGTTCCTATCGTACACATTATTCTCACTCCCTTCCTCACAACCATAACTGTTACCTATGCCACTATTTGTATCCGATCACATCGTTCCATCCCATACGACTTCGTTACCAACATAGACAATATTTTTTCCACCCACATTATTTCCGCTGACCTTAATATCCATAGTCGGTCCCACGCTGAACTCCAGCAGTGCCATCAGTTTACTGACTCCCTCCATGGTGATACGGCCCTCTCCCACTACACACCCACCCTGAAAGCAGTTCCACTCCTGATGTTATCCTCATGTCTTCTAACCTCCTTGGACACATTACCGCAGCAGTCCTTGACTCTATCGGAAATGAACATCTCCCTGTCCTACTCACCATTCCCTACACTGCACACTCTACCCGTGCACCCATTCCTCCAGCGTCTCCCAAACAAATCCAGGACTATATCCATACCAAATGGGGAGCCTACAAGGACTTCATTGGTACCAAACTCGGAAGCCATTCCTTACCCTTCCACGACTCCCATGACATCGACCACGCTGCCACCTTCCTACAACTGACCTTGTCAAACGCCACAATTCACCACATTCCGACAAACCCCATCTATCCATACTGTCCCACACTCTGTCCACGTGCTTTCCTACTCCTCAGCGAATCTTGTCACCATTGCCGATGCTTCCTGCAAACCCTTGACCGAAACACACCTGCCACCAACAACTACAATTACACATCCTAAATCAGCTGAATGCAAAGAAACGCATCGTTTGGCTCCAAACTTGCACGAGCCTCAACACCACACTGCTCATAAACTCTTCCAGGTGTTGTGGTTTTCAGTCCAGAGACTGATTTGATCCAGCTCTCCATGCTACACTATCCTGTGCAAGCCTCTTCACCTCCCAGTAACTATTGCAACAAATATCCTTCTGAATCTGCTTCGTGAATCGATCTCTTGGTCTCCCTCTGCGATTTTTACCCTATACGCTTCCCTCTAGTACTAAATTGGTGATACCTTGATGCTTCAACGTGTCCTACCAACCGATCTCTTCTTTTAGTCAAGTTGTGCCATAAATTCCTCTTCTTCCCTCTTCTATTCAGTACTTCCTCATTAGGTACGTGATCTATCCACCTAATCTTCGGTATCCTTCTGTAACACCACATTTCAAAAACTTGTATTCTCTTCTTGTCTAAACTCTTTATCGTCCATGTTTCACATCCATACATGGCTACACACCGTACAAGTATTTTCATAAAAGACTTCCTGACACTTAAATCTATACTCTATGTTTCTCTTCTTAAGAAACGCTTACCTTGCCATGGCCAGTCTATGTTATATATCTTTCGATCATCCTCAGTTATTTTGCTGCCCAAATAGCAAAATTTATCTACTGTTTTGAGTGTCTCATTTCCTAATCTCTCTCAGCATCACCTGATTTAATTCTACTAAATTTCATTGTCCTTGTTTTGCTTTTGTTGAGTTCATGTTATATCCACCTTTCAAGACACTGTCAATTCTGTTCAACTGTTCTTCTAAGTTCTTTGCTGTCTCTGATAGAATTACAATGTCATCGGCAAACCTCAAGATTTTTATTTCTTCTTCCTGGATTTTAATTTCTACTCCAAATTTTTCTTTGGTTTCCTTTACTGCTTGTCCAATGTACAGGTAGGCTACAATCCTGTCTCACTCACTTCTCAACCACCGCTTCCCTTTAACGCCCCTTGACTCTTATCACTGCTATATGGTTTCTGTACATATTGTCTGTAGCCTTTCGCTCCCTATATTTTAGCCCTGCCATCTTCAGAATTTGAAAGAGGATATTCCAGTCAACATTGTTAAAAGCTTTCTCTAAGTCTACAAATGCTATAATCGTAGGTTTGCCTTTCCTTAACCTATCTTCTAAAATAAGTCGCTGTGTCAGTACTGCCTGGCGTGTTCCTCCATTTTCTACCGATTCCAAGCAGATATTCCCCGAGGTCGGCTTCTACCAGTTTATTCTTCCAGGTACTGGATGGCATTTCACCGTCTTACTTGCAACAACTCTGCTCCCTCCTACCCTGTCCTGCGCGACAGTCACCCTCCCCCTGACAACCTAAGCAAAGCCAACCACTTTGCATCCTACCTCTCTGACACCTTGAGACTCCCATATGACCCCTATTTCGATTACTCCTTATACCCGACAGACTACGAGCCTACTAATACTTCCTTGACACCCGCCACTCCTAGCTTCCAGTACGTCGACAGTGTTCCACAGGCAGAAATCAGTACTCCAATAACAACACAAGACATTCAACAGATACTCCCTCACAAACGCAACATGGCTCCTGGTCACAATTACATCACTTACAAACACCTGAAAGAAAGCCCACTAGCTTTCCTAGAAATGCTAGCCGCCCTTCATAATGTAATCCTTCACATGGGTTTCTATCCTGAGCCTTGGAAAACTTCTCGAATCCTCCTCTTCCCCAAACCCAATAAACCTGACATTGACACCTCCATGTACCATCCCATCAGCCTCACCTCTGTATTCAGCAAGGTCTTTGAGTCCATCCTATCCTGACGTATCCATAAACACCTACAAAAACATTTAGGAATTGCTGTCCCTCAGTGAGGTTTCTGTCCCAAATTTTCCTCCGATGACCAATTCCTGTACCTTACTCAACTCCTAAGCCACCAAATCAACACCCACAAATCTCCCATTTTTGTCTCCCTAGATCCTGAGAAAGGTTATGACCGTGTATAGCATTCTGGTCTTCTGTTTAAGCTCCATGCATTACACGTACATTACGTCCGACTCATTGTCTTCTTTCTTTCTAACCGCCCATCTTATGTCACCATCAACATCACCAACTCCCGTATTCTTGATCCCACTGAAGGTGTTCCCCAAAGTTCTGGGCTCACACCTCTGCTGTATGTCCTCCACTGCCAGTATGTCCAAGCCCCATCCTCCTGTTGAACTTCTCCAGTATGTCGATGACACTGCCTTCCTCATCCTCCACCGTACCTCCAAAAATCCCAACGATCCCTCCAACTCCACCTTAATGAGTTCACCTTCCGGTGCAACCAGTGGCTCCTCAAAATCAGCCCTACCAAAACGCTAGCAATAATTATAGGCCGAACCAGCTACAGCTTCAGTCTCCACGACTATTACCTTTCCATTTACAGCCTTCCTATCCAATTAACTAATACGCTAAAATCCTCCACACTAACGCTTGATCGCCGACTAACATGAAAGCCTCATTTACTAACCATTCAACAGAAAGCCCACAAGAGACTAAAGTTAGCAAAACTACTAACTGGCCGAAAATGAGGAGTGCACCCTTACACAGTCCTCCACACCCATAAATCCCTGATCTGACCCATCCTCTGATCTGCCAGTGTGGCATGGACTTTCGGTCCTCCTTTCTTTTATCACGCTCTACAGATCCTCAAATGGCATGCACTCCGCATAGCCTTATTCCCCTCCAGCCACGCTCTCTACCAACGTATAATATTTTCCTCCCTCCTATATCATCTTGAAAAATCTCCGAATATCCTACATTACCCACAATCTCGACACTGCCGGTCTCTTAGTTTCCCCTTACTCACTGCTCCTGGTACTCTGCGGCGCCTCTACCATCACGTCCCCCCCCCCTTTCGCTACACCTCCATACCCTCCACATCCTCTGTTGACGGAACTTTAATCGCTTTCCATATCTGACCATGAAATCCGCCCTGATATATACCCATCCTACCAGATCTAAATGAACCCATCCCATCTTCCCAGTCAGGGCTCCCTTCCTCTCAACTCTTCTCCACTCACATCCTAAGCCTTGGCCCAGTATCGCATCCCTCTTTACTCTCTCGAATTCTTCTTATGTCCATCCTCCCGCACAGACGTAGTTTTAAGCACCACCCCAACTCTGCTACATCCCCATACACCCCTCTACCTGGCAGTCCTGGCAGTCTAGGCCCACTCATCCCTTTACACTAACTTTTTACTACTTTTAACGTATGCTCTTGTCCCTCCGTCTTTTATCTTTCGTGGAACTTTCCATTTCCGTTTCATCTGTGTCAATCTTTAGGTTCATCAACTACTCTGCCTTTATATTTTAAATTATGTGTCTTTTTATTATGTCAAACATTCCAATTTTAGACTCTGTTTTAAACTTTTTGCTCTCATTTGGCTGAAGAGTGTATACGCTGACATCCCATACAGCCCAACCCCCGCGCGCCGCGCGTCTATGGCACCTTACAACGGTTCGCGTGGCTCCCCCGTCGGAGGCTCAAGTCCCTCCTCGGACATGGGTGTGTGTGTTGTCCTTAGCGTAAGTTAGTTTAAGTTAGATTAAGTAGTGTGTAAGCCTATGGAACTATGACCTCAGCAATCTGGTCCCATAGGAACTTATCACAAATTTCAAATTTGCAACCCCCTCCCATATGGGGAGGGGAATGAAATGACAATAAAAAAACTAAAAACGAATTTATTAAGCTTGCTTTGTGATTTTGGTGCCTACTCATTACACTACATGTTTATTTCGTTTTCAAAGCTATTCGATACGACCTGGGGAGCAGTGACATCCACCCTACGTTCTTTCATGCTAGATATTGTCTATTCAATCGCTGTGTACTGTACCCCAATCTGAACAAACAGTCCACACGCACAAAAAACAGGCGACTTGCTAAATCATACCGTAAGAACAATTGTTGGTTTTGTCGATTCAACACCAAGCGAATGCTATCAGTACTTTGCCACATTCCACCGCTTCAACTACAACGCATAAATGCTATGACGAACAAGTATAAAAAGATCGTGGATAGCAAAAATGTACAATCCATCAAGATATTGATATCGCAGAACATAACCGACTCCGTTCTAGACGACGACCAACAAAAATAGTAAAGGACGCTCTGAAAGATGAGTTCAACCTTACTAATGCATGGACTTACAACAGAATAATATTATGGCGTGTACCACCCAAAACCCACCGGCATTTGACTTGGGACGCAAAACATTATCAATGCTAAACGGAATTCAAACCCGACATTCGAGATGTGCTTACTTCTTATAAAAGTGAGGTAACCAGTCATCCCTATACTGTGATTGCTGAGAATTGGCTTCCCTTACATAAAACGAAGTTTTGTAATTGCAAGACTGAAGAGTTTAGGTTAAATTTCTGGACTGCTTTACTAAATACGGAGATGTGCATTACGTGTTGCTAGCTTTTGGCTGCAGTGTGGAGGAATTACTTTATATTCCGTGGCACTTACACACACAAGCCCTTGTTTCTGTCAGCGATATTTATTTCAATTTTCTTCAGCTTGTCAGTAATTTCTAATATGCATTATAATGATATCTATTACTGTTCGTAAAAATGTTCCCAGTACCTTACCAATTAGGTGGGTGACTATTCCTAAGTTTGCATCCTCGACTTCCGTGATTAGTACACTAACTGCGCAAGAAATTTTCACGATATTTGGTAACAACGCTGAAGAACGACTTGTCTTTCTATGGAGTAGTAGGATAGATTCCCGTCTTATTTTCTCCACTGTCGTTAACATGGTATCCCCTAACATCATTATAATTTAGTCCAGTATGTAGTAACCTCCAACTTTCATTTCTCTTCTAAGTTAATCCACGTCCGGAGCGGAAGTGCTCTTTTCAGAGGAGGCCGGTTCGAATCTTCATGTTATATCAACACCAGAATTCAGCTCTCGAAGGGCAGCAAGTGGATGGGCTACATGTAATACCGTTACGGTAGATGTAGTGACAGCATGTGGCACTGTTGGTAGCGATGTGTTCTCGAAGTAAGACTTAAAGCTTAGTGTACCCTCGGTGTTCAAAATGGCTCTGAGCACTATGGGACTTAACATCTATGGTCATCAGTCCCCTAGAACTTAGAACTACTTAAACCTAACTAACCTAAGGACAGCACACAACACTCAGCCATCACGAGGCAGAGAAAATCCCTGACCCCGCCGGGAATCGAACCCGGGAACCCGGGTGTGGGAAGCGAGAACGCTACCGCACGACCACGAGATGCGGGCGTACCCTCGGTGTTTTTGGATACAAGTAATCTATGAGCTGCAACTGAATTTCATCTTCCCTCTCACGATTACGATATTATTTGACGTTCGCATGCATAGCATTCATCTTTTCAGGAGATACAGTTAAATATCTAGCATGTTATCGAAAGGACGGAAGAAGAAAATGTTAGTCTAGTATGTTTTTTACAAGAGACGAACATGATGAAACCATAAACATGCACCGTAGTAACCACAAACAAGTATTCAGCGTATTGTATTCGATGTATTAACGTCCGTTTAGTCACTTGTTGGCTTCATTGTACAAATACAATCATTTCCTTCCGAACTGTTTAGTGATTCCACTGAAACTTGGGAAGCAGAGTCAGAAATCACAGATGGATTCTGTCTACGAAGGCTGTGCTGGTTTTTAGTGGAGAAAGCGCAGCCGATTGCGCACGAGACTGTTGAGGAAACACACAATTCTGAGCAATTGTCTTACGCGACAGAAGGAGAAAAGAAAAGTCGAAAGCCATGCGTCACGTAGCGCGGAATCGTGTCACGCAGGGAGCCGGTTGCGAACGCTGAGGAGGTCAAGGACGGACGCATTCCAGGCACCGTGCAAAGATTGCTCCCGCGTGGCGTCAGCGAGCCTGCGCCAAAACAAAATAAAAACATTGCGCGCAGAGGTAATCCGCTCTGACGTGCCACTGTCTCCCTGCCTCTGGCGTAGATCGTCCATTGTCTTGATGGTAGTAAATATCTTAACGTGGGTCATTGCCTCTTTCGTTGCCGTTGTTCATCGAAGAACTGATATTAAGAGTGATGAGATGCACCATCTTCCGTAGACGTAATACCGGACGCAGAGTGCGGTATTTGTAACTTACTCCATTGGAATTGCTGTGCGCTTGAATACTGCTTCGAGTATTTTGTTGGCAATCCTGTAGCAATAAGTGGAGGTAATAGTGAAGCAATGTACCTTCCTAGAGTGCCTCAACGTCTCATTAGCATTCTTCGAAAGTTCCTCAGCTCATCAGGAATCTACAATGTCAGGAGTTACGTGGCATATCTTGGATATCCATTTCCACTTTATGCAGAAACGTCAGCCGTAAAAGATGCCAGCAGTAGTGTACATCGTCCGTACAAAAAGCTCCGAGATATACGTCATTCCAGATGTACAAGGGGTGTAAGACTGAACCAACAATTGTAAACGACACATTTGCATTGGACCAGTCAGTTGTGAGCAGGCACTATTAAGTAGTGGCTGTGCGACTCTAGTATGTCTACGTTTCTGTGTCACTAATTCCAATGACGCAACATCTCTGAATCAAGTGCTCAAGTCATTCTCCACAATGTTTCGAAGAAGAGAAAAATGTGTGGAGAGTCTGTACCGCACAGCGATGAATGGAGGCCTGCCGTGACTTGATGACTGAAGTGCAAGACGTGGACTGTTCTTTTCTGAGAAAAATCATCATGAGTGACGGGATTTGGTGTTATGAATACGCACCTACCACATAACGACAGATCGCAGAGATTCGCATGAACGGCGAACGCTTTGACGACATAAACGACATTCAGGTCAACGTGACGCTCGAGTTGAACAACATCCCAAAAGACGAATTTTTCTTACAGTTTTCTATGGCTGTATGAACGTTCCGTGTGTCATACTCAAGCGGGGAGGGGCGAGGAGGAGGGGGGAGGAGGAGGGGGAAGGAGTCTATGTAGAACCTCTGAAGGATTAAAATTACCATCCTAACGTTTCTCTGTTTTCTATCAAACCATTCTGGAAATTAAAGTTCGCTAATAATGCGGTAGTTCTACCGGTATTCTTCTGTAGAAGGGCCCTAGGTGCCTGAAACCCATCAAGAAAAAAAAAAGTTCTTTTGTGCAACCAGTTACTGATATTTTCGACTACTACTCTCACAGTTGTTGAGGATAGATAAAATACAAATTTTATGCAACACATATATACTACATCTTATTATTTCGTTTCGTTCGCAAGAATTAGATCATCTATGAGCTTCGTACACAAAATTGTCTTCAAGTTCTAGGCAGCGTTCTCTAATGAGTAAATCAAATGTCTCTAAGTTATAAGCGGTGTTCAAAAAGTCTTTGCGCAGTGTCGCATGATTGTTAGCCGTGCGTGCCATATGATTGTTCGCTTGTCTGGGTTACTTCCCTTCAAGTGGACTCTCCCAACATTCCGCTGTTTCGTTTATCTCAGCCAGCGTCAGTAGTATCGTTGGTGTGTGTCGTAACGTGTTGACGTGAACGTTTAAGTTTAGTTCCTTATTTCGTTTGTTTCGTTTTTGTCGCTGTTATAATGCTAACTATTGAAGAACGTGTGTTTTTAGTCGAACAAGTGATGAAAACTCGCCGTAAATACACAGTTTCAGCTCGTCAAACATTTAATTTAGTTTTCCCGGAGACAATAGTCCCACATCGCGACACTGTGCGAGATTTGATTAACAAATTTCAATGTATGGGTTCAGTGATAGATGCACCGGGAAGTGGTCGTCCTAGCGTTTTGTTTGAGGATAAACTACTCGATATTTCCGATAGAATGTCCGTGAGTCCGAACAAGTCAGTGAGAAAACTTGCCCAGGAAATAGATGTTAGCGTCGGAACGGCCCACACAGCTGTAAGGAAAAAATTAGAACTTTTCCCATACAAAGTGACAGTCGTGCAAGAACTCACAAATACTGATCATGGCAAGAGACTGCATTATTGTCAATGGTTCAAAAATTTCGTTCAACAAATTGGATGGGATATTCATAATGAAACATTTTTCACAGATGAGGCGTGGTTTCATTTATCCGGGTACATGAAATCGCAAAATTTTCATATGTGGAGTACTGCAAATCCGTTGTGTATTCATGAGGAACCAATTCATTCTGTGAAAATAGGAGTCTGGATTACAATTTCTAGACGTCGGATTGTGGGTCTCATATTTTTCAACGAAACAATAAACGCACAACGATACAGCAGTGACATTCCGTACCAATTCATAGGAGAACTTGTGTTAACTGAAATACTGAACGGTTATTTTCAACAAGTTGGTGCAACCGCTCATACAGCTCGCATTTCAATGTCACTGCTTGCTGATGTTTTCGGTGATCGCCTAATTTCACAAGGACTTTGGCCTCGATGATCGCCGGACCTAACACCACCTAAAACCGTCCAAAATCCATCGATGAATTGAAATCTGCAATATCCACTTTCACTTCTTTTGTTACAGAAGAAGTGTTACAGCTTATGTTTGGAAACATAATTAGACGAACTGAATTGTGTATTCAACAACAGGGGGGACACTTTCAACGTTTAATGTCAAAATTTGTAAGTAAAAATGAATATTCAATAAATTAATAACTTGTACTTCACTGAGTTTCATTTCGGTATATTCACTGTGGCATACGGCACGTGCGGCTAACAATCATACGGCACTGCGGAGAGTCTTTTTGAACACCCCGTATGTGAAACATAATTTGAAAATATGGCACCCAATCTAATAAAATAATACAGAAGGATACAACGTTAAATAATTAACGAAATATTTCTGCATGTGTTTGTGAATGCATTGTTACGTGCTGCATCAAAGACCTTCAACAAACGCAGTACTTCAATGACAGTTATTCTGTCAGCTAACGAGTATCAAAAGGTCGACTCCTAGTACCACCGGGAAAAGCACCGTCAGTTTCGAAATATCGCGCTGTCTAGATCGTTATCTGGCGAATACAAGTCAACTTTTCTTTCTGTTTTGTGGAGCACACAGGATTAGCTTTCACTATGTGTAACATTTCTTTATAAAGTCACATGTTGCCACTTTCTTTCAGCAATAAAAACACAATCTCAGTTTCCACTTCATAAAATCTCAGTCAACCTTGACATTCTGTTAATGTTCAGTTTAAATTGTAGCAGCAAAAAGATACAATCTTATGGTCGGATTTATAACGATTTCCACCACATTTAAATCAAGATGTTACTACTGGACTGACTGAGCATGAAAGGCGTTGGAGACTGAAAAAGAAAGCGTCCACCTTTGCTGAACTCGCTCTGAATGAATATCATTCATATGATATGAAATGTGATGTACTCCATAGCAGAATTAAAGGCAGAAATTCTGGTCATTAATAAACACCAATCAAAGAATCCTGATCTGGTCCTTAGGGAACAGACACAGCTCTATTACTTACCGTCACTGAACTACCACAGCCAGTTACTATTTCTCTCACCAATAGATAATAAGCTTGTTACAACTGTTCCACACCCACATTCCACTTCTTTCTCCTCCTCCCTCCCCCTTTCTCGGTCTTTTCACCACGTTCACCAGTTGTCCATATGACATAACAGCTTGCGCATTTACTCACTTATACATTCATACAGTTTTAATATGTGAATGTAATGTAAAATAATATTTATTTGTTCAGAGTCTTTAGGTATTACATTATGCTAATGTTTTGTTCCGATATATACATAAAAACACATATTTTCGTACAACAACCTTTGTACAGCTATTAAATCTCGCTGAAGTTGTGTCTAGTATCAATTTAATATTAAGTTACCTGACTATGGCCGGAATCCAGTTCATAGCGAACCATTAAATAAATATTTTTGTGGAACATTAATACTGTGTATTGAAGCTTTTAGGATGTAACTGTTCAATAACCTATCTTATCTGCTTGAAACTGTCAAGATACGGGGCGATCTAATGTAGAAACAGAAGTACAACTTCAGACAGCGAAGATCGTTGTTGTACAGCATTTATTGTGATGACCGGCTTGAGCAAACTACGTTGCCATCATCACATTTTTCTGTAGCACATTTCAGTGGATATTGATTAAATGCTTATTATATCGCATCATATCATAGAGCGATGTTTCATGAAAAGAATGGTTCAAATGGCTCTGAGTACTATGGGACTTAACATCTGAGGTCATCAGTCCCCTAGAACTTAGAACTACTTAAACCTAACTAACCTAAGGACATCACACACATCCATGGCCGAGGCAGGATTCGAACCTGCGACCGTAGCGGTCGCGCGGTTCCAGACTGAAGCGCCTTTAGCCGCTTGGCCACACCGGCCGGCGATGTTTCATGAACATGAGAAAAATAATATATCAGCAAGTCATGCATATACTATTGTTCTCATGTTCCTGGAATATCGTTTTATGATATAATATTATAAATATTGTACAATAGCGATCTTGGGTGTTTGAAGCTGTGCTTATGTTTCTACGTTCACATATACAAATCATACGTGTACTACCTGACCACGATATTATTGTACTTGGCCTCCCGTGGCCGTTATCGGAAACACGTGGTGACATAAACAAGTTCAGTGGTGACTAACGAAAACGAAACACGCTGTGAGGGATTTCAAGACACGTAAGCATAAATTATCAAGTGGTTCTGCGTGTCCTCGTGAAAGGTCAGGATAAAAACTAACGATGAGCCGACCGAAGTGCCCTCAGTCCCAGGGGAAATAGTATTGTCATCGGCTAGCAAAGGCTCTCGATGTCATTAAGTATTTGTACACAGTGCCAGAGTTCGAACCCATACAGAAGATTAAGTCCTCTTGCAAAGAAAAGATTCTACTTGTGGTCTTACACGTGCAAGAATGTAATGGAATCTTCGCGCAGCTAGCCACACTGTCTAAGGCTCCTTGTTACGGTTCACGTGGCTCTCCCCGTCGGAGGTTCGAGTCCTCCCTTGGCCGTTGGTGTGTGTGTTGTCCTTAGCGTAAATTAGTTTAAGTTAGATTAAGTAGTGTGTAAGCCTAGGAACCGATGACCTCAGCAGTTGGGTCCCATAGGAATTTACCAAAAATTTCCAAATTTCTAATAGAATCATTTGTAGTCAGCGCCTCTCTAAAAATTAAGTTCTTTAGAGAAGAGAGTTGGAATCTGGGTGTAGCTTTAAACGTGGCTACCAAGACGTGTGAGGTGCCGAGATATGCAAGGATCTGCATCGAACATTTTGCTGGAAACGCATTTCTTATAGACTCAGATAGCATGCCTATGGAGTACCGCTTCAATTGTACGACTCGGTTCGTGATTTCCTGTGAGGGATGTCAAAGTACTTGGTAATCGACGGAACATTGTCGAGTAAAATAGAGGCGAAAACTCTCGTTCCCCAAGAAAGTGGTATCAGCGGAAAACAGGCGAATACGTTTCTCTTTAAAAGACTCCGACAGAAAAGTGGGGAATCCTCATTCCGCCTTCGTCACCAAAAATTTTGGCATGCGAACATATTTGAGCTTTTTTAACACAGAACATTCTAAATCCTTTTCCTCAGTCTCTATTTATAGGCGTCCAACTTATTTTTTCGCTAATAACCCACGTGTTTAAAATTCGGTCCAAAATGTGCCCTCCGCTATACTTACATGTTAAAAGTCAGATGGTCTGATAGGACACAGACCCTCTCTCTTTCTCTTTCACTGTCAATTTCTTTCGCCCATCCTACTATCTCCTCTCTGTTTCCCTTCTACTTGCACTCTCTCCTCTCTCTTCCACCGGCACCGTCTCTGTGCTACTCTCTTTCTTCTCAGAAAAGCACGAATAATTTCGCATGCCAAAATTTTTAATGGGGATGGCAGAATGAGGATTGATGCGGCTGGTTCTCCACTTTTCTGTCATAGACTTTTTTAGAGAAACGTATTCTTTTTTTTAACTGCCGAAGGGAGTATTTTCAAGTGGTTCCCTTCCTTTCCTTGTTACAGAACGACGTATTGTATACATAAAACGAATTCTGTAGGTCAGTAAAGTTATGACAGTTTGTGTACTTCGAGATATTTTTGTACTTTGACACATATGAGCAACAAGTAAATACGCATCATATAAGGTTAACACAAAATCGTTTGCTTTACGTTTCTGCTGAGTTATTTGCGTGTCGACCGCAGTTCATCGAAAACGCTCGGCTTATGACTTGTAGTTTATAAGACTAAAATGTTATTAGAAATATGATACTGAATTTGCAGTTTCCCAGTTTTTCATTATTTTACAATAATTTGAAGCTCTTTTCCGCAGTGTTAAGCCACTTTTTAGTCAATTTTTTGTCACTGTAGTACAACTTTGGGCATATTTCTATAGGCGTGAAGTCACTATTACACAGTGGCAGCGCGTCATAAAGTTTTATTGGTGAATAAATACTGACTAAAAACACAATCTAGTGACCTCAGAAACTTTGCGATGATCCTCGGTGACGGATAATGTCACCGGTGAATATTTCTAAGTTCACCAGGAATATCATTTTGAGGAAATATTGTAAAAATTTCGACGAGCTGCCGTGAGTGTAAATTATAGAACTAGCCGTGCCCACGGCTGGTACCTTTCGCATCGAAAAATCACACATTCTAGGGGTTCCCTGAGGGAACGCTTATGAACGAACTGTTCTTTTATAAGCCGCCGAAAGTCCACCCTAGCCCACAGATAATGCCAAAGAAACATCCTATTTGCTCAATTTGCCTGTGCTGGAGAAAGTGTGTAATGTTTAAATTTTGACCCTTTACTGTGGGATAGTTACAGTATTCCCGTCGTTCTGATACGTATATAAATAGTCGCTAGACAAAGGGCTAACCTAAACACTTTCCCCCTTACTTCTGTGGTCAATAGAACATGAGACAGAACCCCTTGATAAATGGCATGTTCGCGCGCGACTTTTTGTAACATACTGGCACCGTGCATTGCTGTGCAGCCCTCTTAGATTGTGTTTAGATGTTATCGTCTACTACAGGTCATCAGAAGATTAAAATCAATTGAAAAATGACCGATACACGATATTTGTATCGTACGAAAAGTGGCAGTTGTCTCTGAATAAGGACAGGTATGAGGTCATTCACATGAGTTCGAAAAGAAATCCGTTTTATTTGGGTTACACGATAAACCAGATAAATCTAAACAGCGTCACATCAACTACACACTTAGGAAATACAGTTACGAACAATTGGAACACAAATAATGTTATGGAGAAGGCCAACTAAAGACAGCGTGTTAGTGGTAAATCACAAGATGCAACAGGTCTACAGGTCTTGTAGAGAGACTGCCGTTCTCTTCTAGAGTACTGCTGTGCAATATGGGACCATTACCAGATGGGGTTGACAGAGGACATCGAAAAAGTCCAAGGCAGACCAGCTCATTTTGTATTATAGCGAAATACTGGACGGACTGTCACGGATAAGCTAGCTGCGGTGGCAATCATTGAAACAAAGGCGTTCTTCGTTGCGGTGAGATCTTTTCACGAAATTTCAATTACTAACTTTCTACTCTTAACATGAAAATATTTTACTGTCGCCAACCTATATAGAAAGACATGATCAACGTGATAAAGTAAGCGAAATCAGAGCTCTAACTGAAAAATTGAAGTGTTTATTTTCCTAAGCGTTGTTAGGAAGTGAAAAGGCAGGGAAATATTCTGAAGGCGGTTCGAAGAACCCTCTGCCAGGCACTTAAATTTGAACTGCAGAATAATCATGCAGACACAGATTAAAACGAAACCAACGCCCTTGCACGAGGCCAATTAGTTACTTAGATTCTGAAATAATTTTTACAGACTGTAACGGGTGTATTCATAAGAATTATTAAACGTGAATGACTTGCTAAACAAAATTAATACATAACGATGGCAGAAAAAAGACTCAGGTGTGAAAATAACAGAAAGCAGTCCTCGTACAGTAACATCAACAACGAGCAATAAATTGTACATTATATACTTACCTTATTCAATAAACTGTCGTCGCGTGCGCTAATCATTATAATGGGGTTTACAGGTATGGTAGTCCAAGTGAGCGAGAGTATATACATACGATGGACAGGACTTCGTAAGGGGAAGAACCATTTGCGTTTGGCAGAGTAAACATTGCACGCTTGATTTGAATACAATTGCAGACGACTTTGTGAAGTGGCTGCGCCAAGCGATTACTGTGCAACTCGCTGAAACGTAATTACGTGGGCTAAGTTGATTGGAGCTAAGTAATTTTATGTGTACTAGCTAAGGGCCCGATGCTTCGCTCGTGTGGATTTTTTATGTTTTCCCTTAATCGAATTTTTATGTTGTTCACAGATTGAAGCACCTTCTAAACTTTCCACGCTAATTAAAGCCATGGTCTTTCCCGAATGCACTTCTGACCAAAAAGTGATTCTGGTAGCTGGAGTCCAAAGGTTTTGTTAATCATGTCTTTTGCGTTCTTGTGGTGGTATTTCCGCTGAAATTTTCATCCCATAAAATTTGCATCTTTGTATCTAACCGGGATGTGAAATAAAAATTTTCATAGATTTAGCTTTAAAATTTTTTTAATATAATGAAATATTTTCTTAAAAATTTTGGTCCTTGATTACCCCATATTAGGAGCTGGATTTTCCAAAACACTGAAAAACACTGAAACATTTTTTTTTAATTTGTAACCGAGGAGTCACTACCAATTTTCATAGAGGTAGCTTTAAAAGAGCTTTAGTAGCTCTTTAATAATGATTTTTTTTTTTAAAAGAAGAAGTTTCACCTCGAGATTTCACTTCCCCCATCCTCCCACCATAGGGGTTGAAATTTCAAAAAAAGCTGAAATACGTATTTCTTTACTTCTGACTGAGCGACCAAGTACCAATTTATAGAATTTCCTGTCAATTACAAACAGTTAAAATTCTGAAGTTAAAGAGAATATCTTGCTCAGTCGTCATTAACCCCCTTTTTCAATGCCTTTATCCCAGGTGATACCCTGATTTCAACAAACAATTATTTGTTGTGTAAAATGAGTTACTATCTAAAGTAGGAAAGAAAAGTTTTCTAGTCGCATTCCGTTGAAAGACAATATTATGGACGAAACTTTTGCCCCTTCCACCAAATTCCACTAATGTATGTCCTGTGATACTTACAATATTACTAGCTGAGAAACCCAGCATTGTCTGGGTATTAATTTTGCCAGTTTTCTGTTAGAAACAAAAATAAACTGTGTTTGTAGAGCACGATCGAAAAAAAAAATCTTTTTCGTGTATTCGTGAAAACACCTTTGAAGCTATGAAACAATCGTACAAAGAAATATGCGTAATATAAATGTAGAGGTACATTATACCGGACAGTTTTTGTATGCTGGAGGCAGCTGCTTCACTTCTCTACAACGCGATTTTGTAAACGTCTCCATGGCCACGTCCCTTCATACGTTTGTAGACGGCTGTTGTTTCCAGCTACAGCCATTTGCGCTTCGCAGTTGAATGCAAGGGGTCAAAAGCGCTTCCAGGTGTCAGGGATTTCCTTAAGATGACTACTAAGCAGTAGAATTAAGTGTATTAAAACTACATGCTTGATATGCCACTTTTTCACGCATCTCAGTGTTTATGATGTCATGTCTCCTGATCTATGTATCACGCAATGATACAATTTGGTAGGTATATTCAGCTTTATATGTAAATAATGACTGCAAAGTATGTTGTGAACAGAGTCTTTCTAAAGAATATCCACATTGTCAGGGATGCCCCGTCATCTGCATAAGCTCTAACGGTAGAATTTTGTTCGAGAATGTTTCTCCCGCATTTATTTTGTTTTGTTCGCTTGAAGAATTTCTATAAAATAAAAAACATTAACATTGGGAGATCTCAGCTTCAGAATTTAAATGACTGTCCCTTTGCTCTAATTTTCGTGGTAGTTCCATTTATCATTTAACGCTTCGATATTGTTGTTGACGAGCCCCATTTTCTTCATTGTTTTTGCCAAATAATTGTAACTCTACAGAAGGCTTTATGAAAATCTCACTCCCCCTGCGCTACTAAAGAAAAAAACAAAGCCTCTTCTCGTCGTAGTTTTGGATGTTATTGTTATTACGTCTCTGTATTCAACTATAGTTTGTATGATATTTCTGCCAGAAACATATATAATTTATGTTTTTCAATAAATCTATGGATTATTGTCGAAAATCTTTTCTTAACACCCTTTCCTTAACATCCTTAACACCCTTTCCTTAACACCCTTTGCTACTACCTTACAGTCACTATTAAGTGATATATTGGGTCTGAGATCTTTTAATTTCCTATTTTCAGTACAGTTTTCTCTTCTTTCCCATCTTTACAACGTTCGTTATTGTATCGCCTCCTAATTAATCCGATAAAATTCTATCGATAATCAGTCAGATCCTGGCGAATTATTCGAGTGCGATTTGCAGATTGTGTCGTATATATCCGTGCCACTAAATTCTGTTCTGTCACCTTGACTTCCATTCCGTCCAGTTTTTCTTCAGTTCCGTTTTCATTTGTTCTGAAATGGGAATATAGTTCCTGGAATTACAGGTACGCTTCGTTCGGTATTTCTGAGTGCTTTGTGTGTTTTTTGTATCGGTTTTTTTAGCTCTTTTATAGTTTTTTTTAGCTCTTTTAACAATTTTCTTTTCCTGCGCTTCCTATATTTTGTCAAGTGATATAATGATGATATTTATTCCTGTATTGTAGTTCTGGTTTTTTACTTTCAGTTTTCGCATTATTGTCGTTTAATAGAAAGTATTTTAGCTGTAATATATTTTAAATTTCTTGCACAAGTTTTTCTAGAGCCTTACCTCAACTGTACTTATGTCTTAAAACAGAAATAAAATTCTTCAGTGTGTTTGGTATTTCTAAATTTTGACTATCTATTATTTATTGCTCTCGCCCTCATCTGGGGTTTTGTTACTTTCATTCATCATTCGAGCTTAGAACTATAACTGTTGAAGCGTCTTAGACCTCTTATCTGTGTTCTTGTTATCTCGTCTTTCAGTTCAGCGCCTTTTAAAAGTGCAACACTTAGGAATCTGAGGTTCTTGTATCTTTAGTTTCCTATTTTTTCATATTCATTGCCGATGTACCTGCACATCCTCTGAAAAGTACGCAGGAGTTACCTCGATGTTTAAGATGATCTTGCTTATTTTCTCTGAGACAGTATATATTCTAACCACTTGACTGCATAAGTTTTGCGGCACGTAACTGTATTTGAATAGCGTCGTACGTTCCCACGTGCCGTCTAACCTTAATTTTTTGGCTAGGTCTTGACATTCTTTGCAATAAATGAGCATTGGAATCTGTTTTTTTTTTTTTTTTTTTTTTTTTTTTTTTTAACAGTGAATCAAGCTATTAAAATTGGCAGCAATTAGTAAATGTGAGAGGTTCTTCCTAACTCTGACTCCTTCTTCCCATATAATAGCTGTTCCAGCCTGTTTTTCTCGTGCTACATTCACATATGGTACATCGAATCTACTGATGCTGAGGTTTTAAACCAGGATATCCAGAGTCACATAAAAATTCTTTCTGGGCCGCGTTATGTAATTCACTAGAAGTCAAATCCACACGCAAAGGAAGTAGCTTACAAAATCCAGTACTTGAATATTGTTCGTCAGACTGGGGTACGTATGAAATAGGACTGACAGCTAAAACAGAGAAGATGAGAAGATACAAAGAAGAGCAGCGCGTTTCGTCACAGATTTATTTGGAAAGCGTGAAAGCGTCACGGAGTAGTTCAGCCAACTCCAGTGGCAGACGCTGCATCAGAGGTTATCTTTTATTTATTTTTTATTTTTTATCAAGTCGCGGTATAGGGCCAAAATTCAGAGAGCATAAGTTCCCTGAATAATGAGCTAGAATATTGCTTACCCTTAGGTACTTCTGGCGACAGCACCATATACTTAAAATTTAGAGAGCTTCGTGCTCACGCCGATCCAGATCAACAATCTTTCCTTCCGCGACTCAGTCGCTAGTGGAACAGAAAAGAGAGAGGTGACATACAGAAAGTAGCATATGTGTAGTCGCGTTTTGGCATGGATTTCGTGAGTGACTCGTGAATGAGAACTAGTCGGAGGTCCTTTAGATAATTTGCCGGTTATAAATTGAGGTGAAGATTGTAAGATTTCTATTCTTTTATTGTAACTGACGTGAGCGCGTAGAAAGTTCTTCAGAAAAACGTCGTCAGTATATATATCCGTTTTATTCACCATTTTTACCAAAGAAATAGTTTATGAAGGCATGACCAGAGTTTCACAAACTTGTTCAAGAGGGGGAGATGCTTACCTTCAACAACGGGAAGAAATAAGGACATAAATGAATATTTAAGTGAATTTAAAATCACAGTTACTTCTCGAAATTTCATTGCTTCAGTCTGACAGTCAAAGACATATCCGCAGAAAAACCTGGTATATGCAGTAACAATCACGACGCATAGAATGTGGCAAGCAGCGGGCAGTGTCGGAGTCTCGGCAGCTACGCTTACCTTCTGGGCTGTAAAGCATGCAAGGAACTCAAAAAGATTTCTGGCAATTGTAATTTTGGAAACGCCTTTGCTAAATGAAATTATGACAATCGTGCTCTGCGCTGACTAATATTCTTGATGAAGGCGGAATTCAGAATCAAGTTTGTGCTCGAATTAAGAAGAGGTAAAAAAACGAATATATGTGTAGCGGCGTTTTGGCATGGATTTCATGAGTGACTCGTGAATGAGAACTAATTGGAGATCCTTTAGTTACATTTTTGACTATTATAACTCGATACAGAAGCATTAATAGACCAAAGATGACTCTTTTCCTGCGATGGATCATGTGGTACGAAAGTCCGCAATATATGAAAAACTGAACAAATAAGAACTTCAGGCACATTAACAAATCCTGAACACATTTAAATTAATGGAAATTGGAAATTTGTGGTAAGGACTATGGGAGAAAACTGCTAGACTTACGCACTACTTAATCTAACTTAAACTAACTCACCCATGCCCGAGGAGGACTCGAACCTCCAACGGGGGGAGCCGCGTGAACCGTGACAAGACGCCCAAGACCGCGCAGCGACCCCGCTCGGCCTAAATTAATGGGAATGTTAAGTAATCTTTACGCCTAGCCTACAAATGAACGAGTGAAAATCAAATTCTTTAACACGAACGTGGATCACAACTGTATCATTTGAGAGTGGCAGTGAACTTTGAAGTAGTGAAGGCACTTTTAAATACCTTAAACGTTGCGCACTTCTATAACGCTAAGCAGCAAAATGTATGACGTAAACTCACCATACTTCTAATATTTCGTAGCCAGAGAGCGGCCATCAGAAAAAAACAGAATTCAAATACGGACGTCCATGAATAAGCTGCCGCACAAGTTGTCCAGAACAGGACCACATGCAGGAAGCAGAAGAAACAGCATCCGAATGCGAATTCTTTGTCCGCCGTTCAAAGGGGCTCACAAAGTACGCGACACGGCCCTTGTAGGTTTGTGTTTGGTTCATGCCATTACATTAAGCAATTGATGAACTTGGTACAGAGTATTTTTTGTAAGAGGCTTACGACTCATAGTTCGCCTTAGATTGAATAGCTTGGAAGTTGACATATTAATGAACTACTGTCAAGAAGTTGTAATTCCAACACACTTTCAACATTTCTTAAACAAATTTTTGCTATATAATTTTATTAAGAGCATAAAATTCGAAGCTGGTCGTAAAGTTCCATGTTACATGTCATCGGGGCTGTCAAATAGTTACACTGCTTGACAGTTGCTAAGAAACAGAGACATTTTTGGACAGGAATACTCACAGGCAATGATGAACAACACGAAGTACAGTACATATGTAACAGCAGTGGAGTGGTATGTTAATAACGAAAACTGGTACAGATGTCAGCACATGAGAAACCAGGATAACAGACATAAATAACGTTCAAGTTTGACACAGGTCAGACTCCCAAAACATAGAGATTGATATTATTCTGTAAGTGAGAAATATGTCCTCTTCGGCCACTAATGCACATTTTGCACCCTTTAATCAGGCTGTCTATCAAACTGTTCAGGAGTGCCTAGGGGTAGAAGTTTCGGGGAGAGGATGTTCGTTGAGAAAAACGTCTGCCAAGAGCGTCCCAGGTATGCTCTATAGAGGCCGCAAGTCATTCCACATGTTCAATATCGTCACTTCCCACTGTCTCCGACACCTCACCGGTCCTGTACGTACAGGCATTGTAGTCCATAAACAGAAAGTCGGAAGCTTCCGCGCCTCTAAACAGACGGACATGATCCAGAAAAATCTTTCTGCAGTACGACTCTGCTGTCACGGCACCTCGTGCAAAGAAATGCCTACCCATACAATAGCACCTAGGCCATACGTATGAGATTCATCAGAAGTTTGTGGTGTGTAACTGTTACTGTTTCTCTCCACATCAACTGATGGCCTGAATCACTTGCCACAGTGAAGCGTGATTTATCGGAGAACATCACTCTGAATCACTGTTACTAGCCCAAACCAACATGCACCCTAAACTAACGAACTTTTTCTCGACGATGGCGCTGTTGAAGTGGGATGCATTTAACAGGATTTTGAGCTTACAGACCAGCTTGATTTAATCGCCGCGAAATGGTTCTGGCAGAGACGCATGTACCGGTAGCTGTTGCAAGGTCTGCAGCGATCTCCGAAGGAGTGACACACCTGTTCCTTTTCGCCACTAGGGCTACGTAGCGGTCAGCCTGTTGGTTCGTCTACGAGCACCAGCATGCTTTCGTGTAACATTTCTACCTTCAGCGGCCTATTTTAATAGCGAGATTACACTTTTGGATTCACTGATTACTGTGTCCACAGTAGTGACACTTTGAACGACTTCGAGCTGCCCATCTGTTCGACCATATCAAATGATGCCTGGCATACATGTTGCCGTGCCACACGGAAAGACGCGCTAATCGGTTCTACAACAACCTTTGTCACACAGCGTGCTGCATGAACTGTCGAATGCATGTTGTTGTTGTGGTCTTCAGTCCAGAGACTGGTTTGATGCTGCTCTCCATGCTACTCTATCCTGTGCAAGCTTTTTCATCTCCCAGTACCTACTGCAACCTACATCCTTCTGAATCTGCTTAGTATATTCATCTCTTGGTCTCCCTCTACGATTTTTACCCTCCACGCTGCCTTCCAATACTATATAGGCGATCCCTTGATGCCTCAGAGCATGTCCTACCATTGTCATTGCCAGTCTACATTTTATATCCTCTCTACTTCGACCATTGTCAGTTATTTTGCTGCCCAAATAGCAAAACTCATTTACTACTTTGTCTCATTTCCTAATCTAAAACCCTCAGTACACCAGATCTAATTCGACTACATTCCATTATTCTCGTTTTGCTTTTGTTGATGTTCATCTTATATCCCCCTTTCAAGACACCGTCCATTCCGTTCAGCTGCTCTTCCAGGTCTTTTCTGTCTATGACAGAATTACAATATCATCGGCGAACCTCAAAGTATTTATTTCTTCTCCATGAATTTTAATTCCTACTCCGAATTTTTCTTTTCTTTCCTTTACTGCTTGCTCAATATACAGATTGAATAACATCGGGGAGAGGCTACAACCCTGTCTCACTCCCTTCCCAACCACTGCTTCCCTTTCGTGTCCCTCGACTCTTATAACTGCCATCTGGTTTCTGCACAAATTGTAAATAACCTTTCTCTCCCTGTATTTTGACCCTGCCACCTTCAGAATTTGTAAGAGAGTATTCCAGTTAACATTGTCAAAAGCTTTCTCTATGTCTACAAATGCTAGAAACCTAGGTTGCATACAGAGTGTTATTCCGTGGCAATCGGCAGACGTTTCTTAGCAAGTGTCGGTTATTCCATAGCAATTGTAAAGCAGTGTAGTTCAACCATATGTAACGTCCCCTTAGAACAATTATACATGACTGTCGTTACGATCACATCGTCTGTCGTCATGTCGGTAGATTCCATAGTTTCTATCTTGTCGGTCAAGTGGTGGAGAATTTCTCCCTGAATTATCACTGCACGGTGGACCGTTGCGTCTGAAGTTATTCTGTCTCCCGTGATAATAATTATTTTGGTTCCCATATTGTCTGTTTCTATGGTTGTCTCTGCCATATTCATTACTACGGAAATGCGATCTTTCTCTGTAACTATTACTCTGCAAGTGGTTGTCATACGGGTGGTGTCTGTTTTGGTCACGATAGAATAGCCTTGTCGTGTCCAGTTATTATTTCTTTCATCGCGGAATTGCGACGGATGTGACCTGTAATTGTTGTGTTCCTGTTTTCGCATTCCGCGATTGTCAGTGTCAATTTCTAATTCTTGTAAGAGCCCCTGAAAAGCTTCAATGTCGTCTTTACAACGCCCTGCTAAAATAATATGTCATAAATGTTCAGGCAGTTTGATTAAGCAAATTCGGATGAGTTCTGAGGGGCTGTATGGGTTTGAAAGATACTGATTCTTGTGCAACATGTCTTCAAAATATTTGACAAGACTGGAAAATTCAGATTGTTCGAAGTGTTTCATCATCATGATGCTATGTTTTACTCGGTCTTGTGTAGCTTGAGACCAATATGCTGAGAGGAAGGCATGATAAAATTCTCCTTCACTGGGGCCATTCCTTTGTAGGGATTTCTGAAAGTCAGCTTGCGTTGCGCTAAAAAATATTGTGTGTCAGTTTAAGCTCAGTCTTGTATAAATGTTCAAAGGGGACGTTTCAATCATAGCAATTTTACTTCTTATTTTTTAACCTGCCCTGTGCTGGTAAGAACAGAAATAGCTGGGCGCAAGAAAGAAGGCTTCTGAAATGTACGGTCACTGGACCCCGAAGGAGAGCAGTGCTGCTGAGGAGTGGTGCAATACTCGTTCTGAGAAGGGCCAGAAGAGATGGGAAGGGACGCTTTGCGGTAACGCGGCGCCAAGAATCGTGACGAACCGGAGGCAGGGCAGCATAGCGATGACTCAGCGGGAGGTAAACATAACGGGCTGCTCATCACAGCGCCTTATAAAGGTAGGTTATGGTCCAGTCCGGCAGTGGCAGCGGGACTGGAGGCGTTGCGCCCAGTCCGAGCAAACCCGTTCCTTATTTACGAATCGCCGGCCCGCCCGCGTCCCGCTTTTATTCTAAATTTAGCCGCGGCGAAGAATTGATTGCGCTCGCTGCGGGTGCGTCAGATAAGATCTGGCAGGGGCGGAGCCAGCGAGGGGAAATAAGAAATCATAAAAGAGTAGGTCAGTTCCCCGCTTTCTCGGCGACCCCGCCGCGCCGCGCCGCGCCGGCGCCACCCACCCCGGAGCGGAGCCGCCGCTGCCGCTTCGCTTTGCATAACCGCGGCGAGGCGAGGCGCGTGGGCGGCCGGTGGCCACGCTCTCCGCTCTGCTCCCTGGCACGAAAATAAAAGTGTCCGGCCGCTTTACGGCTTCGTGCAGGCAGGTGCCTTTCTTCCATTCGCAGTGCGTAGCTCTCAGCAAAGTGCCAGCACGTAGGATGAAGAGCTTTGCTGAGCGAAAGGAACTGTTGACGGCCTCCCTCGGCGTTATTTTCTATATGAGGGGTGTCTCACGTAAACTGGACATTTCAAACATATCGCTGAGAAAGGCGGCATAGATGTTAATGCCTGCCGGCCGGGGTGGCCGAGCGGTTCTAGGCGCTACAGTCTGGAACCGCGCGACCGCTACCGTCGCAGGTTCGAATCCTGCCTCGGGCATGGATGTGTGTGATGTACTTAGGTTTGCTAGGTTTAAGTAGTTCTAAGTTCTAGGGGGAATGATGACCTCAGAAGTTAAGTCCCATAGTGCTCAGACCCATTTGACCCATTTTTTTGTTAATACCTTCGACTCGGTGTCCCTAGAGATTAGACCCTCGACCCATTGTTACTTTTTGTATAAAGAATACGAAGTGTGGCTTAAAATTACACAGATGATGATGTCACAGAGTAAGTACCCATGCGTCAAAGGTGATCGACCAATATCTGTGAAGCGTGAGTCCTTCTCAGTCGAATGCGGCATCTCTGTTGTCTGGAGATAAATTACTGTGGCTGAGGCCTTCCTTTTGTCTAACAACTCTTATTTTGTTTTGCCGGAAATATGATAAGTGTAATAAGAGTGAAGTTTCACATGACATTTGGAAAAACTTCTAGGGAACCTCTTACTAAATGAGGTGTATAGAGAAGACTGTTTGTCACGTACGCGACTTTTTGAGTGGTTCTAGCGTTTCCAACGTAGGCGAGAAGACGTTGAAGATGCCTCATTCCCGGGACGCTCTTAAACATAAAAGACGGATAAAAATATCAAAAAAGTAGGTAATCTGATTAGATGTGACCGTCGTTTCACTGTTCAATCGATAACTGAAAGTGTATGAATTGACAAATAATGCAGAAGGGAAATTTTACACAACTGCTGTGTGCGAAACTGGTGCCGGAAACTCTCACGATCGAAAAAAAAATGAAGCTTGTGAAAATGTTTGTACTGACAATTTGAATACTATTGTGAATGATCATAATGCGTTGGAAAGAGTGACAGCATCTGGAAGAATCTTGGTTTTTCACTTATGATCCGGAAACTAAGTGCGTACTCGTGCATTGGAAGGTCCCAACTTCCCCGAGAGCGAGAAAAGTTCGGATGCGCAAATCAAAATGATTTTTTTTCGATATTCATGGATTCCGTGTCTACACCATGTTCCTTAAGGCCAAACTATTAATCAACATTGCTACCTTCAGGTTCTTCCTCAATTCTGTGAAAAAGTAATTACGCAAATTGTGGAAGAACCATAAAGACCACCAACCTTATTCGCCTAACCTACCGCCATGTGAGTTTTATGTGTCTATCCCCAAGGCCAAATCTGCATTAAAAAGAACATTTCAGTCCTTTGAAGCAGTGAAAGGAAAAGCCCCACGGGTCATCAAGCCGATAACAGAGGAATACTTTCAGCACTGTTTCCATCAACAGAAATAACACGCGAAGCGTTGTAGGCATACAGGAGGGGAGTATATTGAGAGTGACAATAATTAAACACCTATGTTTTTTTTAAATACAATGTTTTACAGCAACAGTCACGTTATTTTATAGCCACACCTCGTATTCCACGTTACTTGGACAACCCTAATATTTCGCTGACTGAGGTGGAGTGAGTTAATAGCCGGCCGAAGTGGCCGAGCGGTTCTAGGCGCTACAGTCTAGAGCCGCGCGACCGCTACGGTCGCAGGTTCGAATCCTGCCTCGGGCATGGATGTGTGTGATGTCCTTAGGTTAGTTAGGTTCAAGTAGTTCTAAGTTCCAGGGGACTGATGACCTCAGAAGTTAAGTCCCATAGTGCTCAGAGTCAATTTTTTTATAGTTAATGCTTTGAGCTCGTATTCGAGGGGAATGAAATTACCATCCTTGTCCTCCTGTCCTGATACTGTACAGGTTTTCCTTAGCAATGGAACAGTTAGTCTTTTATAGAATTTCGGTTGCTTTTCTTTAGTTATCTTTTTGTTGAGTGTTCATTTTATTGTTCTACAGATACGCTGAAAGTTTGCTGTTTTATTCTTTATACTGGATCTTCATAATGATCAAAAGAAATGTTGAGACCTGGTAGTTAAAACAACTTATTTGCTCTATTACTTTGTTATCTACAACTATTCATGATCGTATCTGTTTTCTTCAGAATCCATTACTTTTGTCTTTCTTATAGGTGTTTTGAAGTTATAATTTTGACTAATTTGGTTTAATTTAAACATATTTTTTATAATTCCTCGTCTGAAGTAACTATTATGATCTGGCCGTCAAAGTACATTAATGTTTTTATATGATAGTCTTTATGTAGTTTTCTTCTGTTACTACATAATGTCATTCTGACGTACTTTGTTCTGTGTTTTTATTAAAAATTTAATTTCATTGTATAAGCTTTTTATCGCCGATATTGAGAGTCGTGGAAATTCATTTTCTTGCAGTTTTCTCCTGTTTTTATCTATCAAACGCCTAGACGCAGTCGGTGAAAGCTGTACGTGTCTCATTATTAAATTCTCTTCTTTTATGTGTCAATATCTTCAAAGTAAATATACTATCCATTGTTACTCGTCCAAATATATATACACTCTGGACTTGAGTTAAAAGTTTTTCGGCCGTTCATCTTAACCTTACAGATGAAATTATTGCACATGCTTCATATCCCTCTGTTAAAACATCGCCGAAAGGTACGAAGAGTCTCTTGAACTTTGACTATAATTACCACCCAAGTAAAATCAATAAGAAATGCAAAAAGTGTGTATATTACGGCTGAACTTAGGATTGTATCAAAGAGCGTCCCTCAGCATGATAAGGGAAAATGGGAGACAGATTCCTTCACTCACACGGTTCCAATTAAACTACTCGGAGTGATGATTTTACATCTACACACACAGGCGTAAGTGACTAAAGGAAGTTGCTGCAAAATAAATGTCTGAATTATTGAACGGGTACTCTGAGAATCCCTTTAATACGCTTCTAGCACTCGCTTTCCCCGTTATCCGTATTATTTGTCGTGTCAAGTGAAGGAGAGACTTGCAGTGGAGGTTAACGCACAGTAACATGTGCGGAGAATATCCAGTTACAAGCCACTCCGATGCTAATTGGTAAGTTGATACCTATCCCTAGGTTATACTCGAGCCTTAATGCAGCCTTTCAAGAACTGGAGGCCGTGCTACGAGGTAAGTGCCTGGCAGGTCTCCCACATTGCTCTGCTCTCAGATGAAGCATTAGCGTGTCAATTAAATTTCCTCGAAAGAAATACATGTATCTTACTCAGATTGAGGACAACAGCCGCAACTTACAGTTAGGTACCAGTTAATCATCTTGTAGAATTATGATCTGCCGTTTTCTCAATACTGTTTCTAAACCTATACGTCTCCTACGAAAGTGGATTACGTACAGACGTTTTACCGTCGTGCGAATCCGCGAATATAATGCGGTGCTACCTTTCCCTTTTCCTGTACACTAATGTGACACTAACACGAAAGTGGAAATAAAAGAACTACCGCAGATAAAAATTGACATCAATAAATGCTAATCATCCATTTTATTTCTATATTAGTGCTTCTACTCCTGACATTCTTGAAGCATGGGACCCTTTTTTGTATACCCTGTCCTCGAAATGTAACCTTTCATAACCGTACCTCACAGTTTTCACAGCCACACGGCTTTATTCTTGTAGGAGGTACACTTGCATTCTGAAATAACGTGCGACGCTAAACCCACCTCTCCATAAAAACTTATAACGTTACTCGTATGTCCTCAATAACATGTTAAGTACAAGTTCCTTATAATGTAGAGCCGTCTATAAGGAGTTGACATATCAGCTACTTTACATTGCCATCATTTCAACGCAGTGAGCCGTAATAATTAATTATGCACGTTGCTTATTAATATTCAAAATTTGTCTTTCTCGAACCGTTAGCATTACGCATGTTTTTCCTTTAAAGACAAAAGAAAACCGGAGACACGAATACAGTAGTCGATTTAGCCGTTATATAGGCCTCTTTATTCAAACTTATTGCCTTAGGATTTCAAGTCTTCAAGCTTTTCAAGAGGGTTACAGTTTACAAGCTGCACCTGCAATCAACACGGAATACTATTAAAGCCTATGAAGGTAAGAAGATACTGTATAACAACCACGAAGCAGTATTAGCAGCCGGCCGGAGTGGCCGTGCGGTTCTAGGCGCTACAGTCTGGAGCCGAGCGACCGCTACGGTCGCAGGTTCGAATTCTGCCTCGGGCATGGATGTGTGTGATGTCCTTAAGTTAGTTAGGTTTAATTAGTTCTAAGTTCTAGGCGACTGATGACCTCAGAAGTTAAGTCGCATAGTGCTCAGAGCCAGCTAGCCAGCAGCATTAGCTGCTCGTGAAGGAAAACAAAATTTTGATCGTCCGTGAAAAGTAATACTGTCGCATCAGCACATGTTACAGTAAGCGTGTACGAACTGACCACAAACATTTAACAGTCTCAAGCAACTAAAAGTCAAGTTGCTCAGATGCAGTGCATCTATTACATAGTTCATAATAAGTGATATTCAAATTTGAAATGGCTCTGACTGTTCTAATTTAGTACCCAAACTGAAAAAAACTTAATCTATTGTTTTAAACCATCGCGTTAGCGTGTAAAAGCAGTATAGTGATTAGGACACGTTTTGTCTCATTCTGAGTGAGGAGGTTGAGTTTACTAGCTGGCTTTGTCCTATCTGTATGTACTGACACAATGCTTTTGTTTAACCAAACAGAGATGATGGCGGAGCTGCAGTCTCCGTTTCCTATTCTTTGCCCATTTAATATATCGGCCTGTATCTGTAAAGGCTTGTATTTTGTTAACAGACCATGTGCAAATCTGCGTCCATTTCAAAATTTCGAGTCCTGTAAATCTATGGCCATCTGTTCTGCTATTAATTTAAAAAGTCACATGCATCTATCATATCTATTTCTGTATTATTGCTACTGACGCCATCAGGGGCGTCAAAAAATCGAATTTAAAAGCAGCTGTCCACTCATTCCAAAGACATAGTTTAAATATGCTGATAGTGATTTCTAATTGTCTTTATAGATTTCATTCTTTATACACAAACAAAAATTTCTTTTTGATCTCACATGTGGCTGCCGTTTCGTTTATTTTCATCTTTAAAAACTGGGCAACAAAATTGGAGTCACCGGTGTACCCTACTAAATCAGAGGTAGTTCTCTCAACGCATCTAGAACTCAGTAGTTCATATCCTCGCGATTCGATACGAAGTTCTCAAAACTGCAGAAATTCTTTACGTCTGTTATTTAAAAATCTTTGTATGTTAATGAAAGAACTATTACAGTGTACCTACTGAATGTTTCAGCTGTAAGGAATAGAACTTGAATATGGGATAATTTGACCCATGATGAATTGTGCTTACACCACGTTCAAAAAATAATACTATGTTTGCAATGTAAACAGTTTGATTTGATGTAAATGATATCCTGCATACTGCAGCCTGGCCAGAGTCAAGAAAAAGTGATAAAAATAAATAAATAAAACGGTTGCTAGTCGTTCGCTGCTAAAAACAAAAATCAGTTTCTCAGTGTTTGATATTACCAAGGAGGTGCAAATAAGGGGAGGTGGCACTACACTGAACATTGCTGTGAAGCCGACGCCTAACCATTAGCAGACTATTGTTTACAGCCGCGCAGGATTAGCCGAGCGGTCTAAGGCGCTGCAGTCATGGACTGTGCGGCTGGTCCTCGTGGAGGTTCGAGTCCTCCCTCGGGCATGGGTGTGCGTGTTTGTCCTTAGGATAATTTAGGTAAAGTAGTGTGTAAGCTTAGGGACTGATGACCATAGCAGTTAAGTTCCATAAGATATCCCACACATTTGAACTTTTTTTTTTGTTTACAACTGCTCCTGGTTCTTAATTTCTGTCCTGTGTCAGTTGTTTTAAATAGTAAATATTACAGTGCTTTTATTAATAACATAGTTTCAGGAAGGTATTTTCAGACTTTTCCTGGTTTTAAAGGTGTATTTGATCGAGTAATACGACGCGACTGACCTCGTAATGTAACTCTCTGATATTCTATCTAGTAGGTGAGTGAGACTTGATAGCGATCTGGCAACACTATGTTGATCTACTTAGGGAGACCTCTGTGCTCATCCTTTCTAAATCTTCCAAATGCTCAGTCCGAGTTTCGGTTCCGTACAACCAGCACGTGATCTTTGAGAGCGCATCAGTGAAGTTGTGTTTTTGTTGATTGTTACGAAAATGGCACAACGGAATTTAGAGCAATGTTACGTCATTAAGTTTTGTGTTGCACTTGGAGAATCCGCGAGTGTCACTTAAAAAAAAAAATGGTTCAAATGGCTCTGAGCACTATGCGACTTAACTTCTGAGGTCATCAGTCGCCTAGAACTTAGAACTACTTAAACCTAACCAACTTAAGGGCATCACACGCATCCATGCCCGAGGCAGGATTCGAACCTGCAACCGTAGCGGTCGCTCGGCTCCAGACTGTAGCGCCTAGGACCGCACGGCCACTCCAGCCGGCGTCACTTTTAAAAAGTTTAAACAGGACTATGGGGAACATTCTTTATTAAGAACACAAGTTTTTCGCTAGCACAAATCATTTTTGAAAGGCTCAGAACACTCGCTCAGGGATATCTTCACCTTCAAAATCAAACGGTACGGTCGAACGTGTGCGTGCGCTTGTGAGGTCAGATCGAATTTGTTCCTCCAGGACAAACTGTCAGCCAGCTGATTTACAAAGATGTCCTTGAAAGACTCAGGAAAAGGGCGAATCAAGTCAGACCGGACATTGCAGACAAGTGGATGTTGCCTTATGTCAACAGCTCATGTCACGTGACCACTTCAGTCATGAAATTTTTGACCTCAAAAGGCATTCCTGTTGTTCCACAGCCCCTCTGTTCACCTGATATGAGTCACTGTGACTTTTTTCTTTTCCAGAAATAGAAAAATTTGTTAAAATGACGTAATTTTGAGGCTTTGGACAATATTCAAGAGAATGTGACCGACGTGTTATAGGTCCTACCAGTGAAGACTTCCACCCTGCTACTAAAAGAGAGAACGACTCCGCCGGAGTATTGCCAAAGGCAACAGGCAACTGCTTTGAAGGGGACAATGTTATTGCTTGAAAAAAATTAAAACTTTGGTAAATAAAAAATCAGTCTCATTGCTCTTCTCACAAACCTCTCACGTCCTCTTCCTGAAAATGCTGAGAACATATTTTGCTACGTCTGGACGGTTTGCAAAATTTCCTTCTCACGACGTTCAACCAGAGCGTTCTTCGAGTTGCACTGACAGAAAATCTAAAGTCAAGT
The DNA here is from genome assembly GCF_023864275.1 of Schistocerca cancellata. Taxonomy (NCBI): domain Eukaryota; kingdom Metazoa; phylum Arthropoda; class Insecta; order Orthoptera; family Acrididae; genus Schistocerca; species Schistocerca cancellata. The sequence continues at coordinate 907,194,295 of NC_064626.1, read as the reverse complement.
CAAGGAAATAAACTCACAACTGAAAAACAACAGGCGCAGTATAATTTCGTGTACATAAAAGAAAATATCGGTTGAACAAGTTCACTTGCAAATGAAATGTGATTCGTTTACCCTTTAAACTACAGTCAGAACGGCTAGTAAATCTGTAAATGATGCAAGCTGACTTTTTTTTTATCGAAATACTTCCACCAGAGGCTAACGTTTGGGGCTACTAACTTAGCGGACGTTGGATTCAAATCTGTGACGTCAAGACAACACCTTTTATTATATCTCCATGAATATTACTGTTAACTACGGATGATAAATTATACGGCTCACTAAGGAAAGAAGAGATGGTATATTCTGTCTTGTATGGTATTCTGTGATATTATATATATATATATATATATATATATATATATATATATATATATATATATAGAGAGAGAGAGAGAGAGAGAGAGAGAGAGATAGAGAGAGAGAGAGAGAGAGAGATTTACAAAGAAGTTTGCTGTAGTCACAGAAGTTGAATTGGGGAAGTCAGAGACGAACTTCAAGTTATTTCCATGCCTGTTGCACAATATAGTAACATTAAAAGCTTGTGCTGCGTAACTGATCACACGTTAGAGGCCTGACTAACCAACCGTTCAGAAAAAAAAGACTCAGAGCACATGGTATACGCCAAAATTGGCGAGCAAGGTCTCTGGGGTTACGCTGCCCCACTGCGTCGTTCTTGGGCTGTGACAAGTCGTTATCTGGCGTCAGTGCAGCAGGCGTCATCTCGAGCTGTACTTTGGCATTCGGCAGCCAATTATCAAGCCACTCTCTAGAGTCAATGCTATTTAAAACTTGCACTTTCCCGTCAACTGTGTTTTTACGTAAGAGCTACTATGACCCTACTAACAGAAACGGAGACAGTTGGTTGAGTGCTGCAGAGAAAAATCTTCGTCCCAATTTTCAAAACATAGCAAGAATAGTGTCACACGATTCGTAATTCAACATTTTGTTCGCAAAAGGAATATTTTAAATTCCAAATTTACTACACTTAAATGACACTCTCTAGACGGTGCAAACTTTAAATTCCAAGTTATCTTTACTGTCACTTTAAACTTAATTCAAATTTTTTACTTATTTATTCATTTATTGATATAAGGGGCGATCAAAAAGTTTATGTTCAAACGCCGTACTGTCTAGAATCGATATGCGAATCAGGCAAAATCGTCATGAGCATTGAGGCAATCGTCTCACTGACCCATCAGGTTGAAGATACCAATTTAGTAAAACACGTGTCCTGCTGCGTGGAAAAGTCCATAACTGCCTGCTGCGCATCCTCGTCCGAGAAGAATCGTCGACCGTTCAAGGGCTTTTTTGAGGGACAGATGTCGTGATAATCACATGGGGAGACATCAGGAATATTGGGCGGGTCTTCGAGCGTTTCCCACTTGAGTTGACATAATTTCTTGCAAATTTGGATCGCTGCGTTATTATTGACTTTGCGAACCATTCCACAACGGTGGTTTTCGACATACTTGCTACCATATACAATTTTTTTGTTCTCCGATGAATGTCTACCGGTGTCTGTCCTCCTGCAGCCAAGAAAAGAATAACAGCATGTTGGTGTTGTTTGGACGAATTTGGTAATAACTTCGCCATAGATCACGTTGACGCATTTACAGCACTGATATCGGAAAGACACGAAATCCACACTAGTGGCTTGCCTACACATCAGTGCTTATATACGAGCATCGGACGCGCGCTTTGTTGTATACACGATGCAGCAACGTTCTGAAACGAAAACCTTTTGATCACCCCTTATACATCATCACACGTTACTTGGATACGAGATTGGCTTAGTTGCTCTTTTACATTTCTGGTTATTACGTTATGACAGCAGCTATTTCACTTGTTTAATTAACTCTGTCCCACTTTGGGAAGTGAGTGGTGAGAGTCATGGCGGGAATTAGCTTTTCTGTGTGGGACACGGTCCTATTTACCGTTGTTTGTTATTCCCTCTCCCGTCCTGATATGAAGTGTTAAAATGCATTTGCAACGTGTAGGTTACTCTGACCAGCACTAGTACACTGAGGAGCTCAGTCGTAATATCGTGTCGGATCTCAGTCCTAATATCGTGTCCGACCTCCTTTTCCGGTGTAGTGCAGCATCTCGACGTGACATTGACTCAACAAGTCGTTGGAGGTCCCTTGAATAAATATACAGCCATGCTGCCTCTACAACCGTTCGTAACAGCGAGAGTGTGTCGATTATGTCCCAAAAACACACTGAAGGAGCTATAAAAGGAAAATACTGCTAAGGTGGGAATTTAAGGAGATGGGACCTGGATAAACTGAAAGAACCAGAGGTTGTACAGAGTTTTAGGGAGAGCATAAGGGAACAATTGACAGGAATGGGGGAAAGAAATACAGTAGAAGAAGAATGGGTAGCTTTGAGGGATGAAGTAGTGAAGGCAGCAGAGGATCAAGTAGGTAAAAAGACCAGGGCTCTTAGAAATCCTTGGGTAACAGAAGAAATATTGAATTTAATTGATGAAAGGAGAAAATATAAAAATGCAGTTAATGAAGCAGGCAAAAAGGAATACAAACGTCTCAAAAATGAGATCGACAGGAAGTGCAAAATGGCTAAGCAGGGATGGCTAGAGGACAAATGTAAGGATGTAGAGGCTTATCTCACTAGGGGTAAGATAGATACTGCCTACAGGAAAATTAAAGAGACCTTTGGGGATAAGAGAACCACTTGTATGAACATCAAGAGCTCAGATGGAAACCCAGTTCTAAGCAAAGAAGGGAAAGCAGAAAGGTGGAAGGAGTATATAGAGGGTCTATACAAGGGCGACGTACTTGAGGACAATATTATGGAAATGGAAGAGGATGTAGATGAAGATGAAATGGGAGATACGATACTGCGTGAAGAGTTTGACAGAGCACTGAAAGACCTGAGTCGAAACAAGGCCCCCGGAGTAGACAACATTCCATTGGAACTACTGACGGCCTTGGGAGAGCCAGTCCTGACAAAACTCTACCATCTGGTGAGCAAGATGTATGAAACAGGCGAAATACCCTCAGACTTCAAGAAGAATATAATAATTCCAATCCCAAAGAAAGCAGGTGTTGACAGATGTGAAAATTACCGAAAAAATCAGTTTAATAAGTCACAGCTGCAAAATACTAACACGAATTCTTTACAGACGAATGGAAAAACTAGTAGAAGCCAACCTCGGGGAAGATCAGTTTGGATTCCGTAGAAATACTGGAACACGTGAGGCAATACTGACCTTACGACTTATCTTAGAAGAAAGATTAAGGAAAGGCAAACCTACGTTTCTAGCATTTGTAGACTTAGAGAAAGCTTTTGACAATGTTGACTGGAATACTCTCTTCCACATTCTAAAGGTGGCAAGGGTAACATACAGGGAGCGAAAGGCTATTTACAATTTGTACAGAAACCAGATGGCAGTTATAAGAGTCGAGGGGCATGAGAGGGAAGCAGCGGTTGGGAAGGGAGTGAGACAGGGTTGTAGCCTCTCCCCAATGTTATTCAATCTGTATATTGAGCAAGCAGTAAAGGAAACAAAAGAAAAATTTGGAGTAGGTATTAAAATCCATGGAGAAGAAATAAAAACTTTGAGGTTCGCCGATGACATTGTAATTCTGTCAGAGACAGCAAAGGACTTGGAAGAGCAGTTGAACGGAATGGATGGTTTCTTGAAGGGAGGATATAAGATGAACATCAACAAAAGCAAAACGAGGATAATGGAATGTAGTCGAATTAAGTCGGGTGATGTTGAGGGTATTAGATTAGGAAATGAGACACTTAAAGTAGTAAAGAAGTTTTGCTATTTGGGGAGCAAAATAACTGATGATGGTCGAAGTAGAGAGGATATAACATGTAGACTGGCAATGGCAAGGAAAGCATTTCTGAAGAAGAGGAATTTGTTAACATCGAGTATAGATTTAAGTGTCAGGAAGTCATTTCTGAAAGTATTTGTATGGAGTGTAGCCATGTATGGAAGTGAAACATGGACGGTAAATAGTTTGGACAAGAAGAGAATAGAAGCTTTTGAAATGTGGTGCTACAGAAGAATGCTGAAGATTAGATGGGTAGATCACATAACTAATGAGGAAGTATTGAATAAGATTGGGGAGAAGAGAAGTTTGTGGCACAACTTGAGCAGAAGAAGGGATCGGTTGGTAGGACATGTTCTGAGGCATCAAGGGATCACCAATTTAGTATTGGAAGGCAGCGTGGAGGGTAAAAATCGCAGGGAGAGACCAAGAGATGAATACACTAAGCAGATTCAGAAGGATGTAGCTTGCAGTAGGTACTGGGAGATGAAGAAGCTTGCACAGGATAGAGTAGCATGGAGAGCTGCATCAGACCAGTCTCAGGACTGAAGACAACAACAACAACAACTGCTAATAGCTCACCAAGTTCATAGTCCACATAAAAATATGAAATTTTAGTTGTCTCTTTTCCTCACGTATAGCCATTTTTATACGGTCCACCTGCCCCAGTATACTGATCCATATCACACATACACCCATGGGTGAGATGAAGCAGTCACATATGTTTTCAATTTTATCATTATATTATTATATTATTAAGTGACAGTGCTTCGGTAACATATTGTATTTAAGTTTATATTATTCCCTGTACGACCATACTGCCAGAAGCAAAAAAAAAAAACATGGAAAAAAATTAAAAAAGTTGATCAACTCTCCGGACTTACCGTATATAATACAATATTGCAGTGCCTGTGTCATCAAGAGCCAACGGCCTTGCTGGAATGGTAACACCGGTTCCTGTCAGGTCACCGAAGCTAAGCATTGCCAGGCTTGACTACCACTTGATGGGTCAGCGTTCGGGTCTGCCGAATGCTGCTGGCAAGCGGGGTGCACTCAGCCCTTGCGAGGCCAACTGAGGAGCTACTTGGTTGAAGAGCAGCAGCACCGGTCACGAAAGCTGACAACGGCCGGTAGAGGGGAGTGCTGACTACATGCCCCTGCGTATCGGCATCCGGTGATGCCTAAGGGCTTAGGATGACAATGCGGCTGGTCGATACCGTTTAACCTTCCAGATCTGTTTGGATGGTCTTTGTTTGTTTGTTTTTGTATTGGTAAGACGAAGGATGCAATGTTCCTTCGGACATGCACACAAGCGGGAAATCCTTGTTGAGTCCCGGTCCGCCACAAATTTTCATTGTTGTCAGCCCCTGATACAGCTGATCGTTGTTCGCATTCATGGAAAACACTACATAAAAAGCACGGCGCTTGCGAAATGCGTAGGGTTACTAGAAATGTTGGTTGTCAGATCGTGAATGCACAACATGAAGAGCGGTGGTCCTAGCCATAGTTACCTCGCTGCACGCAGAGTGCAGCAGTGAGGGGTGCGATTGTGTCCTTACTATTCAGAGGGTTTGAGTTTCGTCGGAGATCTGACTTGATACTTTGAGAAGTCAAACAGCGAATCCACCAGTTGACTTCGATCAATGATTTTTGACATATTGTACCTGAAGATGGCAAACTGACTTTTACAAGTCGGTTTTTTCATAGCTATGTTACTTGTCTCGACAATTTTCAAACTCTTCGCTTTCGATTCATGTCCTAGAGATATGTAATTTCTGGTATCTACTATTACTAATAATACCACTACTACTGCTACCACTACTACTACTATAGGCACTCGGTCATTTTCATGCTCAGAAAATGACACTATTTATGAGTTCCAAGTTAAAATTATATGATATTTGTAACACAGCCAAGTTAATACATGAAGTTCTAAGCATAGCAAATGTAACTCACTCACTCACTGTCAGACTCACAAGTGTTACGAAACTTTAAACTCTAAACGTAATGAAAAAGTTCAAGGTTTGATATAACGTGTAGCGAAAACTACACTTGTGCAACAGAAAGTGTCCTACAGCGATACCTTGTAGCAGAACGCCCAACAAGAATTGGGCGGAGCACAAATGGAAATAAGGGTTATTGTTGTTCAGAAGTGTCCAACATGCGAATGTGAAATTAGAATACGTAAGCGCAAGCGGTTGTTCCACGGATTGGTGTCAAGCAGGAAATCTAGCACCGCAATACGGAGAAAGTCGTCACCTCGGCAGGTACTGTTTCAAGATTTACGAACTGGGCGTGTTCAGCTGTATTTACGTAGCTAGAAAACGGAGAAAACGTTTATCTGAAGCGAACCAACGTTTCCCGCTTACGCCCGTTATCACCGATTTGTATGGTACAGCACCGCCGACGGCGTAGAGCAGTGACGCAAAGCCAAAAGCTGCCTCCCGACTCCGTCACTGTAGAATCTCAGGTATAGTGTATTAATTTAAAAGGTGGCAACTTTGAACTGTCTATGGGATTCCTTAAATTTGGTGTCTAGGAATGTGCTGGTATCGAAAAACCAGGACGCATTATTTCTGGAGCCATTGTAGATGAGCAAAGTTTATTTGCCTTCTTCAGTTTGACAATCCTCTCTCGCTAATATCTCTTTAATACGTGAGATTATGCTTCACTTTTCAAAGTCGAACGCGCGATTATGTCACTCTAAGAAATCCGTTTAAAATAATTTACTTTCCGTATGCCAAAATCTTTTCGTTGTCTACTTAGTACGGAACTGCTCAACATTTTTCTCTTCTAGTGAAACAGTGTGCATGACCTATATCTCCGGATGACGTAAAGTCGCTGTTCCATTCAGTTTGAAATTTCACAGCTCTGAAGTACGAGATACGACGAAGGCGAGTTGTAGTGAAAAGAGAAGCAATGAAAACTATGATAAATGCATTCTGCCTCAAGATGACAGCCACAGTCAGTGCGGCAGAGATACAGATATTCGACATCCACTTCTTGAGCCAATACCGACAGTAGCGCGCGACACACACACACACACGCAGCATCCATACACAGAAAACACACATACAATTATAATTTTTGCCTGGGGCAACAAAAAAACGAAACCATTTAGACCCTTTCACTTATTCCTAATACAAGTAGGGAACCCCTCAATCCCACTACCAATCACCTGGTTATTCTCTGTTAAGGATCACGACTCTGTCTACATCTAGACCCGGATCGAAAATCGCCCGCTCTATTTCTTGCAGTGGAGAATGACGTAATAAATAAATAAGCCAAGTTCGCATTCTCTCGGTTCCGGCCAAGGTTCTTGTGAGATTTTCCTTGGTTGTCATGCAAGTATCGGCTCTGGTGAGCCCATCTTATTCAACCCCTGGTTGGAATCGCACAAAAAGCTCGCTTGACAAATCAGTGAAAAGAACCGTGACTCAATAATGAGCCGGATTTATACGTTCTACTAACTGGAACGGTGAATCAGAAGTGAAAAAAACAATGAAATAAAATAGTTCCAGTCTCCCGGTTCCGACCAATATTTCCGGGAGGCTTCCGCTGGTTATTAGGCGAATGACCGACTGGGACCCCATACATCGCACTCCCATCCTACTGCGATATTTGGCTGAAAAGGACAACGTTCTACAACGGACCGCCCAACTCCCCTGAGTTGAGAGAAAGGAAACGAAATGGTAGTGCACGAGAACAAGACTCATTCTAGAATATAGGTTAATAAGAAAAATGCGAAAAAACATTCAACTGAAAGAAGGATCCTGTGGGTAGCTGTTAGGTCCCAGGACTAGAAACACAAAAAAAAACACGATCTACAGGCATATAAACGCAACACCGCTACAAAAGCGCTGGATGCACTTAATAACGAAATTCGGAGAAACCTGACCACCGAGTTGCTAACAGGAACTTACATCACGTTACATTTTCCTGCTTTGAAGTAGGTCTACCCGTCACCCAAGTATTATCACAGAAAATAATCCAAGACAATCGAACAGCAGCAAGTGACTTCTGCTATATTTGTAATAAAATTTAGAAGATGAAATAGAATAGCATGAACTCCTAGAAAAATGCATCGAATAGAATAAGGATAAATGAGAATACGCCATGACTATGACTGAGTTTTTAGGGAGATGTCCCTCAGTACACGAGGGAGTACTGAGGTCCATGTTACCCCTATAACATGCCGATAAATTATTAATAAAATTAGAACATAAAGTTTAAAAATAACGAGAATGGTCCTACGCAGATCCGAAATAAATGAGAGTCCAACTGTGTTACGGAAGGTAAAATAGGGGACCAAAGAACCCTCAGGACAGGATACGAAACGAAAACCTCAATATTCACAACACGTATACATACATTATATCCTATTGTCTTTGGTACTTAGTAATAAATATACACTGAAACGCCAAAGAAACTGGTAGAGGAATGCGTATTCAAATACAGAGATATGTAAACAGGCAGAATACGATGCTGCGGTCGGCAACGTCTATAAAAGACAACAAATGTCTGGCGCAATTCTCACTGCGGCAACATTGGTAGGTTGTCAAGAAGTGACTTAGGACGTGTTGTTACAGGCCGCGCGCGAGTGATAGCACACAGCATCTCCCAGGTAACGATGAAGTGGAGATTTTCCCGAACGACTATTTCACAACTGTATCGTGAATATCAGGAATCCGGTAACACAATCAAATCTACGACATCGCTGCGGCGGGAAAAGATCGTGCAGGAAAGGTACCAACGACGACTGAAGAGGATCGTTCAACGAGGCAGAAGTGCAACCCTTCCGTAAACTGCTGCAGATTTCAGTGCTGGGCCATCAACAAGTATCAGCGTGCGAAATATTCAACGAAACGTCATCGACGTGAGCCTTCGGAGCCGAAGGCCCACTCTTGTACTCTTGACGACTGCACGACACAAGGCTTTACGTCTCACCTGGACCTGTCAGCACCGACATTGGACTGTTAATGACTGGAAAGCTGGCCGTTGTGGTCGAGCGGTTCTAGGCGCTTCAGTCCGGAAACACGCGGCTGCTACGATCGCAGGTTCCAATCCTGATTCGGGCATGGATGCGTGTGATGTCCTTAGGTTGGTTAGGTTTAAGTAGTTCTAAGTCTAGGGGACTGATGACCTCAGATGTTAACTTCCATAGTGCTTAGAGCCATTTGAACCACGACAGGAAACATGTTACCTGGTCGGATGAGTCTATTTTAAATCATATCGAGCGGATGGACGTGTATGGATATGGAGACAATTACATAAATCAGTGTCAGCAGGGGATTGTTCAAGCTGGTGGAGGCTCTGTAATGGTGTGGGGATTACGCCTAGATAAGAGGTACATAAGCTTCCTGCCTGATCACCTGCATCCATTCATGTCCATTGTGCATTCCGACGGACTTGGGGAATTCCAGCAGGACAATGCGACACTCCACACCTCCAGAATTGCTACAGTGTGGCTCCAGGAACACTATTGTGAGTTTAAACAGTTCCGCTGGCTACCAGCTCCACAGATAAGAACATTATTGAACATATCTGGGATGTCTTGCAACGTGCTGTTCAGAAGAGATCTCCATTACCTCTTAATGTTACGGTTTTATGGACAGCCGTGAAGGATTCATGGTGTCAGTTCCCTCCATCACTACTTCAGACATGAGTCGCGTCCGTGCCACGCCGTGTTGCGGCACTTCTGCGTGCTCGCGGGGGCCGTACACGATATTAGGCAGATGTACCAGTTTCTTTGGCTCTTCAGTGTATACACTGATCAATTAGAACATAATGCCACCTGACTAATAGCGGGTATGTCCACCTTGGGCATGGATAACAAACGCGACGTGTCGTGGCATGGAAGCAGTGAGGCCATGGTAAGTCGGTGGAGGAAGTTAGCGCCATATCTGCACACACAAGGCACCTACTTCCCGTAGTTTCCAGGGAGGGAGCGATGAACTCTGATGCCACGTTCAATCACATTACAGATGTATTCAATTGAATTCAGATTTGGCGAGTTGGGGGGGGGGGGGCAGCATATCAACTGGAACTCGCCACTGTTTTCCTGGAATCACTCCATCACACTCCTGGCCCTGGGACATGACGCGTTCTCTTGATGAAGCCGTGCGGTTCTAGGCGCTACAGTCTGGAACCGAGCGACCGCTACTGTCGCAGGTTCGAATCCTGCCTCGGGCATGGATGTGTGTGATGTCCTTAGTTTAGTTAGGTTTAATTAGTTCTAAGTTCTAGGCGACTGATGACCTCAGAAGTTAAGTCGCATAGTGCTCAGAGCCATTTGAACCATTTGAATCTCTTGTTGAAAAATGCCACTGCCGACGAGAAACATGATCGTCATGAAGTGATGTACGTGATCTGCAACCAGTGTACGATACTCCTTGGTCGTCGTTGTGCTTTGCACGACCTCCACTGGACCCACGAAAGCCCATTTGAATGTTCCCCAGAGCGTAATGGAGCCGCCGCCAGTTTGTCTTCATCCCGCAGTACAGGTGTCAGGAGCTGTTCCCCTAGGAGACGAAGGATTTGCACCCTCCATCGACATGATGAAGAAGGTATCGGGATTCATCAGTCCTTGCAAAGCTCTGCCACTCCGCCAACATCCAGTGCGGATGGTCACGTGCCCATTTCGGTCGTATCTGCCGAAGTCATGTTGTTAACAGTGGCACATGCATGGGTCGTCGGCTGCGGAGACACATCCTTAGGAGTGTTCGTCGCGCTGTGCGTTCAGACATACCTGTACTCTTTCCAGCATTAGAATCTGATGTTGGTTCCATCACAGTTCGCCGCCTGTTCTGCTTCATCAGTCTATCCACCTTGCGACGCCTGGCATCTGTAATGAAGGGTAGCCGCCCAACCCCATGGCGTCTGGACGTGGTTTCACTTTGGTCTCGCCACATGTTGAAGACAGTCGCCTCAGCATTCCTCGAACACCCTATAAGTCCTGCCATTTCCGAAATCCTCTTGCCGAGTCTCTGGGCCATCACAGTCTGCCCTTGGTCAGACTCAAATAGCTCGCGCGCCTTCCCCATTTAACATACTGACAGCACGCTCACTGATACTACGAGCACCGTGCGTTTGTCTGTCTAGCGGTTATTCCTCGCCAGATGACGCTGCCATCGCCTGGACGGGTTTATATGTTTATATCGATAGTAGGCCGGTGGTCATAATGTTCTGTCTGCTCAGTGAAATAGATAATAACAAACTGAGTCCCTCTGCTTATTACCACAGACGCGACCGGTGTTTCTTCGATCTCCTGTTGTCAAACATCACTGGTGCGACTGCTCCCGCTGCCTCCATAAACTGGCGGCACAAATATGCAATTTACGTCATATAAGTCTGGCGCACACTTTCTTTAATAAATTCCATGGAAGACAATATTTATGGGTTCAAGTCTGGCCATCGTGTCACAGATATGTCTGATCCACTATGACTACTCTCTATCCACCATCCCACACATTCCTTTTTTCGCCTTATCGTTTCAGTATGACGAAGCGCGCGGAAGACGCTGAAGTCAAATTTTCGTCAAGTAGTCGTGGTTTATGGTTTCCTTGCTTTTACGGCGAATACTGTTCTTGTTTCTTTTGAAAATGACTAGGCCCATATTCTTACCCATTCTTGTCAAGTCTGAGCTTACATCCGCCTCTGATGCCCTGTTGTAAATGGGGTGTTACATCTACATCTACAACTACATCATATTCCGCAAACCACATAGCGGTTTGTGGCCGAGGGTACTACCTCTGATACAAATAACCGATGACCGCTTCCTTGTCTCAGTCGCAAATGGCGCGTGGAAGAATGATTGTCAGTAACCTTTTGTATTAGCTCTAATTTCTAGAATTTTCACGTCGTTGTTATTTCGCTAGATGTATGTAGCAGCAAGTGAGATGTTGTGCAACTCTTTGCAGAAAATGGTCTCTCGAAATTTCAATGCTAAACTTCTCCGTCTTGCACAACACCTTTCTTGTAAGGTCTGACACTGGAGTTTGCTGAGCAGCTCTGTAACGCTCTTGCGCCAAGTAGACTACCCCGTGACGAAATGCTTTGCTCTTCGTTGAATCTACTCTATTTCTTTTATCACGCCTACATGGTAAGGATTCCAAATTGATGTACAGTACTCAAGAATCGGTCGAACAAGCGCCCTGTACGCCACTTCCTTGATGGATGAGTTACATTTTTTTAAGATCCTTCCTGTGAATTTCAGTCTGGCATCTGCTTTTCCCACTATATTTTTTATGTGGGCATTCCACTTAAAGTCACTCTGGATAGTTACTTCTGCATATTTTACGACAGATCCCTGGCGATACTGAGGAAATTAGACTAGGAAATGACACTCTAAGAATAGTAGACCAGTTTTCGTATTTGGGCAGCGAAATAACGGACCATTGCCGAAGTAAAGAAGGCACACAATGCAGACTGCAATAGGAAGAAATGTTTTACTGAAAAAGAAAACTTAGAGAACAAAGAATAACACCGAATGACCCTAAGTGCTAGAAAATCTTTTCTAAAAATATTTGCCTGTGGTGTAGTTATACATTACCTCATGAAAAGTATCTGGACGCCTATTAGTGGACATTAACATAGAGTGTTTGCACCCTTCGGCTTTATGACGGCGTGTACTCTGCTTGGGACATTTACGATGCAATCTGGAACGACTTTGACGCTGTAACTCATCCAGAAGGTTTTCCATTGGTTTTAGGTCGGGTCTCTGGGCAGGCCAGTCCGTTTCAGGAATGTTATTCTCCACAGACCGTTGCCTCACGGATGCTGATGCTGCTTTATGACAGGGCCCATTGCCATGCTCATACACCCTCCCTCATCGTCTCTGAACTATTTCACTACTGTACGCACTACACAATGCTCCAAAATGTGTTCATATCCTTCCGCGTTTAGAGTTTTCCTTCGGGCAATAAGGCGACCACAGCTTAACCACAATAAACGCCCCCATACCGTAAAACAATCTCCTCAGTACTTCATTGTTGGCTCTAAACATAACGACAGGTATCGTTCTCCGGGTATTTGCCAAATACAAACCCTTCCATCGGATTGCCACAGGGTATGGTGTGACCCATTTTCAGTCATCCACTATCCAGTGACTTTCCTGTTAGTACCATGTCAAGCGTCGCTTAGCGTTGAATATAGAAATTTGTGGCTTATGAAGGGCTTTTTCAATGGATACAACAATCATCGTGTTATTTGGACTCTCGTAGCACTTTTGAACTCAGGAGCGATTCTTTCCGCTGATTCTACGCTATTTTCTACAACCACCTCTGCATTCTCAACGGTTCATGTCTATCAGCACATGAGGTCTGCCTGGTCTTGATTTAGGTGCGGTTGTTCCCTCACATTCCCACTTCACAGCACGTCACCAACAGTTTGCTTGCATGGTTTTACAAGGGTTGAAATGTCCCTGGTGCACATGTTACTCTGGTAGTATCCAATGACTAGTCTGTGTTCGAAGTCACTCAGCTCCCATAACTGAGTCATTTTGCTGTTACTGCTTCTCTACTGACAACAGTATACATCACGCTTCCCTTTACATTGGCGGCTTTGCTTCTTCTAGCCGTTAGCTCCTCTTTACGTGCGGGTGTCTGGATACTTTACACAGAAGGGACAAAAGTCATGGGAAGCGACGTGCACATTTACAGATGGTGGTTGTATCGCGTTCACATGGCATAAAAGGGCATGGCATTGGCGGAACTGTCATCTGTACTCAAGTGATTCATGTGAAAAGGTTGCTGACATGATTATGGCAGCATGGTGGTATTAACAGACTCTGAACACGGAATAATAGTTGGAGCTAGACGTATGGGACATTCCGTTTCGGAAATAATTAGAGAAATTGATATTCTGAGATCCACAGTATCAAGAGTGTGCCGAGAATACCATGTTGCGGGCATTACTTCTCACCACGGACAACGGAGTGGCCGACGGCCTTCATTTAACGATCGACAGCAACGGAGTTTGCGTAGAAGTGTCATTACTAACAGACAAGCAACACCACCTGGAATAACCGCAGAAATCACCGTGAGACCTAAGACGAACGTATCCGTTAGGATAGTGCAGCAAAATTTGGCCTTAATGAGCTATGGGAACGACGCGAGTGCCTTTGCTAACAGCACGACATCGTCTGTAGCGCACCTCCTGGGTTCGTGACCATATCTGTTGGACCCTAGAAGACTGGAAAACCGTGGCCTGGTCAGATGTGTTCCGATTTCTGTTTGTAAGAGCTGATGGTAGGGTTCGAGTATGGTGCAGACCCTACGAAGCCATGGACCTAAATTATCAACAAGGTACTATGCAAGCTGGTAGTGGCTCCATAATGGTGTGGACTGTGTTTACATGGAATGGACTGGATCCTCTGGTACAACTGAACCGATCATTAACTGGAAATTGTTATATTCATCTACTTTGAGACCATTTGCAGCCATTCGTGGACCTCCTGTTGCCATCCAACGACGGAGTTTTTATTTATGGCAATGCGCTATGTCACCGGGCCACAACTGTTCGCAATTGGTTTGAAGAATATTGTGGGCAATTCGAGTGAATGATTTGGCAAGTCACATCGCACATTTATGGGACACAATCGAGAGTCAGTACGTGCACAAAATCGCACCGGCAACACTTTCGCAATTTAAATGTTTATTTGACACTACGATAGTGAAGCCATAGTAAAAGTACATAAAATTGTTTCTTTAAAAAGAAAAGGTTACATTACATAATCTTTTTTTTATAAAGGAAGGGTTACATTTCCGGTTTCAATGAACTACGTCGTCACTTTCAAATGCAAAAAAAAGTTGGAGAATATGTAATGGGATGTTTCACATTTGAAAATGACGACGTAGTTCGTAGAAAGCGGTAGTGTAACCCTTTCTTTTTAGAGAAAATATTTTATGTAGTGTGACTACGGCTTCACCATTGTAGTGTCAAATAAACATTTACGTTATATTTTGGCCACACTCCCTACGACAATTATATCAGAATACAGAACACTCGCAATCATGGTCGGCTACAGAGGCAGCATGGCTCAATATTTATGGAAGGGACATCCAACGATTGTTGAGTCCATGCCACGTCGAGCGAGCTGCTGCACACACCGGGCAATAGGAGGCACCACACGATATTAGGAGGTATCCGATGACTTTTGTGATCTCGATGTGTAGTATATATACACACGTGACGTGGACGGTAAACAATAGGGAAGAGTTTTGTACCTGGAGGATAGTGTAATGTTTCCTCAGGAGTATTTCAATAGGTTCTCTGCATGGCGGTCAGCCATACTGCCCACTCAATTATGGAGGTGGATGCATCATAAGAAATAAGCTCCAAAAGAGTAAATAGATAAGTCTTAAGAGACTTACAGTTCTCACTTGGGCATCTGATTTCCTTCAGAAACAGGAATAGTCCAAGCGTCCCATCAACAATCTGCAGTTCGCTGACAAAAGCAAACCACTCTGGAAGACAAGCATCACCCGCTGGTAACCTTTAATATCGCCATATCCCACCATCTTCAATCCTACAACTATGTTTCAATGCAACAGTCACGAAGAAACCAACAAAACACCGAAACTGCTCCTACCTCCAAAAAATCACGAACTCAAATAGACTGCCACTTATACGTTGGCCTTCTCTCACACAGACGTAAAATCCCTAAAACCCAAATCCGTCACCGTGGACTTAAATAATTTACAAACCGCCAAATACAGTAAATAGTCCCTCTGAAAGACTGAGTCCAAATAAAGTCTCCAAATCCGAACTTCCATACTGATCTCCTTTGCAAAATCCCTCGCTTTACTTATGCTCCCAGATCGACTTTAGCGTCTCTCACCACATCCCACAGACCTACCAAATCCAGCCTCTCCGCGGTCCTCTCACCTTCACTGCTGTGATCACAAAGGTATACCCTGGGATCATATACAATGGGGGAAGGGAGGAAATTTGAATAGAGCTTCCATCCAGATATAGAAATTCTGAAAGCTCTCTGTATCATCAATGACCTAGGCCCCACTCATCTCGTCCGTATGGTTGGCGAATCCATCTCGACTCAACGAGGGAGCCCTGATATAACATCGTTGCCACATAACTGAAACTTCCATTTCCAGCCCCCCGTCCCACAGCCACCAATGTGTCCCTCTGACAACCACCAACGCCTACCTGACGACCTGAGCAAACCGCAGCACTTCGCTCGTACCTCTCTGACATCTTTACAATTCCTCATGACCTTCATTTCGTCTGCTTCTTATTCCCCACAGTTCATGAATGTACGGATAAAAAATGCTTCTAGTTTCCTTTACTTGGAAAAGATATCCGAGACAAATCTGTATTCAACCATCCCAACATATGGTTTAAAACAAGTATTAAAAATGCAGCGCTGCTAACAGGTACAACTGTATTATCTGCACAAACAGTATGTTCCCCTTCTTTCTTAATATCCCTTGCAAACCTTTACAACACGATCCTCTGCTTAGGATACTTTTCACAATTGTGGAAAACCTCCACAAATGCTTCATGAAAACAAACAAATTCACTGAAGATACTTCTTCCTACAGTCCTATCAACCTTCCCACAGTGTTTAGCAATGTCTTCGCCATCCTTTTCCAACAGTACAGAAAATCCGCAATTGTCTGTGTTCCTTGACATAGTAAAATCCTATGACCGTGTATGAGATTCTGATCTCCTTTTCGAACATCACACATATGCGCTTCCAATGAAGTATGCCTTTCTTATTGGTTCCTATCATTCTAATCGTCAGTATTTTGTCGCTATTAACAATACCAATTCCCATATATTTCATCCCGCTGCAGGTGTGTCACGAGGCTCTGCCTTTGCCATCTAGTTTATATCCTCTGCACTGTCGATATGCGCGAATCACTTTCACCTGTCCTCCTCTTTCAGTACACTGATGACACTACTGTCCTTCTATATTCCAGAAATCCCAATAATTCCTCCAACTTCTTATTAACCATTTTACCTACTAGTGTAACCAATAGATCTACCAAAACCCAGTAAATAATTATAGGATATACCACCAGTAATTTCCGCCCACATGTCTTCTGCTTGACCATTTACGACGGTCCTATACAACTAACCAGCACACTAAGGTATCTGGAACTAACACTTGACCCTCAACTAACATGGAAACTTCACCTACTGACGATCCAATAGATGACATACTGTAGACTAGAACTACTAAATGGCCCATCACGGCGATTGCGAAACCTTGGTCGGACCTATCCTCTTCTGTGACAATGTTGCATGGATATCAGTCCGAGGGTGTATCACTCCTTCCAAATCTCTGAAAACTGTGCACTTCGCCTCACTTTCCTATCCTCCTCCCACGCGAATCATTTATTAGCTCATCAAAACATCATTTTTCTTCACGTACACGGAACACTTCTTTACATCTTACACCATCCGCAAATTCGACTCCAGCAATGCTATTGTGTCCCCTCTCATTTCCAGTCATGGTATGCTGACGCCTTATACCGAAATATTCCACTAACTATTCACATACTCACTCCATTTTCTCTCTCAACTGCACTTGAGCCGTCCCTCTCTGACAAAATAAATCCAAATTGATTTTCTTCCATGATATCAACTACAGATCTTACCCACTCGTAGCACACCACATCAGGGCTCCCATTCCCTCTTCCCTCTCCATCCTTCCCTACGTCTTCTTATCTGCATATTACGGCTCCTTTTCGCTTTCTGTCTTTGCACATCCCACTCCAATACATAGCATCATCTCCACAGATACTACTCGACGGGTCCCTATGCTTATATCTTCACACTGCAACCCTACAGGACACCAAACGTTTCTACTCCCCAAAAATATTATTTCTCCTGTCTAGGTCCTTCGACGTTTTAGTGCAAGTGCAGTGATCCTTCGCAAGAAATGTCACAAATTTCTGCAACATTTTTTAAATGGACAGAGGCGGATAAAAATATGGAAACAGCAAAAACAGTACACGTTACATTGCCTAATACGAAGCATCAAACCTGTTGGAATTCAAAACGTCTCGAAATTGTCTTGTATTCTCTTCAAGGGAATCTTATACTAATTTTCCTGCAAAAGAGTTGGAAGTTCGAGGAAAGATGATGCAAGTGGATACCAGTCAAGCACCCTTCTCTCCAAAGTACTAATACTGTGATCTGATGACTGTGATGGCCAGGGGAAATGCGACAATTCATCCTCGTGCTGACAACACCCCTCCTGAACTATCCAAGATTTGTGAACGGAGCCCTGTCGTCCTGGAGTAAAACACCACCACTTAAGAACAAACATGGTACATGGGATGGATCTGAATAGCCAAAATGGTCTCATAATTATTGGCAGTAATGTGATGTTGCAGAGTAGTAAGGGACCCATGGAATTCCACGTTTTGACTGCCAAAATCGTCACCGAATCCCCGCCATGTTTCACTATTGGCAGCAAGCAGTCTGCTTCGTACGCTTGTGACAGCGTACGCCAGACGCTAACTAGGTCATAAGTTGAAAACAATGTGAAAGAAGACTCATCCAACGAAATGACTTTCTTGCATTGCCCCATAGTCCAGATTTTATCGATCTGGGAGAACATTTTCCTGTCCCGTGCGTTTACATCACTGATGTGTGGTTTTTGAATTACAACTCGTTCAGTATTTACCAGCTTTCGGGGATCACTTCATGGTGTTTGGGTGCTGACAGCGTTCACGGAGGAGGAGGAGATTAGTGTTTAACGTCCCGTCGACAACGAGGTCATTAGAGACGGAGCGCAAGCTCGGGTGAGGGAAGGATGGGGAAGGAAATCGGCCGTGCCCTTTCAAAGGAACCATCCCGGCATTTGCCTGAAGCGATTTAGGGAAATCACGGAAAACCTAAATCAGGATGGCCGGAGACGGGATTGAACCGTCGTCCTCCCGAATGCGAGTCCAGTGTGCTAACCACTGCGCCACCTCGCTCGGTAGCGTTCACGAATGCGACATTCAGAACTGCAGTGGCTTTTGCAGCTATCGACCTCTTGTGCTCGTCACAATCCTCTTCAGTGACGGTGAGTCACGATCGCCCAGTACCCAATTTCGCCAGCTTTGTAACTTAGCGGATGTTTTGCCGATTTTTCATGTACGCGATATAGATGTTCGATACAGTATCTCTTGAAGCACCAAATACTTCGGTTACCTTAGTCACGGGAGCGTCCGCCGTACGAGCACCAACGATGTGCCCACATTGAACTTCACTTAGCTCTGCGACAATCCATTCATCCACAGCTACACGCAACACTGTTCTGACCATGACTAGCACTTGCAACGCATTGAGGATACTGAAGTTGTGCCGTCTTGGTCAAATATTGCAGCACAAGCTGTGGGTTCGGCTAGCACATGCATTTACATTTAATCAAGCATTTCATAGGTTTTCCCGTATTTCTGTCCAAATACTGTTCATCTTACAGTTTTCAAGTTAACTTTATGGTATTTTTGGTTGTAATGAAAAACAAAGTAAATCAAATGTTTAAAATTTACATAAGTATCATCGAAATATGTCTCTTTTCGGATATATTTTAAAACGTTTGTAAATGTTTCATCTATCAATCATATTTCCTTATCACTATGTGTAAGGGGTGATCAAAAAGCTTCCATTCAAAGGCCATACAGCCCAGGCTCGGTATGCCGATCGAGAAGAATTGTCATGAGCACTGACGCAATCATACCATTGACATACCAGGCTGAAGATACCCGTTTGGTAAAACACTGTGTCCTGCGTGAATAAGTCAGTAACTGTTTGCTGCACATCCTCGACCGACAGAAATCGTCGACCCTTCCAGGCATTTTTTAAGGTACCAAAGGACTCTAGGGCTGAGGCTCGAGTGCCTCCCAGATCTACCGGCGTCTTGTGTCGCATCGCGACCAGTGCGGAATTTGGCGCAACATTCCCCAACGATGGTTTCCGACAGACATCCTGTCCCATACATTACTTCATTCTCCGATGGGTGTCTACCGGTGTTTCGCCTTCGGGAGCCGAGAGAAGAATAACAGTATGTTGGTCCTTTTTGGACGCAATCGGTAATAATGTCGTCAGAGCTCACTTTGCCGCATTTACCGCGCGTTCGTTGGAAAGACACGAATGCCACAGTAACTCCTTGCCTACATGTGGTGTTTATATACCCGCATCGTAGTCGAGTTACGTCACATATACGCTGCAGCAACGCCCTCAAACGGAAGTTTTTTAATCGTCCCTTGTATATCTTAAAAACTTTTGGCTGCAAAGCGGAATGTTTCGTACTGCTGACAGCCCACCCCCGCCCATATGTGACGCGAGGTATTATACAATAATAAAGAAAAAGGCTACTTTTGGTAAGTTTTATTTTTGCCCGCCACTTGCTGGTAGTTGACAGATCGGTGGCCTGTCTTCATGTACGTCAGCTACCACTTGAAGATGACATCACAGTCGAAATCGGTCGATAGTAGAAAAATAAACAATAATTGCAGTCGAAGACAGAAAATTTTTGCCATTCCGATATTTTATACGACTGTGAGATGTCTGCGCCAACAAAGGCATCTGCCTCCCTTTGAAACATAACACGGGACAAAGCTGTCCTCGGCGTAAGGCACCCACTTGATTTTCTTGAAAACTCGTTTCAGGCAAATTTAATCACACAGTGGAGCGACATCCGTTTCGTGACACGTGATTTGCTGAGCAGAGCTTGCCGATAGAGCTGTCAATACAGAAAGATAGCGAGTTACGGTTTCCGTCCCTCATCTTTCTCAGCGGGCTGCACGGGTAGCCGGCCTGCAGGCGCTCGGCTGACAGCAAATGGTTCAAATGGCTCAGAGCGCTATGGGACTTAACATCTCAGGTCAACAGTCCCCTAGAACTTAGAACTACTTAAACCTAACCAACCGAAGGAAATCACACACATCCATGACCGAGGCAGGATTCTAATCTGCGACCATAGCGGTCGCGCGGTTCCAGACTGAAGCGCCTAGAACCGCTCGGTAACAACGGTCGGCGGCTGACAGCAGCGGTGACTGCCATTATAGTGTGTCTAAAATTAGTTGCGGCTTATGACGTTTGGCTGTCTGGAGGGGGATATGACACCATTGCCCAGGTAACACCAACAGCAAGCTCGGTTTCCCTACGACGCCGTCAGCAGTTCGGCTGGTAAAGCGCCCCTGTGGCCAGGTCATGGTGGTACTACTTATTAGATGCATCAACGTTTGTCAGCTCTCGCAAAGTAGTATTTTCTGGCGTTGAAGTGTTCTGTAGTCGTCAGGTATTGTGAACAAGTGTTTTGTGTTGGCGTTGCATAACTAACGACAGTGCAGTACATCTGAATACGAGAATAGTAATAAAAGTGTCATCCAAGAACACTTTCACCGGCTGCTGCAAAACAATCCTTGGAATTCGACAACAGTAAAGCAGAAAACATCATACCACTCTGCTGTGAAGCATAAAGCTCCAACAATGCAGTGGAGAAAAGCGGATATTTTGCTGTAGGTACAGAAAAATGATAAAGGTTGAAGCTATACAAGGCGAAGTTACTGGAACATGTCATGCTTTACAAGCCAACATTTCACGCTACCAGGTCGACGAACTGGCTATCGGTAAAGGAAATAGTTTAATCAGGCCTCCTCCGACAAAAGAAGTCACTGTAAATGTTATACGACGGGACTGATCTCGAGTTGCCAGTCATACCAAGAAGGTTGTTAAGGAGGCACTGATTCATGAAGGACTGTGGCGAGTTTTGAGGACTATGTAACTTCTCTTGTTGCCCTGTTAAAATTTGCTTTTTTTGTCAAAACACAGCGGAGTTTCGAAATATTAACTTACTAATATTCTAATCGACTTGAAATTGCGACAGACTCCTGAAGTAGTGTAATATTAAACTAACAACTGAGTTCAAGTCAGGTCAATAGTTTACCAAACAGTCCATTGTCAGTATAAAAATAGATTTGTAACTTCTCACTTATATTGTTACAAAACCCACAGCAGTTCTCGTTCCACCAGCTATCGACGGCACTCAATAATTACATTATTTTGCTGAAAAACTCTGCAGTCGCCTGAATATCGCGGTAGATATGGAAATTGTCATTTGTCAAAATCGTGTTTCGATGTCTCAAACCATTTATTAGGTACGAGGAAATGGTTCAAATGGCTCTGAGCACTATGGGACTTAGCTTCTAAGGTCATCAGTCGCCTAGAACTTAGAACTACTTAAACCTAACTAACCTAAGGACATCACACACATCCACGCCCGAGGCAGGATTCGAACCTGCGACCGTAGCGGTCGCGCGGTTCCAGACTGTAGCGCCTAGAACCGCTCGGCCACTCTGGCCGGCCAGGTACGAGGAATTTATGAATATTTCATTCTAGTTTTCTCTGACTCGCGAGTTCATGGCGGAGCGCTTTACATACATTCCATTTTCTAGGGATTGGAAATAGCGCTATCTTTCCAAGTTAAAAGAATAATTCAATGTATTATCTACATTTAATACGGAGCAACACGTAACCTAACATGCACCAAACATAAATTCACAACGATACCTATTTTTCACCGGAAACCAAGAATTTCTTGCAGTAGTTAACCTACTATCGAAATATGACAGTAACTATGACCATTAACGAAATGATAGGTGGTTCAGCATGAAGTTGACAAATTAAACTATAAGATGTGTGAGAATGAGAGTTTATTACGGAGAAGTTTCTTTAAAATTGTTTGATAAAGATCGGTGATCAGCCAATCTGCAGTTCACATATTCAAGCGCCGCGCCGTGTAGGCCTGGAATTATACTGCGGTCACCTGCTGACGCGCCCAGTACTCGCCGGCATCTACGCTTCGCTCCATTCGCTGCTTACTTAACTGTCAAAAGTCGCACTATAGGCGGGCAGCAACGCGTGTGTTACGAGCAGAATATAGAGAGCAGAAACGGCACTTGCCGCCTGCCCGGTTCGCTCGCCTGCTGCGGCTACACAGCTACCCTTGGCGCGTTACGAGCCTCTTCACGTACTCAGAGAACGATAAGAACAAGTTTACACCTGCTGTAACGACAACGCAGCCTGTACCAACATTCAGCACTACTGCCGTATCTCAGAACACAGCTTGCATAGGCTGAGTTGGCTGAAACTGATGAGATATTTTTAGAATTACAAAACACAGTGGACTTTATGGGAAGTGAGAAACGTAACTGATCTGATGACCAAAGTCTATGAAACAAGATAATTACCATCAGGTTTTCGTCAGATTTTCGAAACGGAAGTCACACTGCTGAAGAAATAACGAACGGATGAATGAGAAAAGTTAAAGTTTTGTGTTTTTTGGGATCCACAGATCCACAGCCTCCAGATGTTTAAGAAACGTAAACATGATCGGTAGTAGTTGTAACGTGATTTTTATTTAATCGTGCGATTAGGTAATTTCCACCACGCGTCATTGTGAAACACAGTTGTAACATCTGTACGTCATGTCATTTTCAAATAACTCTTAATAACAAATGAAAAGGAGAGTAGAGTTCAGAATACGATCTTAAAAAGTGTCATTGTAGTGTAGATCCTTCCGCAAAATGACGGAATATGGATACTTTTTACTTGTAATTACGAGTAATTTGAAAGTGACATGAAGTACAGATGTTACAAATGTGTTTCACAATGATTCACGATTAATTAAAATCACATTACAGTCTGCTACGGACCATGTTTACGTTTATTAATGAGAAAAGTATCAGACGGTCAGTCTGGCTCTTTACGATTATAAATTTCTGAACAGAATAATTATTTTTGTCGTCTTCACTCTGAAGACTATCATGATGCAGTTCTCTACGCTGCTCCATCCTGTGAAAGCTTCTTCATTTCCGAATAATTACTGCAAATCCATCCATCTCAACCTGCTGTGTTCATCAGCCGGCCTCCCTCTGTAATTTTTACCCCTGACACTTCCTTTCATTACCAAACAGACAATTCACTCATATGACAGGATGTGTCCTATCAACCGACCGCTTCTTTTAGTCAACCAGTCAAGTAAATTTCTTTTTTACGAACTCGATTCATTACTTCTTCATTACTTACACGATCCATCCATCTAATTTTCAGGGTCGTTCTGTAGTACCATATTTCAGAAGCTTCTATTTTCTTTTTGTCTGAACCGCTTATTGTTCACATTTCACTTCCGTACAAGGCCACACTCCAGACAAATGTCTTAAGTAAGCACATCCTAACCCTTCAATTACTAATGATCATGGAAATTCCTATTGAGATAGCTGAATGGGCACGGCTTGAAAGCCAGTACAAAATTTTACTGTCTCATTCACTAATCTAATTGCTTCAGCATAACCTAATTTAATTCGGCTATATTTTTATGATCTCTTTTTAAGACACTATCCATTCCATTCAGCACCTCTTGCAAGTAATTTGCAGTCTCTGACAATAACAATGTCATCGGTAAACCTCTAAATGTTTATTTCTTCTCCCTGATATTTAATTCGGTCTCTAAATTTATCCTTCATTTGCTTTACTGCTTGCTCAATGTGGTCTCGCCTGTTGCTACATGCTCTATCTCCGAAACTAAACTGATTTACAAAAATGAATATCACTAAAAGGAAAAAAAAAATATTCGAAAGCCCTCAGAGAAAGTCTGCGGGGAAAAGTGGCCCAGTGGTCCTTATATTTAGGAGGGAGGTGGTTCAAATCCCAGTCCATCCATCCAAATTTTGATTTTCCGTGGATTTTCTACATCAGTTAAGGAAACTGCCTTGGCAGTTGCTTTGGAAACGGCACAGTTGCTCTCCTTTCCCTACCATTCCTAACTCGACCTTATGATTCACTTTAATCACTTCGTTATTGACAGGACGTTCAACTTTAATCTTCTTTCTTTTTTTCCTTCCTTCAGAGAGACTCAAAATGGCTCTGAGCACTACGGGACTTAACATCTGTGCTCATCAGTCCACTAGAACTTAGAACTACTTTAACCTAACTAACCTAAGGACATCACACACATCTATGCCCGAGGCAGGATTCGAACCTGCGACCGTAGTGGTCACGCGGTTCCAGACTGAAGCGCCTAGAACCGCACGGCCACACCGGCCGGCTTCAGAGAGGGAATAGGAGACCTATGCAGTACAGAATTAGGAAGAATAAAGAGAAATTACGAAACCTCCAAAACAACCAAACACGTTGAGAAAGTCTTCATCAGTCTAAGGTGAAATAAGTTTATAATATTGAGTAGGGATAAGGACCACAAAGGAGTAATAATCTACAGATCCTTCAAAGTACAAAATTTTCACTTTGCAGCGGAGTGTACGTTGATATGAAACTTCCTAGCTGCTTAAAACTGTGTACCGGACCGAGACTCGAACTCGAGGTCTTTGTCTTGGGCGGAAAGGGGTTCTACGGACTGAGCTACCCGATCACGACTCAGAACCCGTCCTCACAACTTTACTTCCGCCAGTAACTCGTCTCCTACCTTCCAAACATCACAGAAACTCTCCTACGAAACTTGCAAGACTGGACTTCTGGAGGAAGAACCCTCACTCGCGAAAGGCAAAGGTCACGAGCTTTAGTCTCGGTCGGCACACAGTTTTAATCTTCCAGGAAATTTCATATCAGCGCACACCCCGCTACAGAGTGAAAATTTCATTCTGGAAACATCCCCCAGGCTGTGACTAAACCATGTCTCCATAATATCCCTTCTTCCAAGAGTGCTAGTCTTGCAAGTTTCGCAGGAGAGCTTCTGTGAAGTCTGTAAGGTATGAAACGAGGTACTGGCGGGAGTAAAGCTGTGAGTAGGAGTCGTCAGCCGTTCTCGAATAGCTCAGTCGACGACAGTCCGCCTTTAGCCGCGGAGCAGCTCGGACTTGTTTACGTCCCGGCTGCGAACGTTCGCGGAAGAAGCGGTGTTTACACCGTCGTCACTCGCGTGTGTTATTGTTTGAATCGAACGCAATGGCACACAATTTCCGAAAAACCACGATACAGTTCACGTTCTGTAACGAGTACGCACGACCGAAGGCTTTCGAAATCGAACGTTTCTTGAGGGACGAAGTGCAACTTAATTACACGGAGATTATTGGAATTCATTTATCAATCGTGAGCAGCACTCTTTACGTAAAAATGATTGACGACGCAGCATGCGATAGGATCATTGAAGCCGCCAAACGAGGATTTCAGTTCCGACACTCCGATGGTCATATTGGCGAAGTTTTAGTCGCTCATTCTGGCCTGGGCGTGCGTACGATTCGAGTCTTCGAGCTGCCTTTCGAGGTACCAGAATCCTTGGTCACTGAAGCGCTCCAGCCATATGGCAGAGTTATCAGTCATACGGCCGAACGTTGGGCAAGTTTTAGCACGTATCCAGTGCTCAATGGTGTCCGACAGGTGCGAATTGCGCTCACGAAACATGTGCCATCGTACATCAACATTGGCGGCTGTCGAGCTATTGTCATCTATGATGGACAGCCCCGGACATGCTCCGGGTGTGGTGGTGAAGGACATTTTCGATCTGCGTGTATGCAGAGGAGACTCGTGCAACTCCCCAGCGGAGACCTCCAGAATCCGACTACACCAACGTCACTGCCGATGACTTACGTGGCGGCGCTTCGCGGGGAGGTGACGCCGAGATCGGAGCGCACTATCGAACCGACGCCGCAGTTGATTGAGGCGCCTTCGGACCCCACTGAAGAAGGAATGGCTCAGACCAACCTCCAATCCCAGACATTACAGGTGGTGCAGAAAGAGGATGACAGCATCACAACAGTCATGGAAGCTGAAGTGGAACGGCCCCAGGGCGTTGTGGCGGCGGCGAGTGCGCAGGTAATGCAAGATTCGCCAACACCAGAAGCCGAGGTTAGGGCCCGCAAACAACGCTCGCCAAAGCGCCGCAAGAAGCGCCGGCTAAACTCTGCGGAGACGCTCCCTTCTCTTCTTGGGAGCCCAGATGAGTCTAACACTATGGACCTGTCTGACTTGGAACCACAAGCTTCGGATGTCGCAGACCATATGAATTCGGACAGTGAAAAGATGTCATGTCGCTCAGAAGACGCATCCGCTCCGGGGCCTGCTACCCCTTCTGCGGTGGAGTCTCAAGCTGCGAAAGAACAGCAGATGTCACACATCACTGCCGCACAGGAAAATTTGGAGCAGCCCAATAATATCAGCTGGTATGAGCAGGACGACGAAATCACCGATGCGGACCATTCTACTGGTGGGGACTCGCATCCGTCCGCATCTCAAGAAACCTAATGTCACAGGGACACGTCCGTCGGGCGACCCTCTGCGGATGTGCAAAGGGACTATCGATACGGTGAAACTTTGTCATTTTAACATCATGTGGAGATGACGGCTACTCGACCCCAGGCATACAGAATAGGGACAGTGAATGTAAATACCATTAGATCGCCCGTGAAACAGAAGTTGTTTAGGGACATGATATACGCGTCGGATGTGGATATACTGATGGTGCAGGAAATTTACATTCCTGAGTTCCAGGAAGTCCATGGATACATCTTCTACACCTCGCCGCACTCGAACAACGACAGTGGAACGGCAATATTGGTCCGGGACGGGATTCCGGTTCGAGACCTGGCTTATCTACCTTCGGCACGAGGACTGGCGATAACTGTTAATGGAATTCGCATTCTCAATGTTTATGCCCCTTCCGGCACAGACAACAGACGGGCGCGTGCGAGATATTATTCGGAAGAGATTGTGCCCTTATTTACCGGCAGATTCGATCATTTCATTATAGGTGGTGACTTCAATTGTGTTTTAGCCCAAAAAGACCAGACTCCACATTACAATACCTGTCGTGAATTGCATGTGCTCTGCCGGGATCTGGAGTTACGCGACACCTGGGACATGATTCATAGGAACCGTGAGGGATATACTTTTTATACCAGTCACTCGGCGAGCAGACTCGATCGCATATATGTTTCGGTTGGCCTACAGGATAAGGTGGTCAACGCGGAACGATGGCCTGCGGCATTTACTGATCATCTGGCTTACATTTGTACCATATCACTCCCTAGGCAAAGTGTGTAGAGAAGCCGCGGGACATGGAAGCTCAATTCGTAACTTTTGGCGGACCCCGAATGTCGTCAGAGAGTCGAGGAGGTATGGGCCACATGTCAACGCCGTCTACCAACATATACCTCCGTGCTTCAATGGTGGCTCGAGTGTACTAAGCCGGCAATAAGAAGAGCTCTCATACAGTATGGTCGCGATAAGACGAGATGGCAAAGAGACACTCTTGATTATTATTACACAATGCTTCGTGAGCTGTCCTTCCAGTTGCCGTCGGCAGAACATCATGCGGCAGTTCATCGTGTCAAGGCACAAATCCTATCGATCACGCGACGACGACTGGATGGCATCCCAATACGGGCAAGATGTCTCGACACCATCAGTGGGGAACGTACCTCGATGCACCATGTGTCGCGGGAACATAAACGTTACCGCCGGACATTGGTAACAGTGCTCCACGGTTTAGATGGCCGTCAACTGACAACACAACAGGACATTGCAAATGAATTTTTAGAGCACTTCCGCCGCCTCTATGCCGGTACACCGACGGACCGTCTGGTGGGGGAAGAGATACTGCAACATCTGCAAACGACACTGACAGAGACGGATAAGGCAGCGCTTATGGAGCCACTCACAGAAGACGATATAAAAGTGGCACTCACAAAAGGAGCGGCCCATAAATCACCAGGGCCAGATGGGATTACGCTAGAGTTTTATCGAGAATTCGTGGACATGATGATGCCACAGTTGGTGTCGATGTACAATGAGGCGATGCGTCCTGACATTCGCCTACCGTCAGATTTTGTGACGGGCTTTCTTCTTCCCATCCCGAAGATGGCGGGGAATCTCAGTGTTAATCAATATCGGCCTCTCACTATGCTAAACACCGACTATAAAATCTTTGCACGACTACTAGCGTCTCGTCTCAAGCTGGCGATATCCAGGACAATATCCCCTGATCAGGCTTGCCTAGGGGTGCGAAGCAACATCTCCTCGGCGTTAAGTGAATACCGTGACGTTATCGCCCTAGCGGAAACGTGTAAAATGCGAGCAGCGATGATATCTGTGGACTTCGATCGTGCGTTCGACAGGATAAACCATGACTTCTTGGCGTCAGTCATGAGCCGAATGGCGATTCCACCTGTTTTCATCTCCATCGTTATGAGGCTAATACGAGGGGCTACATCGAAGGTGATTGTAAACGGTCGGGAAGCGGGCTCGATTCCTATTAACAGCTCAGTCCGACAAGGGTGCCCACTCTCCATGATGTTGTTTGCGATAGCGCTTGAGCCGCTGATGTGTGTTATGAGGCGCTCACTTACTGGGATAGCGCTTAATGAGAACTCTTTCGTTTGTCGCGCATATGCGGACGACCTGATCCTTCTTGTCAGATCAGGACATGAAGTGCGTCAGGCTGTTGAACATCTAGACTCTTACGGGACGGCGGCAGGCAGTGTCGTTAACATGACGAAATCCAAAATTATGAACATTGGACGGGGTCTGGAAGACGTACCGGGACCTTTTCAGACGGTGGAATCGCTGAGATGTCTGGGGATTACATTTACCCGTTCACTACGGCGGTCAGCAGCGGCGAGTTCTCGGCGGCTTCTGCAGAATGTTCGTCTGACGATACGGAACAACTCACTGAGAGCCTTTGACATGATCCAACGTGTGGCATACACCAACGTTCACATAGCGTCACGACTGCCCCATTTAGCGCAGATCCTACCAATACCGAAGGGTATCGCAGACCGCCTCATGGCTGCCTTTGGTTACTATGTTAGTACTGGGATGTTATTTAAGATCAAATATGATACGTTAACGCTACAGTTCCGGAACGGTGGCCTCAACCTCACAAACGTGCGAAACAAAGCTCTGGCGCTTTACATGCGAGCGATGATACGAAATTGGCAACAAAGAAAGCATACCATAACGTCAGCTCTGATAGAAGTACTTGTTCCGCCTTCGTACGAGCCCCCTATTGCGGTGGGCAATATTTCGCCTTCTCTTGCACACATTGCCTCATTTCTTGTTGATTACAGTTATGTTCGTCTGAAAGTACCTTCGACGAGACTACCCACGACTCGGGAGATCTATAGATGCTTGATGGATCACCATGGCCGCAACATAATGGAATTCAAATACCCGTCGAGAACGTGGAACCACATTTGGTGTGCAGTGCATACTCCATTACTGTCAACAGCAGCGAGATCGATGTGGTATATTCTTATAAACCGTAAACTTGTGACCAGGAGTCGATTACATACAATTCATATGGTCGATTCTCCTCTTTGCACAAACTGTGGACTGTTAGCAACGGAAGAACATGGTTTAGTGTGTGGCGCAGCGAGGGACGTCTGGATGCTGACGCGTCGAATACGGGCCTTCCTTCGGCGCACTAACTACACAGAAATCACATCGGATGTACTTTTTCTACCGGACAAGACCTTTTTTCCCAAACAAAAGACGTATGCGGTCAATTGGATCGCTGGACATGCGACGAAATATTTGTATTCGTACGATATTAAGTCCGTGATGGATTATTAGATGTATTTACAAGAACAACACGAGCTCATACGGCGTCATACGAAATACAGGACTTACTTTTCCAATTTTTTAGGAAGTGTTTTTCACAATCCACCCGACAGCTGGGGTGTCCCAGAACTGGGAAGACTCCTGCAGCAGAACGACTAGAGACAGTACTGCGCGGTTCAATTATATTGGCATATAGCACACTGAGAAGAAAACTGGCCCCTACCTGTTGGCGCCAGTTATGACTGCATTATGTTAACGCGGAAAAAAAAAAAACCACACACAACGATGGTAAACACCGAAACCGCCTCAGATAATGGTCCTTCGAATGGTCGACGCAGGAGAAATAAATGCCGCCCCCACTGGCAGAAATGGTCAAGATTATATGGCTTTCTGCCAGGTTTATGATGCGACACCGAGTGCTGGAGAGATTGTGATGCAGATGATAACTTCATTTTCACTCCCGCCCGTGACTAGGATTGTCATTTACTTTATTCCTGTTACAAAACAAAAAAGAAAAAAAAGAGGGCGGCCTTTGCGTTCATTTTATGGTTTCCAAATTGTTTTTGCTGTCTCGATACTTTTCTTATCCCTAGGACAGCACAATTGTACGAATAAAGATTGTTTGTTTACCCTGATTTCCTGTTCCCAAAAAAAAAAAAAGTGGTCGCATTGTTGGACCATAAAGCGGAGGAACCGCGTTTATATTTTTATTTTATTTTTTTAGAAAAAAAAAGTTGGTAGAGCACTTGCCCGCGAAAGGCAAGGGTCCCGAGTTCCAGTCTAAAAAAAAAAAAAAAAAAAAAGCGGTAGAAAAAAAGGTCGGTAGAGCCCTTGCCCGCAAAAGGCAAAGGTCCCGAGTTCGAGTCTAGGTCCGGCACACTGTTTTAGTTTGTCACGAAGTTACAAAATCCTTGACTGCTTATAAAAATTCGTCTGTCTCCGCACTTAATCTATATTTTATTGGCTTCCAAATGATAGAAGAAAAAGTGAAAGATCATTAAGTTAAATTTTGTGTAACATGTATGTCAAAGAAACAGTTAAGAAACTGGGAAAAATTTGAAAAGAGGGTTAAAATTCCAGTCGAAGAAATACTAGTGCTCAAGTTCACGGACGACATACTCTCTTTGGTCGTCGGTAACAAAGACGCGGAGACCTACTGAACTGAAAGGACAGAGTTATATGGCACTTAATTGGAGGTAATAATAAACACAGCTAGACAGAAGTCATGACGAGTAGTATAAAGGAAAATTAGTGAATTGCTACAATGTATCAATTGGAGAACATACAGTCCGAGAAGTGAAAATAATTTGTTTGGTGAGAGAGTGGCGTATTATATGGTCTATTATTGTTGGCCATATCCAAACAGTTTGACTCGTGTTCTCAAACACATTCACTGTTTTGTGCGGGATATTATCGCTGTGTTAATACTCGAACGGGGAGAAATGACAGTTGATATCGGTTGGAGAGTGGTCTCTGATCAGTGACGACGAGTCCCACTGTGCGTGCAAAGAGAGGAGAGACGTGGAATAAACCTGCAGGCGAGGCGGACTAAACAGTGTAGTTCTCTTAGAAAAATTCTTAAAATCTTTTGGCTAAGTATGATCCCAGTGAAGGCCTTTGAAATCGAACAAGAGAAGGACCTGTCGCCACTAAATCAAAAGGAGGAAGTTGAGGTGGATCGGATACACCTTCCATTAAAGTCAGGATACTGTAGAGACATGGTCTCTTCCGGAATCTACCGGTATATAAGGGAACGAGAAAGAACAAGGGCTCGTGGAGAAGGACAGTGCAGGAAGAGACCAAGGAGGAGGGAAGACCTTCGCTGAGTTGAAAGTCATCGCCCGAAATCAAGTACGTTGATGGAGCATTGCAAATGCCATATTCTCGGCAAAAGAACAACAAGAAATAAGTAAGTCAAGACTTCCTCTGTGTCCCAGTTCCTCTATAAGAGAACTGAAATTGAACTGCCAGTCCATAAAGTCTTCTAAACATCTGAAGACACTTTTTCTTCTATGGATATGTTGTTAAGCGGATTTGTGGATTCCTTAGCAGATGGCGCAATTTCTGTCTGTAGTTCTCTTGTACCCTTCACAAGTGACAGCTTTCCTTCGACATTTTTAGCCTACGTTTTTATAGCGCGGAGCGTGCCTTTGCCGGACTGACCAGCGCTCGCTGCGTGCGTCACCGCACACTCGTGTAAAAACAGACTCGGCGCACACAGAGACATTGGGAGACAACCGCCCTCCCTTTCATCTCCGGTTTTCCGCTTTACGGTCGCGGGAGCAGCCGCGGGCCGACTGACCTGACTGCTAATGTCGCACACTTACTCCACCAGTTGACAAACCAGGCCCGGTTCCGTTCTCTGCCTGATATAGTACGAGGTTTAGACCAAATAAAACTACCCAACACCCTGAGCAGCTGCCTTGGGAATTCAAAACAGCATCTTGTGGTCCGATGTTGAAATCGCAACGTTAAAAAATTGTAATGAAATAGGAAGACCCTTAGAGGGTCGACCCTTCGTGCGGTGATTGGCAGTTAATCTTCAAGCTAAGCAAAAATAATGTGACTTATTGCCCATAAATAGGCGGCAAGTCTTGTTATTACACGATTACACGACTGCAGAACAATCACTGGGAGCAGTCACGTCTATTAAATATCTATGAGAATGCATACGGCACAATTTCAAGTGAAACAACCATATAAAACTAATGGCAGCGAAAGAGAATGCCGTACAGAGATTATTTGGAAGAATCCTCAGTACGTGGAGACCGACAACAAAGGAGATAGCTTACAAAAACCTCCTTCGACCAATACTTGACTATTAGTCGTCAATATAGGATTGACAGAGAAAACAGAAAATTCTATGAAGATCAGCGCGTCCCGATACAGGTTCACTTAATTAGCAAGAAAGCGACGCAGAGAGCTCAGCCGTATCCAGTGGCGGATGCTAAAAGAGAGGCATTCAACCTCAAGATGTGGTCATTTAATGAAGGCTTTCACGACTGGTGCTGATGAATCTTACGGTTTGTATGGTCGTGGTCGAAGAAACTTTTCGGTTCCTGACATTCCATACAGAGCTACTCTGGCCATCTACGGAGGTTCTTCCTGCAACACTAAATCTTGTCGACTGACGAAGTCGGAGAACGATATAAATTCTATGTAAAGTGGATGTGGTCCAGATTACAAGTGATCAGCAGAGATAATGTTTGTCAGAGATAAAACTTAACTATCGAATGTTGCCTGTCAAGGATAAAATGTAGCCGGCCGCGTTGGCCGAGCGGTTCTAGGAGCTTTAGACCGGAAGCGCGAGGTTGCTACGGTCCTACGGTCGCAGGTTGGAATCCTGCCTCAGGCATGGGTGTGTATGATGTCCTTAGTTAGGTTTAAGTAGTTCTAAGTTCTAGGGGACTGATGGCCTCAGATGTTAAGTCCCATAGTGCTCAGAGCCATTTGAACCATTTGAACCATTTTTGATAAAATGTATCTTTCGTTTCTGCAGAGCCAGTGTCCATGTATCATTGAGTCTCATGGCTTCTTCTTTTCTGTTAATATTATCACTATATTCACCTTTTCTATGGTTTCTCTATATGTGAATCGTTCCACATCATGACGATTTAACGGACAAAATAATCCATGGAAAATAGAAATAACTAAATAACTATAGCAGTAGATAATAGTTTGCTACAGCAGATAAAATTTTGATTTCGGAAAACTTCATGATTTCCTGGATGAAGCGCATGCTCTGCTACCGTTGATTGTTCTGTTTCCCTAGTCGGAAAACACTTTTATTTGTTTTCAGTTTTGTATTCACGCTTCTCTTCTTAGACCTAATGTAGATTTTTACACAAGTATACAGAATTTTGTACGTTCCACTTGCTGACAGAGGATGGCGTTTGTCCTCTACAGATTAGAGAGCTTGATGTATTCTCCTAGTTGGTCTAAAAATCGGTCTGATCTCCTGTCTCTGTAAAATGTTGCCGACCTGATCAGTTACTGTGCACGCTCCTTGTGGTGATCGCCAACTGTGGTCTGTAACGCCTCTGAGCCGGATCGATATCGATCATTGGTTATTAAAGCTTTCCCGTAACATCTTTCTGTTGTCATGACACTAAATACATTAAAAACAAATTTACTTATTTGGTTGACGACTGTTGCAGATTCACCAACATACACCACAACGATCAAAGGGGCCATGTGGTTTGGACCAAGTGATGCTGGTGCTCAAAAGGAAAACGGAATACAATGGTGTGTCTATTCAAGAGTGTTAATACTATGTTTTGAAATTCCTATATGTACACAGCACGCCATGACACAGGGAAAAATCCCTGCAGACCTTACTCGAAAACCAGGCTGACGTAAATGTTGACTATTTCTCGTACTCAGAGGGTCTGATTACTGAAAATTTCGTAGCACTGCACTCGTCATCAACTTTTGATCAGCAGGCTGCTACAGATTTGGCACAAACAGCTCATAAAATTCCAATTTTGGTGCGTGCCATCTATAAATGATTCATATACTCATCCAAAGTGTAAAAGGAAAAGGAAGTTATTTTAAGTGACACTGCTCAAAAACAGAAAAGTTGAAGTTGGTACGTCAGATCTCAAATTAATATGTGCTCACGAGTGTTGTGAGAGAAAGATCTATACTGATTCTGACGTATAACAGCAAATCTACCTGTTTTATAGTCCTGTTGAGAGGCCAACAGCTCTGCATGACAATACCCAGGGAACTCCAGACAGTGGAGAAGGAAGAAATTATTACAGAATCATTTAAGAACAATTAAAAGAAGGAAGGAAGGATCCTTAAGGAATATATTATAGGAAGAATTGATGGTGGCCATTTACAAAGCAAGTCTCCCGAGCTACGTGGGGCGCTTAAGAGTACTAGTAAAACTATAACAACAACGACATCTACTGGTACTACTAATACTAATTGCTTATCTACAATGACCATTTTCAGTTATTTATATTTCCACATACAGAACGATTAATAACAAATTACGGGGAATCGAAAGAAGTTAACAGAAAAAGAATGAAAGAATGGACCTTTACAGTAGAAATTCATCTTTCGAAAAGAATTAGGATTCGGTGGAGTTTCACGCATGCAGTAAACAGATTTGACGGTATAACACGTTATCGACTAAGATAAGAAAGAATACTTCTTGAAAAGCATCGTATACTTTTAGAAGTGGTAGTACTCTTCAAAAGTAAAGAAAATTGAAGTAAACATGGATCCGGAAAAGCATAAATGCTGCAATTCTAACACCTGTTAATAAGAGGAGCTGGAAGACATCTTGTTGCAGATATGACTACAGCCATTGCTTTAACCTACGGTGTGCTTCCGGGAGGCCAGCAGAGTTTTTGTTTCTATTTTATGCACAAAATTTTTATGACCGATTCAGTCGTCTTCTTCAGTTACTCCGAATTGTGGTGTTACGCTGTATTAGCAGACCGGACTCCAACCAGTCTGGCTGGAGTCCAGGCACAGGTGCCAATAACAGCACAGTTCGTGGCAACTAAAGAAGACAAATGGGTCGAACGTCGAAATTTTGTGCATAAAATGGAAAAAATAACTCGGCTGAACACCCGGAAACGCAATATTAGTCAGTGACACCGAGAAAACCTGAGATGTCGTTTCCTCTGTCAACAAGGACAACGGAGTATATTGTCTATCTGTATTACGGTACTCTAGGTAAACGTTACCCCCCACCCCTCCTGCCAAATGGTTCAAATGGCCCTAAGCACTATGGGACTAAACATCTGAGGTCATCAGTCCCTAGACTTAGAACTACTTAAACCTAACTAACCTTAGGAAATTACACACATCCATGCCCGAGACAGGATTCGAAACTGCGAACGTAGCAGCCGCGTGGTTCCTGATTGAAGCGCCTAGAACCTCTCGGCCACAGCAGCCGCCCCCCTTCCGACCCCATTAACCATGGACCTTACCGTTGGTGGGGAGGTTTGCGTGCCTCAGCGATACAGATAGCCGTACGGTTGATGCAACCATAATGGGGGAGGGGGGGGGGCTGTCTGTTGAGAGGCCAGACAATCGTGTGGTTCCTGGAGAGGGGCAACAGCCTTTCCAGTAGTTGCAGGCGCAACAATCTGGATGATTGACTGAACTGGCCTTGTAACACCAACCAAAATGACCTTGCTGTACGGGTACTGCGAACCACTGAAATCAAGGGGAGACTACAGCCGTAATTTTTCCCGAAGGTATGCAGCTGTACTGTATGGTTAAATTATGATGGAATCCTCTTGAGTAAAATATTCCGAGGGTAAAATAGTCGCCCAATCGGATCTTTCGGCGGGGACTACTCAGGAAGACATCATTATCAGGAAACAAAATTGGCTTTCTACGGATCGGAGCGTGGAATGTCATATTCATTAATCGGGCAGGTACGTTAGAAAATTTAAAAAGGGAAATGGATAGGTTAAAGTTAGATAGTTGAAATTAGTGAAGTTCAGCGGCAGGAAGAACAGGACTTCTGATCAGGTGAATACAGGATTATAAATACAAAATCAAATGGGGGTGATGCAGGAGTAGATTTAATAGTGAATAAAAAATTGAAATGCGGATTAGCTACTATGAACAGCATAATGAACGCATTATTGTAGCCAAGATAAACACGAAGCCAACATCCACCACAGTAGTACAAGTTTATATGCCAACTAGCTCTACAGATGATGAAGAGAATGAAAAAATGTTTGATGAGAATAAGAAATCTTTCAAATAGTTAAGGGGGACAAAAATTTCGTAGTGGAGGGGGACTGGAATTCGGTAGTAGGAAAAGGAAGAGAAGAAAACTAGTAGCTCAATATGAGGTGCGGGTAAGGATTGAAAGATGAAGCGAACTGGTAGAATTTTACACAGAGCATGACTTAAGCATCGCTAACACTTGGTTTAAGATTCATGAAAGAAGGTTGCATACGTGGAATACCCGGAGACACCGGAAGGTTTCAGACAGATTACATAATGGTAAGACAGAGGTTTAGGATCCAGGTTTTAAATTGTAAGATATTTCCAGGGGCTGATGTGGACTCTGACCACAATTTATTGATTATAAACAGAAGATTAAAACTGAAGAAACTACAAAAAGGTAGGAATTTAAGGAGATGGGATATGGATAAACTGAAAGAACCAGAGGTTGTTGAGAGTTTCAGAGAGAGCATTAGGGAACAGTTGACAAGAACAGGTGAAAGGAATATAGCAGAAGACGAATGGGTATTTTTGAGAGATGAAATAGTGAAGACATCAGAGGATTAAGTAAGTAAAAAGATGAGGACTAGCAGAAATTCTTGGTTAACACAAGAGATATTGAATTTTCACAGATCAAAAAAAAAGTTTTGCATCACCTTGGTTCCGAGAGTTCCGGAACCTGTGCAGAAAACTGGAATAGAGATCAACATAAACATTATTTCCGTCCTTTTTATTGCTCATGGAAACCACACATTGCATGTTTATCACCACACAGCGAGATCTTCAGGGTGGTGATCCACACTGCTGTACACACCGATACCTCTTATACCCAGTAGCACGTCCTCTTGCATTGATGCATGCCTGTATTCGTCGTGACATACTATCCAAAAGTTCATCAAGGCTCTGCTGGTCCAGATTGTCCTACTCCTCAACGGCGATTCGGCGTAGCTCCCTGAGAGTGGTGGTTGGGTCACGTCGTCCATAAAAAGCCCTTTTCAATGCATCCCAGGCATGTTCGATGGGGTTCATATCTGGAGAACATGCTGGCCACTCTAGTCGAGCGATGTCGTTATCCTGAACGAAGTCATTCAAAAGATGTTCACGATGGGGGCGCGAATTGTCGTCCATGAAGACGAATGCCTCTCCAATATGCTGCTGATATGGTTGCACTATCAGTCGGAAGATGGCATTCACGTATCGTACAGCCGTTACGGTGCCTTCCATGACCAGCAGCGGCGTACGTCGGCCCCAGTAATCCCGAAATAGCAGGGATCCTCCACCTTGCTGCACTCTCTGGACAGTGTGTCTAAGGCGTTCAGCCTGACCAGGTTGCCTCCAGACACGTCTCCGACGACTGTCTGGTTGATGGCATATGCGAAACTCATCGGTGAGGAGAACTTGATGCCAATCCTGAACGGTCCATTCGGCATGTTATTGGGCCCATCTGTACCGCGCTGCATGGTGTCGTGGTTACAAAGATGGACGTCGCCATGGACGTAGGGAGTGAAATTGCGCATCATGCAGCATATTTCGAACAGTTTGAGTCGTAACACGACGTCCTGTGGCTGCACGAAAAGCATTACTCAACACGGTGGCCTTGCTGTCAGGGTTACTCCGAGCCATAATCCGTAGGTAGCGATTACCTACCGCCCTTGGGCGGACTGAGCGAGGCATGTTATCGACCGTTCCTGTCTCTCTGTATCTCCCATGTCCGAACAACATCGCTTTGGTTCACTCGGAGACGTGTGGAAATTTCTCTTGTTGAGAGCCCTTCCTAGCACAAAGTAACAATGCGGACGCGATCGAACAGCGGTATTGACCGTCTAGGCATGGCTGAACTACAGACAACACGAACCATGTACTTCCTTCCTGGTGGAATGACTGGAACTGATCCGCTGTCGGACCCCCTCCGTCAAATAGGCATTACTCGTGCAAGGTGGTTTACGTCTTTGGGCGGGTTTAGTGACATCTCCGAACAGTCAAAGGGGCTGTGTCTGTGATACAATACCCACAGTCAACGTCTGTCTTCAGGAGTTCTGGGAACCTGGTTGATGCAAAAGGTTTTTTGATGTGTGTAATTGATGAAAGAAGAAAATATTAAAATGTAGTAAATGAAGCAGGCGAAAAGGAATACAAACGTCACAAAAATAAGATCGATAGGAAGTGCAAAATGGCTAAGCGGGAATGGCTAGAGGAGAAATGTAAGGATGTAGAAGCATATATAACTAGGGGTAAGATAGATGCCGTCTACAGGAAAATTAAAGAGACCTTTGGAGAAAAGAGAACCTCCAGTATGAATATGAAGAGCTCACATGGAAAACCAGACCTAAGAAATGAAGGGAAAGCAGAAAGTTGGAAGGAGTGTATAGAGAGTCTGTGCAAGGGCGATGTACTTGACGGCGATATTACGGAAGTGGAAGAGGACGTAGATGAAGATGAGATGGGAGATATGATACTGCGTGAACAATTCCACAGAGCACTGAAAGATCTAAGCTGAAACAAGACTCTGGGAGTAGGCAACATTCCATTAGAACTACTGATTGCCTTGGGAGAGCTAGCTGTAACAAAACTCTTCCACATGGTGAGCAAAATGTATGAGACAGTCGAAATACCCTGAGACTTCAAGAAGAATATAATAATTCCAATTCCGAAGAAAGCACGTGCTGACAGGCGTGAAAATTACCGAGCTATCAGTTTAATAAGTCACGGTTGCAAAATACTAAAACGAATTCTTTACAGACG
This sequence comes from Schistocerca cancellata, assembly GCF_023864275.1. Classification (NCBI taxonomy): domain Eukaryota; kingdom Metazoa; phylum Arthropoda; class Insecta; order Orthoptera; family Acrididae; genus Schistocerca; species Schistocerca cancellata. The sequence goes on along the minus strand of NC_064626.1, from coordinate 907,154,480 downwards.
AAAGGAAAAACTGGTAGAAGACTACCTCAGGGAAGATCAGTTTGGATCCGTAGAAATGTTAGAAGGCAATACTGGCCCTACGACTTATCTTAGAAGATAGGTTAAGGAAAGGCAAATATACTTTTATAGCATCTGTGTCCTTAGAGAAAGCTTTTGGCACTTTTGACTGGAATACTCTCTTTCAGATGGCAGGGATAAAATACAGGGAGCGAAAGCTATTTACAATTTGTACAGAAACCAGATATCAGTTACAAGAGTCGAGAGGCATTAAAGGGAAGCAGCGGTTGAGAAGGGAGTGAGACAGGGTTGTAGCCTATTCTCTATGTTATTCAATCTGTATACTCAGCAAGCAGTAAAAGAAAGAAGAGAAAAATTTTTGAGTAGGAATTAAAATCCAAGGAGAAGAAATAAAACCTCGAGGTTTGCCGCTGACATTGTAATTATGTCAGAGACAGCTAAGAACTTGGAAGAATAGTTGAAAGGAATGGACAGTGTCTTGAAAGGAGGATATGAGATGAACATCTACAAAAGAAAAACGAGGATAATGGACTGTCGTCGAATTAAATCATGTGATGCTGAGGAAATTAGATTAGAAAATGAGACACTTAAAGTAGTAGATGAGTTTTGCTATTTGGCCAGAAAAATGAATGATAATGGTCACGTAGAGAAGATATAAAATGTAGACTGGCAATGGCAAGGAAATCTTCTCCGAAGAAGAAAAATTTGTTAACATCGAGTAGAGATTTAAGTGCCAAGAAGTCTTTTCTGAAAATATTTGTGTGGAGTGTAGCCATGTATGGAAGTGAAACATGGACGATAAACAGTTTAGGCTTTAGAAATGTGGTGCTACAGAAGAATGCTGAAGATTGTATGGGTAGATAACGTAACCAAAGAGGAGGTAATGAATAGAATTGGAGAGTAGAGGAATTTGTGGCACGACTGGAAGAAGGGATCGGTTGGTAGGACACTTTATGAGGCATCAAGGGATCACCAATTTAGTATTGGAGGGAAGCGTGGAGGGTAAAAATCGTAGAGGGAGGCCAAGAGATGAATACACTAAGTAGATTCAGAAGGATGTAGGTTGCAGAAGTTACTCGGAGCTGAAGAGGCTTGCACAGGATAGAGTAGCATGGAGAGCTGCATCAAACCAGTCTTTAGGCTGGAGGCCACAACAACAAACAACAACAGAGAAACATTACTCAGAACCTTACACAGTCTGCAGTCAGTTGTGGGTTTCTAGTTGCTCTGTACTGTAGTGTAGGAAAGATATACACAAATCTGGGAATGTCACATGATGTTAGATACTTAAACAACTGGCTTCACTATTCTGTGTACTCTTGTGCTGTCAGCAGCTGTGAATGGTTCAGTACATTTTCTTTTCTCTCTGCCATCACGTGTTAACACTGGAAGCCTACTACTCCTCAGTGATATGTCGGGTAGCACGCTGACTTTCCCAACGTCTTGTGGGCACAGGTTCTCTAGCACCGCAGAAGGTGAACGTTGGAAGGTCTTACAGAGGCCGCAGCAGCACGTATGAGATCGAGGAGCGTATGCTACATTTATCTGACGAAAGTATAATGAACAACATCCAGTGTGTCCATGCCTTAAGGTCACCACCATAGTCATGTTCCGTAGAACTGTATGTGGTACCACGGGAATTAAATGGGGATCGTTGTCAGGACATTCTATTTAAGATATTACTTACATTGCGGAGCTTATGCCATGTCACGGAGCTGTCCAGGAATGTTTCATACTTGGTGGGTCAACATCATAGTTCCAGGGTAATGCACGGGAACGTGTGACGCTGACATTTCAGAACCTGTTGCGGACTAAGCACGTCGGAGGCCTGGGGCGGCGAAAGTAATTGAAGCCTCTGGTCACCTTAAAGACTGATGTATTTTTAGTGCACATTAAAAAAAAGGTGTTATACATCTATGTGTTGGCTGACAAAAGAAATCAAGTATTTATAATATCTGTATTCTAAGCTCTAGTAAATGTGATAGATATATGTATTTAGAGAGATAGGTGAGGAACCTAGAGTACGAATCAGCACTTAGAAAGCAACCATCAGGTAGAGCGAGTGCAATGAGCCGGCCGGAGTGGCCGTGCGGTTCTAGGCGCTACAGTCTGGAACCGAGCGACCGCTACGGTCGCAGGTTCGAATCCTGCCTCGGGCATGGATGTGTGTGATGTCCTTAGGTTAGTTAGGTTTAAGTAGCTCTAAGTTCTAGGCGACTGATGACAAGTTAAGTCGCATAGAGGTCAGAGCCATTTGAACCATTTGAGAGCAATGAAATAACAAATATGGAACAAGAAAGTTACCTATTATTTTATCTATGTGGAAACCAAATTTGTACAGTTGTAATGTCAGTTAGTTTCATAATCTCAGTACGAGGAAGTATTTATTCTTGATATTATTATAGTGCAATTTTCGTGCCTTTTTCTAATGAAATTCTCAATAACATCGTTGAAATATATTTCGTTTGAAACTTTTCTTTCAGTTGATAACATAGAGAGACTGTCTAGTCCTTGTTGATTCATCGCAGAATTTTAGCTTACAAAAATTTCTCTTGTTTGGTGCAACTGAGACACATGGCCAAGAAGTGTTGACTCGTCAGTGATACAATGAAGTCTTATTTAATTATAAGTGAAGGATTTCTTTGGCTGTCCATCTAGCAGCAACGTCCATACTCGTATCAGATTCACGTAGATGCCTATGACACATTTCTAATTCTTGCGGCACCTGCTCCTTATCAAACTCATTGTAAATTTCTACGAGATTCTTCAGTGCTACAGCCAGAGCGTCATCGGAAGCCTGAAGCATAAATTTTGTTCCAGCACTTGAAAATTTTAGTGATTTCCGTCATGGCAGTGTATCGTGACCATACTTGTATAAATCGGCCTATGCATTCACATACTGATCGAGGAACTTCTTCTTGAATAGATAATCTATCAGCTTGAGCTAATTCACTTGACATTGTTTCATTTACCATCTTTCTCCCTCGTCGGTCAATGTTAATGCCCACATCATCTGTAGTGCCAGCATAAGTGCCAAAGTAACATACGTTTTTCGTCACTAAATTCATTCAGGGTTGTTAATTTGGCGAGTCCTCTATCCAAAACCATTTTTGGAGCTTGTTGACATTGTTGGATAAATTTACTTTCTCCAGTGTCGTGTGACAAAATTTGATATAAGTCAAAAAGATAAAGACCAGAAGGAGGAAGCTTGTTTCAGATCTAGTATTAGGATTTGCCTTGGAAGGGTCTTGCATATCTTCCAAAGTGCTCACACTGATTTCTTTTGCGAGTAACTGAATTGTAATGAGCACCCTAGCGAATATCAGGCAGTCGCTTCAAACGTTTCTTTTTTTTCTATAAGTAATTCACTTATAAGCAGAAGACGAGAAAAATGAATATAACGTCTCTACAGTCCCAAAACAGGTCGTGATAGAGGGAACAGGTGAGAACACATGAACTGCACAAAGAATTAAGAAATTGTTGGGACAGGACTGGACAGAGTGTTAGGACTGACTTGCCGAATTGGTGCAATCCTCCGTGTACAGCCGACATCGAGGAGGTGCTGTTGAATATCTCGTGACATATTTTATGTAGTGTTTCCCGACATAAGAAACTTAATAAGGGTTCTCGAACTTCCATAATGTTGTCTTCTATATGGACGTAACTATTTATTTGATTTATGTGGTCAATTCTGTTCTCATCGGGAGTGCTGCGAAAAATCAGTTCGTAATATTTGGGCTTTTTATAACTTGAATCGTTTTTACTTAACATGTTTGCCAAAAATAAAAATAAATTCGTTTTGTATCCCTTTCGACAAATAAGAAGAGGATCTCTCTGACCCGCCAGGGGATCCTTCGAGCTTTAAACGATGCTCTTTCGTTGCTAGATGATATTTCGCCATCAAAGGCATCAAATCTAAGAATTTTCTTCTGTTTTCCGATTAAACCTCTTTACGATGAACGCAGAGAGCAAGTTTTTGGTGGAGTAAAAATAGTGTAATACCTAAAAGGCGTTATAAAATGTTATGCCATTTCTTGCTTCCATAATTAATGACCTTCCGATTATCTTTGTCAATGGTTTTGTTATGTTTCCAGACCATGGAGTGTGTTTTCCATTTTTCTGAATTTGATAGACGTTCAGGCTATCCTTCATGTTTTGACGTCTTGGGTTCAGTTTTGACCATTGTATGAACCCATAAATAAATTTATTTTTGTTGGCGTCGTCCTCACAACCAAATAATCCGCTTCAAAAATAGTACAGTTTTTTCGTTGATGATGAGTATAGCGTCCATTTCCTTAAACATTTAATCTTGTTCAAATATGAGTAAAACCAAGACGAAGTTAAACAACAATGTGTTCCTTTGGTGTGTTCACCTGGTCTTTATACTGATTCACGTAGTCGATCCCTGTTTTGATACACTTCGCTATCCTTTTCAGTAATCACAGTTCTGATACTGTCTGTAACAGGCATTAGCCAGTGTGCAGGATCATTCGATGAAGAGCAGTAGATGTTAAATGCATCACAGCAAGTTTATTCCCGGTAAGTTTTTCATCATTACCATATTTATTATCTTTCTTTTTAGTGTCACTTACGTAACAATCTTCATTAAAATCACATACAGTAGACTTTGTACCTATCTTTGTAGTCTCAACATCAATAACTATCTGTACGTCTCTGCAAGATTCAACAGTCTGGTAACGCTTCCCTTCGCCATGTTTATTTTCTCAACGAGTGGAAAGTTATATGGATAAAAATCCATCGAATGATTTAGCCTCTTTAGTATTCACTTTTCATAATTTGTTTCCTTAGAGCCAGTTGAGTTAATTCTTCCCACTAAAAACAGACTGTAACCAGATAATGATTTGTCCGATACTGGGTGTGTTTAGCAGAGAAAAAGTTACAAAACGTTTCTCTACGGCTAGTTGCGGCATATAAAGTCCAGATGATTCTAGTGTTGATATCTACAGTTGGTAAAAATTGTGGCTTAAATGTAGATGACTCTGCTCTATTTCACCTTGTTGCATTTTCATATGCATAAAATAGACTATATAATAATTATATATAACTTTAAAAAGGAAATTTTTACAAAGTATTTATTTAGCTAAAATGTTAATAAATGTTTGGCAAACTCTTCACTGCACTCATGGGCATACTTTTAAGCTGTACTTTTAGTATGCCGTTTTAGATGGCCTAGATACCAAAGAATGTTACGTGTAGCATAATTGCATCTAACAGACAAGTGGTTATCAGTATAAATTTTTTAATTTTCTTGCAACGTTTTGCGAAAATTTTAAAAATTCTGAACACACGCATTGACAACTGCCATAACCTAATAATAGGTAAGTAGGTATGTGAGTTTATATTTTGCATGCGTATAGGGCATCGAACTCGAAACTGCCTCTTAGTTATTGAAAATATTTGGACCTTGTTTGGGATTTGATTAAAAATGGTCCCTATCCGCATTTGACGACAGTAACACGTAAAGTGTCAGTAAGCGCCCATCGTAGTCACTGAAAATCAAATGACTATCGTAAACAAGACTGTTTGGTGACCGAAAGGAAAGTTGTCGAGGAATAGATATTAGAATACACTTGTCTCTATTAGGAGGGAAAAGATACAGTAAATCGCTGCTTCCATAAATTCATTGAAGAGTTAAAGAAACTGGTACACCTGCCTAATATCGTGTAGGGGCCCCGAGAGCACGCAGAAGTGCCGCAGTACTACGTGGCTTGGACTCGACTAAAGTCTGAAGTAGAACTGGAGGGAACTGACAACATGAATCCTGCAGGACTGTCCATGAAGCCGTAAGTATACGAGGAGGAGGAGATCTCATCTGAACAGCATGTTGCAAGGCTTCCTAGATATGCCCAACAATGTTCATGTTTGGGAAGTTTGGTGGCCAACGGTAGTGTTTAAACTCAGAAAAGTGTTCCTAGAGCCACTCTGTGGCAATTCTGGACGTGTGGGGTGTCGCGTTGGCCTGTTGGAATTGCCCAAGTCCGTCGGAATGCACAATGGATATGCCTGGATGCAGGTGATCAGACAGGATGCTTACATATGTATCACCTGTCAGAGTCGTATCTAGATATATCAGGAGTTCCATATAACTCCAACTGCAAACGCCCCACATCATTACAGAGCCCCCACCAGCTTGGAGAGTCCCCTGCTGACATGCAGAGTCCATGGATTCATGAGGTTGTAACCATACCCGTACGCGTCCACCCGCTCGATACAATTTGAAACAAGTCTCGTCCGACCAGGCAACATGTTTCCAGTAACAATAGTACAATGTTGGTGTTGAAGGGCCCAGGCGAGTCGTAAAGCCTTATGTCGTGCGGTCATCAATGGTACACGAGCGGGCCTTCTGATATGAAAGAGCATATCGATGATGTTTCGTTGAGTGGTTCGCACGCTGACACTTGTTGATGGCCCAGCATTGAAATCTACAGCTATTTGCTGAAGGGTTGCACTTCTATCACGTTGAACGATTCCCTTCAGTCGTCGTTAGTCCCATTCTTGAGGATCTTTTTACGGAGACTTGATGTTTTACCTGATTTCTGACATTCATGGTACACTGTGAAATGGTCGTACGGGAAAATCCCCACTTCATCGCTGCCTCGGTGATGCTGTGTCACATCGCTCGTGCGCCGACTATAACATCACGTTCAAACTCACTTAAATCTTGATAACCTGCCATTGTAGCAGCAGTAACCAATCTAAGAACTGCGCCAGACATTTGTTGCTTTATATAGGCATTGCCTACCGCAGCACCGTATTCTGCCTGTTTACGTATCTCTGTATTTGAATACACGTGCTTATACCAATTTCTTTGGCGGTTCAGTGTATCTCGAAGAAGGAAGGTCATGTAACCTCTATACAGTATCTCTGAGTCTGTGAGAAAGCCTCGCAGTTGGCGCATGTAACAGTCAATCTGATACCTCTGTACTCAGACTTGATGGAAATGTTCGTAGGCGTTCCAGTTCCAGCAGGTGAGAGCTACTCAAATAACAGACTAATATAATAACTGAATTAATAATTTCTCTTCAATAAATGCACTGTTGCCATCGGTCAACTTCAGAGTCATTCACTTACTAAATACCCGTGCCGGTGTTTCGTAATCGAGACATTATTAACAGTTTTATGTTCAAAATCCTAATACTTTGACTAGATCGTCTTTCGCTGAGAAATGCTACTTCCTTACATCTTTTGACGTATGAATTCTGCCATAAGTATTTGTACATTGAAAGTGAAAATAATCTCTCACAGCTCTGTGCCTATGTGCTTAGCTGGCTCTAGGTTATGAGAATGCCTTTTAGCGTTCTATTGATTATCTACATCTGTAGCAATCAGTACAGATGCTCGCCATGCTGGAATACTACCCTCAGATCTCTCTTATATAATTGCCGTCTTGCCGAACTACGTCTGCTAGAGATTAGGCTAATAAAATTAGAAAGAAATATAAATAACCGGGATCAAGGTAAATAAATATTACTATGTTAGAGGATGCCTTATATGGTAGCAGTCCAGTTGGTGCCGCGAACTTGTAGTCCGGGGTGATAGGTTACAATACAGCATCACCGGTCTATTGCGGTCTAACTGTGTTGGTGAGCCAGTAAATTTCCACTGTGCAGTGACTGCGTCACTGCAATTCACTTTGGAGGTGTGGCGGTGGGACTCGTGGTCCCGTACCACCCTCTGACGGTGATAGTACTACATGAGTCAGGCAGAATTTATTGCCTAACATGTGCAGGTGAAAGTGTGGCGGTGGGACTTATAGTCCCGTACCGTGGGTGGGATTGTGTATGACGATATATATTTCAAACGTTTTCGTATGGTTGCGAGAGAAGACGGATCGTTGGGCGCAAGAGCACATGGAGTAGTTACTGGACTGATGGTATGGAATCTGCTTTGTGGCGAGGAATTGGGAGGTGAGTTGGGGTTATGCGAGAAAGGATGTTGACGTTTGTGGACGGTTTAGAGAAGAGTAATGTAACCCTTTCGCTGCTACAGACGTGCATTCAGCTCTGAGAAGACTCATAATGGCTGTACTGCTCGCCAAATACTGGTGCCTGTGCTGAGATAAAGCGTTCCGGCCGATATGAAATACTTGTCATCCGGTTTTTCGAAAACTATTAGGTCAAAAATTTTGATTTTTGCGCATCTTACAGTCTGATACTTTCACTAAGTAAAGATGTGAATTTATTTTCTTTATCCATCACACTGTGCTGGATCAGATTAAGTAAAACACGGCAAGTAGTTTTAATGAATTCGCAAAGGTAAAAATATATTGCTTAATATTTCCGGTATGAATGGTTTTATCTAATACATTGCAGTAAATAAAATGTAGATAAGAAAGTGAAATATTATTTAAAATTGGGAGCAGAACGACCTCTCGTTTCGTTCTCGAGTTATTGAGTTTTATTTCCGAAGAACGGTCGCGCTCGGCGCGCCCATTCACGTCCTTGCGCTTCGCGGGTCATGTGGTAATCAGCAAATCATCATATCTCATACACGTTTCAGCGTATCGAGACGAGATATTCTGCAAATAATTGCACGAAATGAGGCATATACGTTGGATACTCTAAAACGTTTTTAGCACTTAGAGGTCGGCGGCTCAGGACGCATTCTGCGGATATAAAACCCAATAACTCTAGAACTAAATGAGATGTCATTCTGCTCTCAATAAAATTGCAATATATTATCTACATTTCATTTACTGCAATGTTTGAGCTAAGATTGACCGCACCGGAAGGTTTACAGGATGAAGTTCTACTTCCGCGAACACATTAAAATTTCGTGCAACGTTTTACTTAATCTAATGCAGCAAAGTAAGTATGAAGGATAACAAAAAGAAATTCAATTATTTATCGAGTGAAGATACCGGACTGTAAGATGTGCAAAAGTCACATTTTGTGTTGTGTAGCAGGACGTGTATCTGTCTCGTGGGCCCCTACCACCACGGCACAGCGCGTCCCCAGATTGCGGATAGGGGATACGGCCTTCAGATATGAAGGGTAGCTGAGAAAACAAAAAAAAAAAAACAAAAACAAAAAAAAAAGGTCGCGGACAGCCGGTGGGGCCGGCCGGAGTGGCCGAGCGGTTGTAGGCGCTACAGTCTGGAACCGCGCGGCCGCTACGGTCGCAGGTTCGACTCCTCTCTCGGGCATGTGATCCCTGCCGCCGTTGGATAAGCAGCTGCAGCAGCAAGTCGTATACTCCTAGCTCACTCATTTGTTACATAGTTTAATTCTTAATTTCTTTGCGTGTTTTTGGTACTTGCATTGTTTAATTCATAAATTTCGGGCGTATTATAGTATTTGAGAGTTGTAGCATCGCGTTTTAGTACCTGAATAGTGTAAATTCGCGTAGTCGTCTGTCATCTGTTTTTGTTTTGAACGGCCAGTGTCGGTTGGTCACAGTCAGTGTGCTCCCTGCCGCCGTTGGATAAGCAGATGCAGCAGCAAGTCGTATACTCCTAGCTCACTCATTTGTTACATAGTTTAATTCTTAATTTCTTTGCGTGTTTTTGGTACTTGCATTGTTTAATTCATAAATTTCGGGCGTATTATAGTATTTGAGAGTTGTAGCATCACGTTTTAGTACTCGAATAGTGTTAAATCGCGTAGTCTCCTTCCGCCGCCGAGCAGTGTGTCAGCAGTGCACAAGTGGCAGCATTACTGCATTTACTAGGCAATCTTGTATTTTAATAACCGCTTCAATTTTGTGTCGTTTTGTTTGCGCTCTCTGTAGATTAGTTCAGACGTTCTTTGCACAAGTTTTTAGCATGGATAGGGACTGCAACTGCTGTGTTCGGATGCAGGCTGAGTTGGCATCCCTTCGCTCCCAGCTTCAGGCAGTGTTGGCTTCGGTCACACAGCTTGAGGCTGTTGCCAATGGGCATCACTGTGGGGGTCCGGATGGGGGTTTGTCGGGGACGGCCAGCTCGTCCCACGCATCCCCCGATCGGACTACGACTGTGGTTGCCCGGGATACTGCCCGCATTGAGGCTGCTCCCTCACCTGTGGTAGAGTGGGAGGTCGTCTCAAGGTGTGGCAGGGGGCGAAAGACATTCCGGAGGGCTGAACGGAAGGCCTCTCCAGTTTGTCTGACGAACCGGTTTCGGGCTCTGTCTCAGGCTGATACTGATCTTCAGCCTGACATGGCTGCTTGTCCTGTTCCAGAGGTTGCCCCTCAGTCTGCAAGATCCGGGCAGTCGCAGAGGGTGGGCTTACTAGTAGTTGGGAGCTCCAACGTCAGGCGCGTAATGGGGCCCCTTAGGGATATGGCAGCAAGGGAGGGGAAGAAAACCAAAGTGCACTCCGTGTGCATACCGGGGGGAGTCATTCCAGATGTGGAAAGGGTCCTTCCGGATGCCATGAAGGGTACAGGGTGCACCCATCTGCAGGTGGTCGCTCATGTCGGCACCAATGATGTGTGTCGCTATGGATCGGAGGAAATCCTCTCTGGCTTCCGGCGGCTATCTGATTTGGTGAAGACTGCCAGTCTCGCTAGCGGGATGAAAGCAGAGCTCACCATCTGCAGCATCGTCGACAGGACTGACTGCGGACCTTTGGTACAGAGCCGAGTGGAGGGTCTGAATCAGAGGTTGAGACGGTTCTGCGACCATGTGGGCTGCAGATTCCTCGACTTGCGCCATAGGGTGGTGGGGTTTCGGGTTCCGCTGGATAGGTCAGGAGTCCACTACACGCAACAAGCGGCTACACGGGTAGCAGGGGTTGTGTGGCGTGGGCTGGGCGGTTTTTTAGGTTAGATGGCCTCGGGCAAGTGCAGAAAGGGCAACAGCCTCAACGGGTGCGGGGCAAAGTCAGGACATGCGGGGACCAAGCAGCAATCGGTATTGTAATTGTAAACTGTCGAAGCTGCGTTGGTAAAGTACCGGAACTTCAAGCGCTGATAGAAAGCACCGAAGCTGAAATCGTTATAGGTACAGAAAGCTGGCTGAAGCCAGAGATAAATTCTGCCGAAATTTTTACAAAGGCACAGACGGTGTTTAGAAAGGATAGATTGCATGCAACCGGTGGTGGAGTGTTCGTCGCTGTTAGTAGTAGTTTATCCTGTAGTGAAGTAGAAGTGGATAGTTCCTGTGAATTATTATGGGTGGAGGTTACACTCAACAACCGAGCTAGGTTAATAATTGGCTCCTTTTACCGACCCCCCGACTCAGCAGCATTAGTGGCAGAACAACTGAGAGAAAATTTGGAATACATTTCACATAAATTTTCTCAGCATGTTATGGTCTTAGGTGGAGATTTCAATTTACCAGATATAGACTGGGACACTCAGATGTTTAGGACGGGTGGTAGGGACAGAGCATCGAGTGACATTATACTGAGTGCACTATCCGAAAATTACCTCGAGCAATTAAACAGAGAACCGACTCGTGGAGATAACATCTTGGACCTACTGATAACAAACAGACCCGAACTTTTCGACTCTGTAAGTGCAGAACAGGGAATCAGTGATCATAAGGCTGTTGCAGCATCCCTGAATATGGAAGTTAATAGGAATATAAAAAAAGGGAGGAAGGTTTATCTGTTTAGCAAGAGTAATAGAAGGCAGATTTCAGACTACCTAACAGATTAAAACGAAAATTTCTGTTCCGACACTGACAATGTTGAGTGTTTATGGAAAAAGTTCAAGGCAATCGTAAAATGCGTTTTAGACAGGTACGTGCCGAGCAAAACTGTGAGGGACGGGAAAAACCCACCGTGGTACAACAACAAAGTTAGGAAACTACTGCGAAAGCAAAGAGAGCTTCACTCCAAGTTTAAACGCAGCCAAAACCTCTCAGACAAACAGAAGCTAAACGATGTCAAAGTTAGCGTAAGGAGGGCTATGCGTGAAGCGTTCAGTGAATTCGAAAGTAAAATACTAGGTACCGACTTGACAGAAAATCCTAGGAAGTTCTGGTCTTACGTTAAATCAGTAAGTGGCTCGAAACATCATGTCCAGACACTCCGGGATGATGATGGCATTGAAACAGAGGATGACAAGCGTAAAACTGAAATACTAAACACCTTTTTCCAAAGCTGTTTCACAGAGGAAGACCGCACTGCAGTTCCTTCTCTAAATCCTCGCACCAACGAAAAAATGGCTGACATTGAAATAAGTGTCCAAGGAATAGAAAAGCAACTGGAATCACTCAACAGAGGAAAGTCCACTGGACCTGACGGGATACCAATTCGATTCTACACAGAGTACGCGAAAGAACTTGCCCCCCTTCTAACAGCCGTGTACCGCAAGTCTCTAGAGGAACAGAAGGTTCCAAATGATTGGAAAAGAGCGCAGGTAGTCCCAGTCTTCAAGAAGGGTCGTCGAGAAGATGCGCAAAACTATAGACCTATCTCTCTGACGTCGATCTGTTGTAGAATTTTAGAACATGTCTTTTGCTCGAGTATCATGTCGTTTTTGGAAACTCAGAATCTACTATGTAGGAATCAACATGGATTCCGGAAACAGCGATCGTGTGAAACCCAACTCGCTTTATTTGTTCATGAGACCCAGAAAATATTAGATACAGGCTCCCAGGTAGATGCCATTTTCCTTGACTTCCGGAAGGCGTTCGATACAGTTCCGCACTGTCGCCTGATAAACAAAGTAAGAGCCTACGGAATATCAGACCAGCTGTGTGGCTGGATTGAAGAGTTTTTAGCAAACAGAACACAGCATGTTGTTCTCAATGGAGAGACATCTACAGACGTTAAAGTAACCTCTGGCGTGCCACAGGGGAGTGTTATGGGACCATTGCTTTTCACAATATATATAAATGACCTAGTAGATAGTGTCGGAAGTTCCATGCGGCTTTTCGCGGATGATGCTGTAGTATACAGAGAAGTTGCAGCATTAGAAAATTGTAGCGAAATGCAGGAAGATCTGCAGCGGATAGGCACTTGGTGCAGGGAGTGGCAACTGACCCTTAACATAGACAAATGTAATGTATTGCGAATACATAGAAAGAAGGATCCTTTATTGTATGATTATATGATAGCGGAACAAACACTGGTAGCAGTTACTTCTGTAAAATATCTGGGAGTATGCGTGCGGAACGATTTGAAGTGGAATGATCATATAAAATTAATTGTTGGTAAGGCGGGTACCAGGTTGAGATTCATTGGGAGAGTCCTTAGAAAATGTAGTCCATCAACAAAGGAGGTGGCTTACAAAACACTCGTTCGACCTATACTTGAGTATTGCTCATCAGTGTGGGATCCGTACCAGATCGGGTTGACGGAGGAGATAGAGAAGATCCAAAGAAGAGCGGCGCGTTTCGTCACAGGGTTATTTGGTAACCGTGATAGCGTTACGGAGATGTTTAACAAACTCAAGTGGCAGACCCTGCAAGAGAGGCGCTCTGCATCGCGGTGTAGCTTGCTCGCCAGGTTTCGAGAGGGTGCGTTTCTGGATGAGGTATCGAATATATTGCTTCCCCCTACTTATACCTCCCGAGGAGATCACGAATGTAAAATTAGAGAGATTAGAGCGCGCACAGAGGCTTTCAGACAGTCGTTCTTCCCGCGAACCATACGCGACTGGAACAGGAAAGGGAGATAATGACAGTGGCACGTAAAGTGCCCTCCGCCACACACCGTTGGGTGGCTTGCGGAGTATAAATGTAGATGTAGATGTAGATGGATGTGTGTGATGTCCTTAGGTTAGTTAGGTTTAAGTAGTTCTAAGTTCTAGGGGACTGATGACCTCAGAAGTTAAGTCCCATAGGGCTCAGAGCCATTTGAACAGCCGGTGGGGAGCAGGCGATGGCGTGATGAACCATCCCTGTTTCTTCTTCTCTTGCTATCAAATCTATTCACCAGGAATCAGCAGCATTAATGGGCATGGGTCCCTTTGAAGTAAAATATTCCGGAGGTAAATTAGGTTCCCATTCGGATCTCCGGGCGGAACCTACTTCGAAGAGATTCAGGCCGAAAGGAACTTTCAGGTTGGGAACATGGAACGTTAAAAGTTTGAACAGGCCAGGAACGTTCCAGACATTATTAGACGAATTAGATAGATACGATGTAGACATTGCAGTTATTCAAGAAAGTCGGTGGCAGGGGGAGGGTAGCATAAAGAGGGGTAACTATACATGTTTCTATGGAGGTGCGGAAGCTCACAGTTTCGGAACAGGTTTCGCAGTACAGAGAAAAGTGCTTCACGCAATCAGAGATATAAGGTTCGTTAGTGACAGACTATCAGTTACAGTGTTGTCCGGCAGGTGGAATAGACTAGTAGTAATTAATGTACACGCACCAACTGCGGACACTGAAGACGTTGTTAAGACGTCTTTTATGAAGAACTGGATCAACTGTGCGATGAGTTCTCCTCGAATGATACAAAATTAATCATAGGTGATTTTAATGCGAAGATAGGGAAGGAGGAAGCATTCCGGTCTACAATTGGGAAAGAAAGTTTGTATAACATTTCGAATGATAACGGCACAAGGGTGGTTAATTTTGCTGTTTCAAAAGACATGATTGTTGAGGACATATATTTCAAAAGTAAGGACATTCATAAAGCAACTTGGGTCTCTCTTGATGGACACACCAGAAACCAAATTGATCATGTTCTTGTAGATCGGAGATGGCACACTAGTATAGAAAATGTTAGGACTTTCAGGGGAGCAGACTGCGATTCTGATCATTTTCTTGTAGTTGCCAAAGTTCACCAACGGCTATCTACAGCAACATCAAGGTGTCACAATGCAGAACTTGTTAGGTTCGACACTGACAAGCTAAATGATGAAAACTTTAGAAGAAGGTACATGATAGAAATTTCAAATAGGTTTGATGCTCTCAGGACACACGAAGATCAAGACGAGGATGTAAATAAACAGTGGATCACTGTGAGGAATAATATCAAATAGGCAGCGGAGGTCACAATAGGTACAATTAAGAAGAACAGGAGGAAACCGTGGTTTGATTAGGAATGCAAGAAATTGTTAGAGGAAAGGAGAAAAGCGAGATTAGATTGGGATAGAATGGGAGACAGAAAACGAGAGGAGTTCTTGAACTTGAGAAGGGAAGTTGCTCGTAGGCTATGGGCAAAGAAGAGGGATTATTTGGACAATCAAATTACAAAAATGGAAGCAAACAGTAAAACAAAAAACATTAGGGAACTTTACCTAGACATAAATGGGTATAGGAAGGGCTTCAAGGCTAGGACAAATGCACTTCGACGGGATGCTGGGGGAATACTGACAGACCCTAGTGCTATATTAAGTAAATGGAGGGCGTATTTTGAGCATCTATTAAATGTACACCAGAAGCAGGAAATGAGCAGGCTTACGAAATACATACAGCAGAACCCCAGATACCTGAGCCAACGTTAAAGGAAGTAAGAGATGCAATCAACAAATTGAAAAACCATAAAGCGCCAGGATCAGATTGCATAACTGCAGAGTTAGTTAAAAATGGGGGACAGAAATTGATGGAAGTAGTTCACAAAGTGATAACTAAAGTATGTAATTTAGAGATGATACCTGAAGAGTGACAGGAGTCGATTCTGATCCCAATTTTTAAGAAGGGCGACAAAACGGATTGTAGTAATTATAGAGGGATATCGCTATTACCAGTATGTACCAAAATTTTCTCGAATATTCTGCTAAGCAGGCTTACACCATATGCAGATGAAATTGTGGGGGATTACCAAGCAGGCTTTAGGAGGAACAGATCAACTATAGACCAAATATTCACCCTGCTTCAAATTTTGGAAAAGAATACAATAAACCAGTTCATAATCTTTTCATAGATTTTACAAAAGCATATGATTCAGTATTGCAATCAAAATTGTACAGAATTCTTCTGGAACTTGGAATACGAAAGAAGTATGTTAGACTTATAGAAGTGAGTTTGAAAAACACAAAAGGTAGAGTACGCGTGGGGAAACTGGAGTCAGAAGAATTTGTAATAAAGAACGGACTTAAGCAGGGAGATGCCCTGTCTCTGCTACTTTTTAATGTAGTCCTAGAATATATTGTACGAAAGGCAGCAGATAATTCAGAGGGTGTGGAGTTAAATGGAAATATTAAGATATTAGGGTATACAGATGATCTAAACAGCATTAGCGATAGGAAAGAATCTGTAACAGCAAATGCGAATGCGTTAATCAAGGCTAGTGAAGATGTAGGTCTAAGGATAAGTGGTTACTACTAGAATACCAGCAGCAATAGATTAGGAAATGGTAAGAGTTGGAGACATGCAGTTTGAAAAAGTGAACACATTTAAGTATCTAGGCGTGGACATCACTTCGAGAAATGAGACTGAATCCGAACTGAAGAAGAGATTACGGGCGGGAAATGCTTGCTGCTTCTCACTGAATAGATTACTTTCATCACGGATATTGTCTAGGAATTTAAAGATTAGAATATACAAAATTATTATTCTACCAGTTATGTTGTATGGGTGTGAGACTTGATCTCTCACTGTGCAAAATGAAAAGCCGTTTCGAGTATTTGAAAACAAAATTTTGAGGAAAATTTTCGGAGCAAAAAGGGATGACATTAGCGGAGAGTGGCGAAAACTGCATAACGAAGAGATTCACGAACTCTATTCAAGCCCTGACATAATCAGTATTATTAAATCACGTAGGCTGCAATGGGCTGGTCACGTAGCTCGAATGGATGAGGGCAGGGCAGCGCGCAGAGTACTGGTAGGGCACCTAGAAGGAAAACGTCCTGTGGGGAGACCGAGGCGTAGATGGGAGGACAGTGTGAAGGCTGATTTGAGGAGCCTAGGTATTGAAGGGGAGAATGGAAGGAAATAGCCCAAGACAGGGGCAGATGGCGAAAATACGTTGCTGCGGTAATGGACTCTCGAGTCCGGTATGACCAGTGAGTAAGTAAGTAAGTAAGTGGCAGGATGTGTATACACTTCTACAGCAGCAAAAGTTTCAAATTTCTAGCATGGATGGACAGCTTTAAAGTAGGTAATGTAGTGATTAAAATTCTTCTAGGTATTATGCCGCGTCATTGCTAAAAATTAACGCAATAATAAACTAAAACTAACGTTTCGGCCGAATTGCAACGGCTTTCCTCCGGGCACGACTGGTTTTGCATGGGGATATGTGCTTCTATTTATTACAGATTATCGATGTCTGACGTCTCTGTTGTAAAACTTTTAATTGGCCCTCTAATATGATTGGCTAGTCATGACGAAAGGGACTGTCAGTCCACTTCCGCGCACATCAGGAGGAAAACTTGCCGACCAGAAGCCGAACGCTGATTGGCGGACAGCTACCAATCGCTGACGGCATGGACATTCACGAATAGCCTCTTTCCTTCCATCTTCCCTTACGTCATGACTAGCCAATCATATTAGAGGGACAATTAAAAGTTTTACAACAGTGACGTCAGACATCGATAGTCTGTAATAAATAGAAGCACCTATACCCATGCAAAACCAGTCGTGCCCTGAGGAAGGCCGTTGCAATTCGGCCGAAACGTCGGTTTGATTTTATTATTGTTGCTAGTTTTTTGCAATGACGCGGCACAATACCCAGAAGAATTTTAATCGCTATGACATTGGCCGCGGAAGCCTAAGTTCTTATATAGGTAATGTAGTGTCTGAAGAGGAGGTGGGGTCGGAAGTGAATAGCTGTGGTATCAGGTGGAAGATGAATTAGACAATAAGAAGCGAATAACATCTTGAGCAGTGGGGTAATGACATCAGGAAATGTTAGGATAAAAAGGAGAGTCGGTAGGGAGAAACTAAAGTTTAGTACGCGAGGGTTTCACTCTGTATTCGCCTTACATGTTTGAGAACTTATGCTGTGGATCTGGTCTCCACAGTGAGTCTGCATAGTGAGCCAGCGTTGGAGGTGATTAGCTTTGCTGTGGAACTGGAACACCAGCTCAAGGTATTAAAAAAGACTGCTAATACATTCCACTCTATTGTTGCTTCGGCTGCCTACTGACTCAGAGCTCACCCCCCCCCCCCCCCCTAAACGCTAACAACACCGTTCGCTGGATGGGTGTAGCGTCACAATCACCTTCGACCCTGACGCCAGAGGCACGAACAGCTGTGATTAATTACGGTACTAGGTCTTGCCACAGGGTGAGGCTGCCGGAGCCTGTGCAAGTACCAGGTACCACGTACCAGGTACGGAGCATTAATTGCGGCCGCAGAGCGCGCTCTGCCGGACCGCCCGAACACTGCGCCATTACTTGGTTTTTATTTGTACCGCGGTAACTCACGGCCTAACTGCGGGCCGTGATTTACCGCTCGTGAGTTACGCACTCGCTCCGAAGCTGGTTTACAATCAATTTATTTCCGCCGAATAATGGAGCTAAAATAAATCGGGTGGCGGCAGTTCCCGCCAGAGCCCCTTCCTGCGCTGCTACATCATCCTGATGCACAGCCCCGCGCTGCCATAGCAGCCTCCGTCGCCACACGTCATATCTTTACGTTTACTGTTTATTACTGCTGGTATTTCACTTCCAGAGGAACTCTTACGAATGTATTCGAACAATGGTGCCTCGGACATACTTATGGTGTTCTTGTCTCCTGGCACTTTGGAAAGGACCTAATATATTTCAGCAGTGTTTCTGACAGCTTTCTTTACCGGTTACATTGTTATAATGTAGACACTAAATAGCTTGTAACCACTGGCGCCTGAATAAGTATGTTGTTAATTTAGAGCCATACAGTGAGCCCCAGGAGGAATGACCAAAATTCAGGAATATGACAGAAGAAATCACTTGAATTTAAAAAAAAAACTTCATTTTGAGACATGCCGTATGCCTAATGGTTTCGGAGACACAATACATTTGATGGACATTTATTTTTGGCCTAGTGGCATGCACGTATGTGTCTTACACATCCAACCTCTTTGACGTTTTATTCCTACCCATCCTAACTCGTTGCTTTGTCTCTTTGTTCGGTCTTCTTTCTGCCATTAAAGTAGGGCCGTTTAACTTGTAATGGCCCATTGAGTGTCGGGAATGAAGTAGTTCGAGGGACTGAGAGTGCATCAGAGAAAACCATCGGTTAATTGTGTTTTTACACTCACTAGCTAAAAGGCTGTACAATTACGCCAATGAAGAATTTACGGCTTCTGCGGTGGTAGTGCTCCTACTACTGTCGAAGAATACCGTCGGCGCTGTCTGACACGTCGAATTCCTGATCGTAGAGTGTTTACTAGAGTTTTCAGCACATTGCTTGAAACAGGTTTTCTTCCAAAATCTCCTTTTTTATTCTGAACGTGTGGTTGAACAACCTGTGCTGAAACAATAGCACATGGTTCAAATGGTGAATGTGAGTCCTACCACCAGTACATGGCGACTTACTGTTCCTATCAAGCTTCAATTGACACGTCTATGGCGAACAATACATGCGAAAAACGTGTACCCATTTCACATATCACACTGGTTACAATGCCACATGAACTTCGTCACTGGTTGTATGACATTCGTTATTTGCTTCCGTTAATACTGTTGACAAATCAAGCCACATTGATGCGGAATGGAATCAACAACACATGCAATAATCATCGATGGTCGCAGGAAAATCCACGCGCTGTAATGGAACTCAATTTCCAAGTTCGATCAATGTTCGGTGCACAATGATCGGTAACTTGATGATAGATATGGTCATTTTAGAAGAGAGAATCTCAGGTAAGAGTCACTTGTGTTTTTTTGTTTTGTTTTGAAAATTCGTTTGTTGAACGCCCTGAGGACGTTCCTGCAGTGTACTGCAACCATGAAGGAGTCCCTACACAATTTACTAGAGGGACCGAGCGAGGTGGCGCAGTGGTCAGCACACTGGAGTCGCATTCGGGATGACGACTGTTCAAACCCATGTCCGACCATCCTGATATAGGTTTTCCGTGATTTCTTTAAATCGCTTCATGGAAATGTAGCGATCGTTCCTTTGAAAGGAACCTCATCCGATGGTACCGCTGACCTCGCTGTTTGGTCCCCTCCCCGAAACCAACTAACCAACCTTTAAAATGGTTCAAATGGTTCTGACCACTATGGGACTCAACTGCTGAGGTCATCAGTCCACTAGAACTTCGAACTACTTAAACCTAACTAACCTAAGGACATCACACACATCCATGCCCGAGGCAGGATTCGAACCTGCGACCGTAGCGGTCGCGCGGCTCCAGACTGTAGCGCCTAGAACCGCTCGGCCACTCCACCCGGCAAAACCAATCTTTACTAAACATGTGAGGGAACATCTCAAGCGCCCTTAACCTAATCGCTGGGTTGGTCATGGTATTACAATTAACTGACCATGAAGATCGCCAGCTCTTACGCCACTACACTTTCGTTAATGGAGCTGAATGAAGTTTGAAGTGTACTGCATGGCCGCGTCATGGACGCAGTTGTCCTAAAATACATTGAAGCTGATAGTGGGATATTCGAACATTTATTGCCAACTGTACAACAGCTGCAATGTGACGTGTACGATAATGCTTACACGTGAATATGTTAGAAATCGTATCTTTCAGTCGATAATTTGTAAAACGCGTGTTGTAATGTTCACTAACTGTTGTGCACGTGTACATATGTAAATTTGACAATGTACTGAGTAATACAGAAAAAAATAGCAATGTTCATTAAACGGTTTCTACCTCGGAAACCATTCGGAATAGGGCCACATCCATATGAAGCTTTTCGCTTCAAATGATCCCTCCTGCCATATCCCTAAATACTGATTGTTCCTCCTGGGTCGCCCTATGTTGACTGTTAATCCACCGTTATTATTTTAAAAATATGAAAACTACTGCCAGTCACAAAACTGGCAGCTAGTAATTTCTGAAAAACCTTCTCATATTTTGTTCATCACATGGAATGTTCTGTAGTGAGTGGATTGCCCTCAAAGAAGCAAATGCAATTGTATGCCTTAGCCGACTTTGTTGCCTTACTGGTTAGGACATTGGAGTTATCTTTAAGTACAGAGCGTTTCAATCTGGGTAACATAATTTAATTTTTCTGTGGTTTTCGTAAATCTATTCAGGTGAAGATTACGTCGGTTCCTCAAACACATTAAATCGACTTTCCTCTCCACTCTTGTTCAACCCAGCCACTGCGTCATCTCTGATTACTTCATCGACGAGACGTTAAATGTAGCGTTTCATGTTTTGCTTCCACGATGACTCACTACTGCTGGCTTCAAGTTGTCTACACCGTATTTCATTAACTGTTAAGTCCCACTGGGCTGGCACGACAGCTAGACGAAGCTGTAGCTACGTGTAGCTTTCAGTTTGAAAGTATTCATAGCGGTCCGCGGAGCCTCTTCCGTCGGAGGTTCGAGTCCTCCCTCGGGCATGGGTGTGTGTGGTGTCCATAGCGTAAGTTAGTTTAAGTTAGATTAAGTAGTGTGTATGCTTAGGGACCTATGACCTCAGCAGTTTGGTCCCATAAGACCTTACCACAAATTTCCAATTTTTTTTCCATTCATATCCAAGATGCAGCTATTCCCCTTGGTGGAACATCAGTTTTCTTTAATATTTACATTGGCTGTCAATTACAGATATAAATTTATCTCATTCCAGGTTTTTGTTATTGTTAATAGCTTAGTAGAGCACTATTCCCTTCTACTCGTGGTATCTCACGGAATCAACTTAATATATGTTATTTGCAAGTACATCAAATTCCAGCTATTTATCCTTTACCAAACAACAAATAATACTGGATAAGCAACAAAAAAAGAGACCTACACCAATTATTTGTAATAATATGGGTATGGTTCGAATTCTTTATTTTTTGATTGTTATATCCTTCCTCCTCGGTTTGTGTTCATCATGATTCACGTATTTATCTTTTATTCCTTTAGTCACCTTTGTTATCCTTCTTACTGCTTTCTTCGTCATAATGAGTACCGTAAATTTACAAACCAGAACACGAATATTATATTAAAAATTCTTGGTTGTACATACGAATTGCAGTCGAGGTTACTCAGTAGTGCTCAAGATTCACTAGTAACTACGTAAAGTTTTATTATTGTACTTAAATATTTTTTGCCTTTTTAATATATTCATATCATCTTTATGCAGGTTACTTTCTTATCTGTGTTCACGTTGACTAACACAATCTCACTTGAATGAGATTTTCACTCTGCAGCGGAGTGTGCGCTGATTTGAAACTTCTTGGCAGATTAAAACTGTGTGCCGGACCGAGACTCGAACTCGGGACCTTTGCCGGGAAGTGCTCTACCATCTGAGCTACCCAAGCGCGACTCACGACCCCTGCTCACAGCTTTACTTCTGCCAGTACCTCGTCTCCCACTTTCCAAACTTTACAGAAGCTATTCTGCGAACTTTGCAGAACTAGCACTCCTTGAAGAAAGGATATTGCGGAGACTATGGGACGTAACATCTGAGGTCATCAGCCCCCTAGAACTTAGAACTACTTTAACCTAACTAAACTAGGGATGTAACACACGTCCATGCCCGAGGCAGGATTCGAACCTGCGACAGTAGAGATCGCGCGGTTCCAGACTGACGCGCGAAGAACCTCTCGGCCACACCGGCCGGCTGATCCAATCCTGGAAGAGCCCAGCACTTTATGTAAAATCCAGCTCGTCTGTAAGGGAAATTTAATTGAATGAGTTAATCATGAATCCGACACACCCTTGAGATCCAGCTATGAATTTAGTGTATGCAATGGATTAACTACCAGTGTAATTTATTTAGGCCCTGGCAGTGAAAATGAAGATGTGGTAACTGACATAGTATTTATCATTGATAGCTTAAATGTGATATTAAGATTTATGAGTATACCGTGGTTTATTACGAAAGACAACTGGAATTATAAATCATTAGAATCAATTATGTGAATATGACTTTACGATAATAAACTTTCCAATGAAACATTGCAACGCCGACAAGGAGCTCCTTGCATGCGAGGTCGCACGGGGACAATCATGTTTATGGTATTCGACGCGTCACATATTGTCTACCACGCAACCACATAGTATTGGCTGCTAATAGTGACAGGGGGTGGGACTGGAGGTATCCAGTAGTGAATACAGCATGAGGCTATGGGGCGTAGTTGAACAGCTTAGCCGAGGGTAACTCACAACGATGATACAGCGCTAGTGGAGCTGATACAAATCAGTGTAATGGCAACAACAAACGAAGCAAAATTGCATTAAATCTTCAACAGTTGCCGTAGCTGCAATTTCGTCAGAAAGGAACCCATGGAATCTCATAGAGTGAAAAAGAGGTGGCAGATGAAATATTAACGTTTCTGCAAGATGAGTCAGTGGAATGTGTGGTGTCGTATGCGCTCAACTCTGCGGACATTCGTGACAATATGTGCTTAAAAAGTGGAAGTGATACCGAAACAGGTGTCGAACCATGTAATTCAACTTCATCCTTGTCGGACAGGGAGCCACAAATCCAGTCTCCAGCGAAACCTGGTAAAAGATAATTGTTGTCCAAGAAGCGGTTACTAAGCATAATTACGTGCGTGGATAATCATCGGCAGCATAGTAAAAAAACAATTATGAACAGATTTTGCAGCAACATGATCGTGTAGTACATAAGACAAACTACAGGTATTCAAGGGATGACGAGATATCCTTGTTGCAAAATCTAGTGTTTGCGGATTTCAAGGATACTCGATACAGTTTGAATAATTTCAAAAAGTGAAACTTATTTGAAAGACGTAAGATAACGAAATTTCAAACAAAGCGTCAACTTGACGATGCACAGCGAACTACGGAATCGACTCGAAAATTTGTAGATGAGATAAAAAAACTTGTATCACATTTCAGTATGAAATTTGTTTTCAACTCTAAACAGTCGGTATTTGAATAAGAAATGCATATGAAAGGAATCCTGAAATTAGACGTACCAAGAGAGTTACATCAAGATCAACTAACATAGATGTCTTAATGCATTCGTATACAGTTATGCCGACTGTTAATCTGGATGGTAAATTAGCTGGAAAGTTATTTATTGTGCCTCGAGAAGTTGGAGGTGTTCTGACCCCTACGATTCTTTCTCGTGTGCGTGACCTTGCAAGGGCAGCAGGAAATATTTATGTCACAGCAATCAAGAGTGGGAAGATGGGGTAAGAGAACTACAACTACGGCATGAGCACTGCTTTGGCCAATAGCTGATCAAAACAACTTACTATTACTTGATTCCTGGTCTGCTTATAAAAACCATATATACCCCTTTTGAGCAAAGTATCTCTCCTGAAAAGTGTGAGACATTGCAGTTCATACCACCTGGAACCACTGGACAAATTCAGCCTCCGTACATCTGATTTTTCCGTGCATTTGAAACATGTTATCGCACTATCTGTGGCTACGTCTTAAAGGATGGCCAGTTTCACGATAAGCTCCACGACAGACTTCGATTGGATGTCAACACGAGCCATCAATTCTCATCACCTCGCTACACCAATATGGTTCTATATGCATTCTTTAAGAGCGGTTACTTGCTGAACGTCCTGCATGATTTCAGCTCCCAAGGAGTTCGCCTTCGATCTTGATGGTGCGAACCTTTGTGATCACTACGGCGCGCCATTTTTCATACGGTGTTCATGATGCAAGTTAATGGTTTGCTTTGAAACATTTCTTGAAATTCGACGATGTCCATTTTGTAAAGTGTAATAGTTACATCCCACCGAAGTTTGATCTCAGCACCTCCCAGACATTCATTTTCTCTCGTCCTCCTGACGCACATGGTGAGCTATGAACAGCTAATATTTCTCCTGAAACTTCCTGAAAGATTAAAACTCTGTGCCAGACCGAGACGAACTCGGGACCTTTGCCTTTCGCGGGCAAGTGCTCTACCGACTGAGCTACTCAAGCACGACTCACGACCTGTCCTCAAAGCTTTAATGGCCACCGCGGCCGGCCAGTAGTAGCTCTTACGGACTTCCGGATACGCTGGAATTACTTTTTGAAAAAAAAAAAAGCGTCTGAAATATTGCACTACCTTAATAGTGCCTTGATGCGCGGAGTGGCCGCGTGGTCTGAGGCGTCATGTCACGGTCGCGCGGCCCCTCCCGTCGGAGGTTCGAGTCCTTCCTCGGGCATGGGTGTGTGTGTTGTCCTTAGCGTAAGTTAGTTTAAGTAGTGTGTAAGTCTAGGGACCGATGACCTTAGCACTTTTGTCCATTAGGAATTCATACACATTTGAACATTTAGTAGTGCCATACTTGACTTACCCGCGACGTCAGTCAATGAGCTGAAAAATATTACCTGAAAGTATTAAAGTCCTTTTGTAAAAGTGAACGTAAGCTAGTGACCTCTAATTATAGGTTCATGTAGCTCATTCCCGTGTTCTCAAATATTTTGCAGAGAAACTAAATACTGCCCCACTTTCGTGGCAAGAACTCGAAAGAAGCCTATTTGCTCTTTCTAACTACTTAAAGGAAACTAAAGTGTAGGACACATTAGATTAATATTTCTCATGAACATCATAGTAAGGACTATACAAGTTATTCGCATCTTAATGGGACATGTTGTTGTTGTTGTGGTCTTCAGTCCTGAGACTGGTTTGATGCAGTTTTCCATGCTACTCTATCATTTGCAAGCTTCTTCATGTCCCAGTACCTGCTGCAGCCTACATCCTTCTGAATCTGCTTAGTGTATTCATCTCTTGGTCTCCCTCTACGATTTTTACCCTCCACGCTGCCCTCCAGTACTAAATTTGTGATGTCTTGATGCCTCAGAACATGTCCTACCAAGCGATCCCTTCTTCTAGTCAAGTTGTGCCACAAACTCCACTTCTCCCCAATTCTATTCAATACCTCATCATTAGTTATGTGATCTACCCATCTAATCTTCAGCATTCTTCTGTAGCACCACATTTCGAAAGCTTCTATTCTCTTCTTTTCTAAACTATTTATCGTCCACGTTTCACTTTCATACATGGCTACATTCCATACAAATACTTTCAGAAACGACTTCCTGACATTTAAATCTATACTCGGTGTTCACAAATTTCTCTTCTTCAGAAACGCTTTCCTTGCCATTGCCAGTCTACATCTTATATCCTCTCTACTTCGACCATCATCAGTTATTTTTCTCGCCAAATAGCAAAACTCCTTTACTACTTTAAGTGTCTCATTTCCTAATCTAATTCCCTCAGCATCACCTGACATAATTCGACTACATTCCATTATCCTTGTTTTGCTTTTGTTGATGTTCATCTTATACCTTCCTTTCAAGACACTGTCCATTCAGTTGCTCATCAAAGTCCTTTACTGTCTCTGACAGAATTATGTCATCGGCGAACCTCAAAGTTTTAATTTCTTCTCCATGGATTTTAATACCTACTCCGAACTTTTCTTTTGTTTCTTTTTCTGCTTGCTCAATATACAGATTGAATAGCATCGGGGAGAGGCTACAACCCTGTCTCACTCCCTTCCCAACCACTGCTTCCCTTTCAAGTCCCTCGTCTCTTATAACTGCCATCTGCTTTCTGATGATGATGTTTGGTTTGTGGGGCGCTCAACAGCGTGGTTATCAGCGCCCGTACAATTACCCAATCTTTGCTCAGTCCAATTGCGGCACTTTCCTGGATGATGATGAAATGATGAGGACAACACAAACACCCAGTCATCTCGAGGCAGGTGAAAATCCCTGACCCCGCCGGGAATCGAACCCGGGACCCCGTGCTCGGGAAGCGAGAACGCTACCGCGAGACCACGAGCGGCGGACGCCATCTGCTTTCTGTACAAATTGTAAATAGCCTTTTGCTCCCTGTATTTAACACCTGCCACCTTCAGAATTTGAAAGAGAGTATTCCAGCCAACATTGTCAAAAGCTTTCTCTAAGTCTACAAATGCTAGGAACGTAGGTTTGCCTTTCCTTAATCTTCCTTCTAAGATAAGTCGTAGGTTCAGTATTGCCTCACGTGTTCCAACATTTCTACGGAATCCAAACTGATCTTCCCGGAGGTCGGCTTATACCAGTTTTTCCATTCGTCTGTAAAGAATTCGCGTTAGTATTTTGCAGCTGTGACTTATTAAACTGATAATTCGGTAATTTTCACATCTGTCAACACCTGGTTTCTTTGGGATTGGAATTATTATATTCTTCTTGAAGTCTGAGGGTATTTCGCCTGTTTCATACATCTTGCTCACCAGATGGTAGAGTTTTGTCAGGACTGGCTCTCCCAAGGCCGTCAGTAGTTCTAATGGAATGTTGTCTACTCCGGGGGCCTTGTTTCGACTTAGGTCTTTCAGTGCTCTATCAAACTCTTCACGCAGTATCATATCTCCCATTTCATCTTCATCTACATCCTCTTCCATTTCCATAATATTGTCCTCAAAAACATCGCCCTGTATAGACCCTGGGACATCTGTAAATTAATTCTTCAAAGGAAATGGACATGATACGTTAGTAATTGGGCCAAACTAGCAAATCCGAATGAAAGATGCCATTTGAAATGATTTCGGCCAAAACGTACGCGATCTGTCGTGACGAAAACGACTGCTTTGATCACTTCGTTCAGCATGCGTGAGGCGAAATTACATCTGTTCGGCAATGGATAAACAATATCGAATCAGTCACCCTTTCTAGCGTTAAAGAAAAGCGGATTGTTGAGTTAATGATTGAAGCTAAGTAAACCCCGCGATTTCATTATTTCCGCGAGGCCGTGCCACACTTACCAAATTAAACACCCGCCACCGCAGAGTGGAGGTAGCTCCAGCAATGCTTCCAGACGCAAGAGTCCGGACCGCTCGGGATGGGCCGCCAAGATTGCAGTCTGCCACTGCCAGCACCAGCGCCCCTTCCACCCCACTCGGAATTTGGACCAGTCTGATTTTCGTGCTTCCCCTCTCATGTTCACCCAGCCTCTTCCTAGAAAAACGCGTAGATTGTCTCGTCCAATCAAAATGCCACAAACACCGATCGGTCGATCAGGTGCGAGAAACGTGGAGTTGCTCTCCCCTACAATGTGAAGTTTCGTGCGTGACCAATCATATTTTACCATCCATGAGTGGAAACTTATGTTGTTTATTGAACTGCGTGGTGCCAGTCTCTCTTGACAATAACTGTTTCGTGAGGGGAGGAATGCGACTACTAGCGACGCCTCACCTCAGGGCCGTTGTGTATGGAATAGTGGCTGGCGTGTAGTTGGCCCCAGGGTTGGATGGATACCACTACGTCTCTGTGCGACTTTTGCTATTAAAAAGATGCCGCATGCATGTGAATGAGCTATATCTGTCTCGAAAAGAAAGGGGCGAGTATTGTACACACCGTCGTCAGTTACTTGAATCAGCAGACAGGTTTTACGAATATATGAGAAGGAAGAAAAAATCTGTTACATATTGGAGGTAATGTGTGCTGATCTTGAAAAGCAAGACTGCTGAATTTATGTGAAGTTGTAGAGACATACTTCAATTAAACTTCAGTGACTGTTACCCGGCATAAGTACGAAAGAAAACATAAAATTTAGAATAAGATATTCTCAACACCTTGAGCACGGAGCGAGATGGCGCAGTAGTTAGCACGCTGGACTCGCATTCTGGAGGACGACGATTCAAACCAGCGTCTGGCCATCCTGGTTTAGGTTTTCCATGATTTCCCTAAATCGCTTCAGGAAAATGCCTGGATGGTTCCTTTGAAAGGGCACGGCCGACTTCCTTCCCCATTCTTCGCTAATCCGATGGGGTCGATGCCCTCTCTGCTTGGTCCCTTCCCCCAAATCAACCTACGAACCAATCTGAGTACCTTAAGCACCGAAAAGTGGAAAAGCGTACATCACATTTGAAAACCACTTCATGTAACAGATTCACCACCCTATTGGCATAAACATCCCACTTAGCAATGTTAATAATTTGTAGACTGCTAATACCCACCTACCACTACTGTAACTTCTAGTATAAGATACGCCACCCTTCTCACGTGAACGAGTTGTTCTCTGACGTTATAACTGAAGCCTAAAATTTCAGATAAAGATTTAGCCTACTTGTGGTTTCCAATAAACCTGCGATTTCAGCCTGTAGATTCCCAATAATATTCAGATTATGATATTTTTCATCCTCAAGGTGCCACAACTTGTCAGTCTCTCATAGTCAATGTTTCGTGTCGTGTCGCCCGATATTACAAAAGAAAACAAACTGATTTGAATTTCACCGATTGTCTTCTGAAGTCTGTGCGTTCGAGCGATGAGATCGGCTACATTGTGGTTCAAATGGTTCAAATGGCTCTGAGCACTATGAGACTCAACTTAGAACTACTTAAACCTAACTAACCTAAGGACATCACACACACCCATGCCCGAGGCAGGATTCGAACCTGCGATCGTAGCGGTCTCGCGGTTCCAGACTGTAGCGCCTAGAGCCGCACGGCCACTCCGGCCGGCGGCAACATTGTGACCGAACAGGTAGTGACGTACTGATCTGAATACCTCGGCCATCTTCGGACGATGTCGGTCGTAGGCGGAATCCATCGGTGCCTCTGTCTGTCACGAGCGTGAGGCTTCGGACTGCAGCACGTTTTTTCCAACGGGACAGTGCGAACAGCGTGGCCCACCGTAGGGAGTCGCCCTGCAGCCCTCTCCGCTGGTCAGGTGCTGCATATAGAGCTACGGTCGCAGGTTCGAATCCTGCCTCGGGCATGGATGTGTGTGATGTCCTTAGGTTAGTTAGGTTTAAGTAGTTCTAAGTTCTAGGGGACTGATGACCACAGATGTTAAGTTCCATAGTGGTCAGAGCCATTTTTTGCTGCATATAGACGCGAAAGCACTTGGAGAGGACCACAGACTCTGCCAAGTCTTCACGAACACCACCCTGGAAGTGGGAAGGCGGAAAAGTGGCCCACTCCAATGGGGCGACATAGCGCATGTTCCCAGGTAAAACTTCCATCGATACAATCAGATACACTGATCAGTGGTCTTACGGACGACCAATTCGAAAAACTGTATCTGTTTTTGAATAAATATTTCATGTAAGACTAGGATATTGGTTTAAATTCCCACACAGATACGTAATGAAATTGTATTCTGACATTGCTTTTTGCCCTTGTAGGGAGTTTAAAGGACTTTGAACGCAAATGAATACGTAAATCATTGAGCGGTGTGCTCCAGGAAATCGTGACCATAACTCCCTTCTATTTACCCTTCTGTGTCAAAAATATAATTCCTTTTCACCACATTCCGGATAGGTTATTGTAGTGTTTCTCATTTTGACTGAACATATACACTGCGAAGTCCAGTCAGTGGATCGTAAAAACGAACTAGAAACATTTCCCCTAGATGGCGGTCGTTAGCGTGGTACCGGTTTGCGGCCGTTACTGGTCATGAACAATGGGGTGCAGGGTTGGTGCCTCCGAAGAAAACGGCCGTCGTGCGTGCGGACAGCGCTCGTAAATGAGTGGGAGGATGCGAGGAGACAGCGGCTAAGCGGCTGTTAACATGCTGACATTTCGCCGCGCCGCCGGCCGTTGCGTCACGACAGACAGGCGGGCAGGCAACGGGAGGCAATTTGGACGTGCCGGATCTGGCTGCCCCTGCGCGGCTCGGGTCACGCGGGATGCGCGCCGCGGGGTTAACCCAGGTACGCCACGCGTCCCTATCGTGATCCTGCATTAGCAGCCGTGACGACGCAGGGTACAAGAGGTAGAGCTCAGCGAGGCTGTCGTAAATGTGACAAAACTGACGCCTCTGCTAATGCGATGGTCGATGTCAGAATGTCTCCATTGTAGCGTCACAAATGTTCTTTTAGCACTCAGACTACCCTTGACAAGTTCTTCCTCAAGTATGCTGTGATCTACATCACTGTAATTTGTTTAGAATGTAGATAAACAGGATGGAGGTCTGCATGCGATTCCTCACCCAGATTCAAAACAAAAGTTTGTCTAGCAAAATCAAGTCGGGTAAATTTTGAAAACACATGTGTGAAAACGAGAATCTGGCAACACTGTCATATCACGCAGCGCATCGAAATGTACAAAGGAACATGGATCACCCCCACACAACTTTAGCAGCCATAGTAGCTTACGGAGTAGATTGCTGGGACATCACCCCTACATTCACCGTGGAGCTATGATTCGAATCCTTGTCAGGTTCTTCTTTTTTTATTTTTTAGAAATCCGTTCCCTAGTTCACGTCTTTTATTAGTAGGTCATCATTTTGACACATGACAGTAGCCTATCACAGGGCAATGGGATTCATTAAATCGCATACATGTGGCTACTAAATGCGCAGTGCACAACCATAGGATGCCTTCCCGATGGAGTACACAAAGGATGAATACGTCGATATGCTTTTGGTGCTGGACGCATCCGATAAGCAAGATGCTGCTGCTGCTGCTTCTGTGTTTGCAGCACAGTACCCTCAAAGGTGCTGTCCCTGTAAGAATGTTTTTCGTCGCCTGGAGTAACGCCTTCGGGTCGCAGGTAATCCTCGTCCACAAGTAATTGACAGAGGTCGTCCAACGACTAGACGTACTCCACAAACGGAGGGCGCGATTCTTGAAACCGTTCACCAGTCACCTCTGCGAAGTACCAACGATATTGGAAGGCAGTTCCAGATATCTCGAAGACTGGTTGTTGGTGTTGCGCGATTAAGAACTGCACCCGTACCATTACACGTTAAAGCGGCCAGAAGACCACATTCGACGATTAGTTTTATGAATGACTTTTGCACTAACTGGATGATAACGAACATTCTATAAATAACGTGACATGAACTGACGCATCTAGCTTCACTCGTGAAGATATTTTCAGCCTCCACAGAAGCCATTATTGGTCTGAACAGAACCCACTTGTCACCCATGAGCGTGGCTTCCCGGCACGCTTTGAACTTTCCACATGGTGTGCGGCGACACCTACGATTCCAGCGCGATGGTGCACCATGACACTTTGGAATGAACGTGAGTAAATATTAAAATGAAGCGTTTCCAGGGAAAGTGGATTGATGGTGGAGGTCCAATGTTCTGGCCTCCAAGTTCCCTCGACCTTAATCCATTAAATTTTCCTTTGGAGGGAAACTTAAAGGAATAAGTTTGTAGTATTCCACCCATGGGTGTATACGATCTTATAGCTCGCATAAATGTCGTTTCGGCAATAGTGGATGCAGGTGTGTTGCGTAGGGTCCAACAAAGTATCATCCAACAAATGTCGTAATGTTTTTAAATGCAAAATGGTCTCTTTGAACATCTTCTCTAAAGTGAACGTTACTCGCACGTGCGATTACCGGCTCTGTGAAGATTCGCCTGGACGTCAAACATTGAGAATAAAATTATTGTGCATAGAATTAAGTACAGTGCAGTGTAAGGCTACCTATCGTGTTTTTGTACCTCTTTGGGTACAGGCGATGTCACTGTGCCCGCTGTTATTTTCTATTGGCTTTACTTGCCATGGACGAAACAAAGTGGTAGTTTACGTCTGTAAGAAGTTCATTTTATGTCTTAGTGTTTAAATAGAGGCTAACAGTAACAGAAAGAAATACACGGGGTATTGCGTTGTGGTGGTGTAAACTGGATATAATTTGACGCTTTAAATGAAATAACAACGTTTCACGGAACGGGACTCAAAAGTCAGCGAGTCCGCATATCCGTTCCCGTAGCTATTACGTAATTGATTGACAGTTCATTCAGTACAACAGGTGTTTAAGTACAGGTCATACAACTATTAAAATATAAAACTGAATGAAAATTCCAATCGTCAGCTGTAGCTTTATTTATTTCAGTCCATTAAAGATCCAAACAATCGGGTTCGTAACTTTTAAGTTGCATCTTTTGGCGTATATAAATTCTGTGTCATAAGGTATAGGGAGTTACAGAATACCGCAGATAATAGTTGGCCTGGCTAGGCAAAATTTTCAGCTCTTGTCAATTGATAAAAACCGTCATCAATGATGGCTGCCCAGTCTGTGTTAAAATCACGAACTGTCATCACTTTACCGAGTCATGTTTTTAACACAGATTGGACATTCATCATTGATGGTGGAGGAGGGCTGGATGGAGGAGGGCTGATAACTTTGTCTAAGCATGCCAACTGCTACTCCGCGGCGTTCTGTAACTCTCTATACCAAATGACATAGCATTTCTATACACATGAAGATGCAACTTAAAGTTGCGAGATCGGTAGTGCGAATGTTTAACCGACTTAAGTAAATACAGCTGCAGCAAACTAATGGACTTTTCGTTTCGATAGTTTTAACACCCGTATTTCAAAACACGTTGTACTGTATGAATTGTCAATCAGTCATGTATAACTATTTTAGCTGTGGCTGCGATGTTTTAAAAATTACCCGAAGTTATTGACTCGTATCACTGAGCTAATGGGACAGATGCAGAACTGTGTAGTGTTCATGGTACCTGTTCTTGGCTACGCTGCACGCAGTTACAGCGTTACCAAAACCTCGTTTAATAAACACATTTCTGTTAAACTTAATGGCGGGACTAGGTTTTGCTAGATACACTTTTCTCTTGAATGGAGATGCAGCGTTTTGACTTCACCGTATATACTGAAGTGAATGGAAAGTGCTACTAAATGAGTGAGATATTTTGAATAAAATTTCAACCTGATGCAAGGTAATTTTCGGCACAGAAAATGATAGCCCTACAGATGTAGAATGGTGTTAGGACCTGATGGATATTGGATGCGTCTAAAGTTACTGCAACTTTGCAGGTGGAGATCGCAATATTTCGGCATGTAGGTTATCACCATCTCTCGAACTTTGTGAAAGGTCGATACATAGGCATGGGAGACATAGAAGCATTCTACCGTCAGATCTTACTGTGGTGCAGCGACTGCAGAACGAGCCATGACGAGATGGACTCAGGGCAACAACGCGACACAGGTCCTTCCAGAAGATTAAGCTATGATGAGATAGTAGAATATGCGATTAATACCTGAAGTCTAGGTAGAGGTTACTCGCAGGTTGTCATTACAAACGGATGATAACAATGAACTGGGATCTGGATTCAGATCTCGAGTTGCCATTCGTCGCTCGTCACTGACACCACACCACTAGGTACTGAGACCGGCGTGGTGCACAGCCAGAGTGAGCTGAGATGCTCGATAACATTTTGTGGTGTTCAGCTATGAGTTTTTCTTATGTTCGTGGCTGTCAGATTGACATGAACTTACCTGTAGATGACCAGGTGAAAGTTCACATGAAGCAGTGATTATCGAGAACCATATCCCCCCAACTTCTAGAATCATGGTGTCGGGAACTACTGAGTATGAAAAATGACTCATTTGTAAGTAGAAGTGAGGCTGAAAGCTCACCACTATGTACCATCAATGGTAAACCCTGTTATCATGCTCTTCATGGCCAGGGAAGCAAAAACCATATTTCACCAGGATAATGCAGTCTGCCTTGCAATGAGAGGATGCGTACTTCCGTACCAGCCTCCAGCTAACAGCTTTCATGAACTGACGTAGGGTGTGTTGGTGTGTTTCAGATACGCAAGAAATCTCTCAAGATGACAGTTTGGTCCCCTGCGAAAACGAATGCAGGAAGTATTGGTGGCAGTCGGAGTCACACCTCTTCTACATCTACATCTACATCTACATCTACATCTACATTTATACTCCACAAGCCACCCAACGGTGTGTGGCGGAGGGCACTTTACGTGCCACTGTCATTACCTCCCTTTCCTGTTCCAGTCGCGTATGGTTCGCGGGAAGAACGACTGTCTGAAAGCCTCTGTGCGCACTCTAATCTCTCTAAAATTTTACATTCGTGATCTCCTCGGGAGGTATAAGTAGGGGGAAGTAATATATTCGATACCTCATCCAGAAACGCACCGTCTCTAAACCTGGCGAGCAAGCTACACCGCGATGCAGAGCGCCTCTCTTGCAGAGTCTGCCACTTGAGTTTGTTAAACAACTCCGTAACGCTATCACGGTTACCAAATAACCCTGTGACGAAACGCGCCGCTCTTCTTTGGATCTTCTCTATCTCCTCCGTCAACCCGATCTGGTACGGATCCCACACTGTTGAGCAATACTCAAGTATAGGTCGAACGAGTGTTTTGTAAGCCACCTCCTTTGTTGATGGACTACATTTTCTAAGGACCCTCCCAATGAAACTCAACATGGTACCCGCCTTACCAACAATTAATTTTATATGATCATTACTGATGTTCATCATGGACAGCAGCTGCGAATGGAATGAAAGTTCAATCCTTAAGACTTTTTGGGTGTGAAATTCTGGACAAAGTTTGATAAATATCAGTCTCTCGCTTCATGATTTAATGTTTTCGGTATAAGTCACTGTACTTTCCTCGGAGCGTTACATATGATCTCGCAAAATATTTATAGAAACGTAGGTGCACATATGGTAGAAAATTCCTCTATCACTGTGCGGTTATTATGTGTTTGGCTATTCACCTAAAGATGATCTTAGGAAACTAAATCTTACTAAACTCCATCCGAACAGACCTCGGAAGGGAGGGACATGTGTTCGGTACACCGCTCCCCATGTGTTCGGTACACCGCTCCTAAATTGGCTTCATAAGGGTTGAATGCACCCTATTTGCCAACAGTGCTCGACATACCAGGAGGGTCCCCCACCGAAGTGCTACCCACGCCTGACAGTGCTTAACTTTGTTGATCTCACGAGAGCCGGTGTTACCACTACGGCAAGGACGTTGGCTGTACGTAGAAGACAGCTAAGTCTAAAGTCTGTGTTAGATTTGAATTTACTACTCAAAGTTTTGTTCTTTTAAGATAAGGAGAAGTAGGAAGAGTGGAAGAGTGTGCATAGCTTCTTACGGCGGACGCCTTTTGTCCATAACATAGGCTGTGTGTCCGCGTAATCCTCTGCATCTTCTGCTAGCAACACCACTACGATATAACTTTTTCGAGAGCTTAGCTATGACATCATGACTGTCAATTAGCAGACTGATGTCATATTATCCACCTTGATACAGAACATATTATCCACCCTGATACAGAACACTTTTGTTATTTGTTTATTCCCCAAGCTAGTTTCAGCGACAAATATCGCCATAAAACTCGCAGGAAATAGCATAGTTATAAAACACTGTAAAACATTATTACATGTGTAGTGTTTGTTTTTTAAATATTGTTTTCTGTAATACTTACATAATACCTTATTTATTATACGTTACAGCATGGTTTTAAGATTGTTGTCGGCGTTTGCAGCATATTTTCGGTCTTTTTCTGTTCCAGTTTCTTTCAGCACACATTATGTCATCTGCAACTGTATGAGATGATGTTAGTATACAAATACAAAAACGTGAACGTCAGCGTTGTATGGTGCGAAAAGTGGAAACTGATTTTAAGTAATGGAAAGTGTAAAGTCATGCACATGAGTACTAAAAGAAATCCGACAAATTTTGATTATACGATTAATCACACAAATCTAAAGGTTGTAAATTCAGCTAAATACTTAGGGATTATCCGTTGTCTAAGGCGCTGCAGTCATGGACTGTGCGGCTGATCCCGGCGGAGGTTCGAGTCCTCCCTCGGGCATGCGTGTTTGTGTTTGTCCTTAGGGTAATTTAGGTTAAGTAGTGTGTAAGCTTAGGGACTGATGACCTTAGCAGTTAAGTCCCATAAGATTTCACACACATTTGAACATTTTTGAACTTAGGGACTACAATTACGAATTACTAAAACTGGACCGATCACATAGATAATGTAATGGGGAAAGCAAACCAGAGGTTGCCATTTGTTCATAGAACACTCAGAAAATTCAACAGGTTTACCAAGGAGACTACTTCCGCTTCACTTGTGTGCCATCTTCTGGAGTAATGGAGCGCGGTTTGGGGTTCACATCAGATGGGGCTGACGGGAGACATCGAAAAAATTCAAAGAAGGGCTGCAGGTTTTGTATTATCACGAAATAGGGACAGACTGCCACGGACGTGGTACATGTTTTGGCGTGGCGATCACTAAAAAAGAGGCGTTTTTTCGTGAAGATTCACTCTCCAATTTCCTTCTCCGATTCTCTAACAGCGAAAATAGTTTGTTGGCGCTTATCCACACAGGGAGAAATTATCATAATAACAAAAGAAGAGAAATCAGAGCCCTCACAGAAGGATTTAAGTTCTCGTTTTTCCCTCAAGCTCTTCCAGAGTGGAAATAGCTTGAAGGTCGTTCAATGAATCCTCTGCCAGATACTTAATTGTGAATTTCAGAGTAATTACGTAGATGTAGGTGCATATGAAGCGTGATTTAGGGTATAAAACCTCGCTAACCTGCGCCACTTACCGTCAAAATTCCCGCTTCTATGATGTTACATTGGGAAAAAGTAACTTTAAGCCTTTGTGAGTGAAAAATTCTGAGGAGATAACACATGACGCTTTCGATCAGAGTTAAGCTGTGCCTCGCTTTTGGAAAGTTTCCAAAGATCAAGTTAGAAACTAATGTTCCCGCTCCACAGAAAAGCTCGATTCACGATCTTCATTGATCACTTGAGACTGTGAAGTCTTCGGTCTTTTAGCCGTTGTGGTGTATTCAGAAAGACTCAACCACATTGCCCGCATCTCGTGGTCGTGCGGTAGCGTTCTCGCTTCCCACGCCCGGGTTACCGGGTTCGTTTCCCGGCGGGGTCAGGGATTTTCTCTGCCTCGTGATGGCTGGGTGTTGTGTGCTGTCCTTAGGTTAGTTAGGTTTAAGTAGTTCTAAGTTCTAGGGGACTGATGACCATAGATGTTAAGTCCCATAGTGCTCAGAGCCATTTGAACCATTTGAAGACTCAACCATTTTCTAGATATTTTTATTCATAAAGAAACTGAAATAAAAATGTAATTAGTACACACCAAAATCACAAAGGAAACATAATAAATTCGTTTTTCGTCGTAAAGTGTATAGATAAAACCTATCAATAGAAGCAAAACAATCTCGTTACGTTTTTAGTACACAAAGCAAAAGCAAAAAATCCGTAAATCCTAGCCAAGTAAATTCACTAACTAACAGCGCCATATTGATTCTTTAGTGTTCTAATAAGTGACGATTAAACATCCGAACTACTAAGCTGACAGACGATTATAGATAAAGTTTAAAATCACGATTTTTTTTTCTTTCGTGATCCGATCTCGACGAGATAAAGCATGTTACGTTGTCGCAAACTATGCTCAAGTTACCTGTGAGAAACCCCATGAAAATTCGCCTAGTGGTTTTGGAGATTAGTGTATTCAAGCAGACAGACAAGATGGTTTTATAGTTTTATTGTTACTATAGGAGAGATATATTTATTTATTATTTCACGTCACTTTTAGCTACCAATACATTCCTTCATGGTAACAATAACATCAGGCGTATGATACATAAGTAACGCAACTTTGCGGTCCTCTATCGGAATCCATAGCTTGTGGAGGAAGGGATGACGGTAGGAATTTCATCTTTGATGGTGCCGTTATTCAGTCGTCATCTTTCTGGCTTTAAAAGAGAAAATATAGTACCTTGCGCGAGTGCTAGTTAAGCATAAGTATAAAAGAACTTGTTTATGTGTTTGGTAGCACTGCAACCAACAGTTGTTACACAAAATATGGGCATCAGTGTTATGGAATTGCTTATGTGTTCGGTGGCACAATTAATAAATATTTGTTACACTAAAAATTACATACACTGTACTTGTGTTCAGCCGGCACGGAAAATAATCGTAGTAAAAACGATGGCAAAATAATTGCATGTTTCCATTGTGTTATCGTAATTGTCTCGCAACTCGATAAAATTGTTGATTTCGTGAGAATAACATAAGCTCTGGTGACACGCTTCCGTTAGAGCGCAGCATCTGCGTCGGGATGAAAGCCAATTCTCTCCTTTTGACTTCTGGAATGATTTTGTGTTC
This sequence comes from Schistocerca cancellata, assembly GCF_023864275.1. NCBI lineage: Eukaryota > Metazoa > Arthropoda > Insecta > Orthoptera > Acrididae > Schistocerca > Schistocerca cancellata. The sequence continues at coordinate 907,115,756 of NC_064626.1, read as the reverse complement.
CTTTGTCCGTGAACCTCTATATCCTTGAGTGTGTTGGTAGTGCACACAAATGTTTATTGGAGTCGTAAAGCGAATTACGTTGTTTTCTTAGCTTATGTAACGAGTGCCACGGCCACCCTCTTAAAAGAGCTGCTACTGAACAAGCAGCGGCTCCTGAACGAGATGCGCCATTTCGTACTCGGTTCGCACGCAGTGACAGCCCCGAATGTAATACAGAAACACTTTTCATAATATCAATGGAACAGCGTCCACACGACATTTAAACAGAGCCGGGTTCATCCAGTTCAGTGAAGATTAAGTTTGTTTAAGTAACACTCATTAGTAATTGAGTGTAACACAGGTTATCTCCCTGCTGACGCCGGCGAAGCGACGTGGATAGATACCGCCACCGATAGCTAAAACATTGTTGCTGTGGGAGAGTAAGGAGGGGGGAGAGGAAGAAACACATTCTGATCCTCATTTCTTCATTACCAACCACGAAGTTAAGTCGGAACTGAGGTTAAATCATGCACTTCTCGTTTGATGGTGCCCTCAAAGTATCCACTGTGATTCAGACAGGTGACCTCCAGTGCCCTAACTACAATCTCATGCCGATGGAGAGTTTCTCAAAGCTTTCCGACCCATTTCGGCAGCAGGGTGATCCATTGTTTGGTTGAGTGTACAGGTTACTTCGACGTGTCGTGGGTAAACAAACAAATGGATGGACAGGACCAGCCAGTAGGGTAGTGTATAGTTCGTACGTGAGAGACGGTGGCAGGTGTTTGAGGTTTTCTTTCTTTTTTTTTTTTTAAAAAAAATCTTCTCCTGTGCCAACTTTTTCATCTCAGAGTAGCACGTACAACGTATGTCCTCAATTATACATTGGATGATGTATTCCAACCTCTGTCTTCCTCTGCAGTCTTTACCCTCTACAGCCTCCTCTAGTAACATGGAAGTTATTCCGTGACGTCTTAAAAGAAGCTCTATTATCCAGTCGCTTCTTCTTGTCAGTATTTTCTGTTGTTCTCCAATTCTGCGGAGAACATCGACATTTCTTTTCTTATCAGTCCACCTAACGTTCAACATTCTTCTGTAACACCTCATCACATTTTTCTTCTCTAGCAAATGCTTCGATTCTCTTTTGTTCTAGTTGTTCCACAGTCCACGTTTCACTGCTACACAATGCTGTGCTCCAAACGTACACCCTCAGAAATTTCTTCCTCAAATTAAAGCCTATGTTTGCCACTAGTGGACTTCTCTCGATCAGGAGTGCCATTTTTGCCAGTGCTAGTTTGCTTTTTGTCCCCATGGCTCCGTCTGTCATGGGTTCTTTTGCTGCCTAGGCAGCAGAATTCCTTAACTTCGTCTACTTCGTTTTCCTCTTCTGATGGTAAGTTTCTCGCTGTTGTCTTTTCTACTTCTCGCCTCCCTTAGATTTCCACTAAGTCCATATTCTGTACTCTTTAGACTGTTCATCCACTCAACAGATCCTGTAATTCTTCATGAGGACAGCAATATTATCATTGATATCCTTTCACCCTGAATTTTAATCCCATCCATTCTAAACCATCCTTTTATTTCCGTCTTTGCTTCTTTGGTGCGTAGAATGAACAATAGGGGCGAAAGACTAAATCCCTGTTCCAAACCCTTTTTGAACAGAGCACTTTGTTCTTGGTCTTCCAACCTTATTGTTCCCTCTTGACGCTGTTACATATTGTATATTACCCCCCTTTTCCTACAGCTTATCCCTATTTTTCTGAATTTCAAACATCTTGCACCATTTTAGATTCTTGAAGTCCTTTTCCAGGTAGACAGTTTCTACGAACGTTTCTTGTTTTTTCATAAGTCTTGCTTCCATTATCAACCGCAACCTCAAAACTGCGTCTCTGGTTCCTTTACCTTTCCTAAAGCCAAAATTGATAATCATCTAACAGATTTTAAATTTCGTCTCCATTCTTCTATATCTTATTCTTGTCGGCAACTTGGAAGCAAAAGCTACTAAGCAGATTGTCCGATAATTCTCGTAATTGGTACCTACGGAATTGTGTGGATGATGTTCTTTCATAGGTCTGATGGTGTATCGCCAGTTTCATACACTCTACACACCCAAGTGAGTAGTCGTTTTGTTGTCACTCCCACTAATGATTTTGATTATTTGATCGTGAGTCTTCCAAAGACTTTTTACGTTCTGACTCTAATACCGGATCCCCTACCTCTTCCCGATCGACTCCGGTTTCTTCTCCTGTCACGTCGTCAGACAAGTCCTCCCCCTCTTAGAGACCTCTACATCTAAATCTCTACATCTACGTAATTACTCTGCTATTCACAACAAAGTGTCTGGCAGAGGGTTCAAGGAACCACCTTCAAGCTTTATTTCTACCGTTCCACACCCGAACGGCACGCGGGAAAAACGAGCACTTAAATTTTTCTGTGTGAGCCCTTTCTCTTATTTTATCGTGATGATCATTTCCCGTAGGTGGGTGGC